>NC_138771.1:308367784-308810284 GCF_965119305.1 Pelophylax lessonae | reverse complement strand
TTGTGTGTTGCGAATTCAGCCATACAGATTGTATGGCTGAATTTGCATTGCATTCAGACCACAGTCGTACAGGACCCTTTTTTTTGGTCCGCACCAATCACACTGTGATATGCAAACTGATCTGGGGGTGTCGTTAACTTTGTTTTGGCACCCCCAGTGATTCGCATATGGCAGTGTGAACTTCCTGCAAGTTGAGTGAGATGCGGGAAACCGCAGTGGATTCGCACGGTTCCCATATCTGTGAACCGGCCTTAAGTACAGCATATGTAGAAGCTTCTGTTGTCAGAAACAGACCTTCTAATGCAATATTTGAAACATTGTTCTGAGCAAGTTAGAGAGATACAAAGTAATTAGTGTTACTTTAATATCTACTGTGTTTCATTAATTTGCAGGTAAAAGAGATGAGCTTATATCTGCAAATGATGTTTATTGAGCGATTTGACTAGTTAAAAATGAAAAGTTTTTTTCTAAATTAAATTTGTGACTATTTAACCCTATGTTAACCCCTAGTTTACCCTAATCGATACATTCAACCTATATTTTATAACATTTATATTATACAGGATTTATAGAGCACCAACGCTTTACAATATAAAGGGAGACATTACAGCAACAATAAAATTCAATGCAAGAGGGTTAAGAGTGCCCTGATCCTGTGAGCTTACAATCTAATAGGGAGGGCCTGGTGTAGCAAAAGGTAGCAACTGTGAGGGATATACTAATGAGGGAAGTAGAAGATTCAGTTGTTAACTGAAGGCAGGATAGGCCTCCCTAAGGAGATGAGTTTTCAGGGATCGCCTAAAAGTGGACAGAGTAATAGATAGCCGGACAGATTGGGGTAGTGAGTTCCAGAGGATGGGAGAGGCTCTGGCAAAGTCCTGGGGATGAGCATGGGAGGAGGAAACAAGGGAGTTAGAGAGCAGAAGGTCTTGGGAGGAGTGGAGGGATATACATTCTATACACCCAGGACTGGCTACCCGTGGACCACGATCACAGCCAGGTGACTGGTGCAGAGCGAACTATATGCAGAAATGCAACCCAGCTGGCCGCGAAGGCATCAGCCAGCCACATAAGTCAATGCCTAGTCTATAGTGCTGGCTGCAGTGGCAGGCAGAGTGAAACCAAGAGCACTCTGCCTCTTACTCCCACAGTAACTAGCAGCAGCTTTAGGTCATTGTCACTGGGCATAATAGGGCATCTATTAGCCTGCTTTCACATAGGTGCAGTACTGTGTATCTGCAGCTTTCCTGCAGGTTAGCTGCGCAAAGCCAAATATTTCTATTAAATCCTGCAGGTTTGGTGCACTTTCTGAAAGAGCACCAAAACTCCTGAATACACAGAGACTGAGAACCGTATCCCTGGAAGGGTGTGATTTGGATGCCTGATGAGATTAGACTGTACTAGAGAGCACTCCAACCACTTCTATAGAAGGAAAATAAGGACTGACTTAGCAGGACTGAAAAGGAGGCCATCAGCAACTAATATCCTGAACTGGACTTTTACTTAATCAGAGCATGTGTCATGAGACCCAGAATAAGGCACCCTGGGACTGTTTTTTTTGTGGGCCCCAACTTTGCCGGCCAACATTTTTTTCATCATTCACTGGCCAGTGTGACAAAATGGGGACCGTTATAGCAAGTTAGGATTGTCTTTATATACTCTTCCTACGTAAATGCAGTTTATCCTGAAAAGTTCACTAATAAAGATAGATAGTGCTACAATAAATAGAGCATAATTAGTTTAATAATTTATCTTATTATGTTATTGTATATTGTATTTCAAGACAACAATCTATGCGTCATACTAGTTGTGTGAGCATTTAGGTTAATATTTAACATGAAACTAATAATAATTGTGTCAAGTTTTATGACCTGCTTATAAATTATGAAAAGGCCATGCTTGTGATATGTAAGCATTCATTTTCGGAGTCAATTATGGGTCAGGGATATCAAAAGAAAATATGTCAAGTCTTGACTGATAAAAGGATAGAATGCATTAGTTACTGACAACAGATCCTTTGTGGTAACCAACTCTGCCTATAGGCCCAACATGAAAGCTTGGCTACTGTCCAAAACATTGGTGCTTCACATTTTTTAAATATCTGCTTATAATCATTGTGTAGATTGTATAAAAGGAAACATATAACTTCCTATATAAACATAGACAATTAAAATAACAAAAATATGGATGATTTAGGAGTTTTTGTAGCTACATTTTATAAATTCATGGTATTATCTTTTACTATATGTGGGGCCGAATAATATTACAGCCAACACTGCTCAGAAGGTCTGGACTTCCCAGTTATTAAACCAATATATTGCCAGTGGAGCCCCCAACAGATCTGTAATTCTTCAAACTGCCAAGATCAATGCAAATCAATGCAACTGCTGAGATCAATGCAAATCAATGCAACTGCTAAGATCAATGCAAAACTGAAATATCAGTTAAAGTTGATTGAGTTGGTGAAAATCCTAACACCTCATTGTCGAATACTTCACTAATAAAGGAAAATAAAAGTCCAGAGTATCAATTTGTTCAAAGGTTGGAGTGTTTTTTGATAGAGGCATTTCGGTTACACAAAGCGGGTATGTTGATGGTGCTTTTGGGCCCTATGCACTCCTTCTTTAGAGACCTCAGCTGGTTTAAGGATATCTTTTGCATGATGCCTGCCCCAGCTGTTCTCCGGTTAAAAAGGCTACACTTAAGTGCCGGTTCACATTATTGCGGCTTGCGAGATCGCATGTAATTCGGAGCGCACTGCTCCTTCATTACATGCAATCTCCTGTGCGGATGCGAATTCAGCCATACACTTTGTATGGCTGAATTTGCACTGCATCCGCACCAATGACGCACAGGAGGCATTTTTTCAGCAGCATCAGGATCGGATCGCACAGTGGTTCACACTTGTGCGATCTGATTCTGTGCGTACTGTCAGATCGCACTGCGATATGCGATCAAACTGTGGGTGTCGTTAACATTTAATTGACACCCCCTGCTTATCGCATATGGCAGTGGGAACTGCCAGAGGTGCGGGTGAGATGCGGGAACACGCTGCATATTCACAGCGTTCCCGCATCGCACAAGTGTGAACCGGCACTAATGCATGATTTTGCCACCTAATACTATACAAATATTTTTAAAATCATCCTCTTTGTCGATGAGAAAAGGTTGTACTTTGTAATCATTACAATATTGTCAAGTATCCAAGTGCTATAATCTTCTTTTAGAATTAAAGCGTAACTTCCTGGGATTGGTTTAATAGAATTGAGTACATATTAAAAAAACTGAACATTTGTGTAATAGTAGAGAGGACCAAGTTAGGAGATTTTCTATCATTTGAAAAAGATGGGAAGAGTTTAAGAAAACGAGGAAATACACAGAGATAAGTGATAAGTGAAGTAGGAAAGGAAGGAGGTTCAGGTAAAAGGAGAAAGGAGGAAGAGATGGGATTGAAGGGGGGGGGGGGGGGAGATAGAGGGGGAGGGAGCTTGGGGATTTGTGTTTTTTCTTCTATTTCTGTATAATGATTATTGAGAATGTGATTTTTTTTATATATATCAAAAACCAAATAAAGAATAAATAAAAAGAAATTAAAAAAAAAAGAGTTAAAGCTTAACTCCACTTTTGTTGAGAAAAAAAACATTCCTCCCTGGGTGATCTATGTGCATTTCAAGGATTTTAACAAACTTTGTTGCAGACCTTTTGTTATTCTGAAGAAATCCCTGTGTGTTTGTCTGTGGAAAAGTGAGTCTAATGGGAGTGGTTTCATAATTATCAATCAGCTGCAGCACCTGCAGGGCACTAATGATTAAAGCTGCTGGGCATGTATCCTTTTAGATGTGTTCCTATTGGGAGTATTTCACCAAAAATGACATTTTTTGTTGCAGGGGATGCCAGAAATCTGACTTGTATGTTAGGCAGACTTCTGGGAAAATTGGTGAGCCAATCACGCAAGCAGGAAATGATGTTTCTGGGGTGTGGTTAGTAAACATTCTGTGTACAGAACACCTCCAGGTAGCCATATTCATTGCATTTTCAGAAAATTACAAAAGGTACAAGGTCATTTTTTTAAATAATATTCAATTACAATATGACTTGTGTCGCGATTGGATACGCTATATTATTTTTTCTTTGTTTTCTATTTTTTTTTTGCCATGAAAGAGATATTACTCTTTAAGTACTGTAGGTGTTGCTCTAGTCTAGGTAGACATATCATATGAGACATGTTGCCCCTTTAAGTTTTATTTTACTTAATTATGGTCACTGTTTGAATTTGACATGTCTTTACTAAAACACTGCAGTGCTTTGGTTCTAGGTTTGCTTCTGGATAGCCTCGTTGTGCTTAATTTTTCTTATAATATCCTAGGGTTCTGGTGCACACAAGCTCTTTTTTTGTGTCAGAGCGACACAATGTCAATGTGATTGTAAATGCAATTTAAACAACCCAAAGCAACTCAAAAGCAGCTTGATGCAAATCAGAAGAAGCTTGAAGCAAGTACTATGGCAACTCCAAATCACTGGAAAGCATACCGCGTTTTACTTATTTTTACATCTGATGTCTATGTACATTAACCCAGATCAGGCTAAAATCACTTAAAATCTAACTGAATGATGTGAAAAATATTGACTGTTGAAAACTGATGAAGAATGGTGATCAGCAGGACCAGAGTTGGAAATGTTTGCATCCAATCTTCTGTACATCTCTATGTAGGTACTGGGGTTGGTTTATTAAAAGCAAAAATGCTGTTCACTTTGCAAGGAGATTTTCCCCTGAGCTTAGTGAATGACTTCCATGACCCAATCAATTGCAAGCAAAAACAGTTTTTTTTTCTTTGCAAGTGATTGGGTTTTGTGTGTAAAGTGTTACTAGAATGAGAAACAAGTGACCGCACTTCAAAATGCTAGGAGATCTTTATTGTCGTAAAATCATCCAACAAAAAAAGATGATAATAAATTCATGACACACATGGAAAGAAGCATAGTTAACGCGTTTCACAAAATCAATCGCTTAGTCACCCTTCTTTATGTTGCTTACTAAACCCAGAACCTGCATTTGTTATATCTGGTCTTCCACAGTGCACAGAATATGGAAATGCATTAATTTTAGTTAATATAAACTGCTAAATACCTTTTCTCATCAGCAGTAGATAGCAGCCTTGTGACTTCTATCAGTTCCTGGTAAAGCTTGTAGGAGGAGTTTTAATTTTCCCTTGACCCTCTGTCTGGACATGTCTGGACAATGCTGATTGACCCCGTGCTGATAATATGAACTCTCCCAAGAAGAAAGAAAAACTCTCTAGCAATACACACCAAACTGACATGTTCAGCTTGTCCCTGAGCTCTGTATTATCAGCAAACAATTGGGGGACAGTGGAAGAAGAGAAGGATTAGAGAGACAGAATCACACAGTCTTTATACACAATGCAGAGAATTAACCCCTTAGGTTCCACAGGGAGTATAACATGCATGCTTTACTGCATATACACACTGATTTTACCATTATTGGTTTAGAAACACTTTAACCATGTTTTCTAAGCTCTGCAGAAAATTCCCTTACATAGTGCAACTTCCATTGCAAAGTGAACATCCATCTTCCCTTTCAGTAAATCAGTCCAACTGCATTAAAAAACATACCCAAGATCTTCCGCTTAACATCAAACAATATGTAGCAATATTTCCAGGCCTGGGGCCTGAGGTGGTTCTGCCATCAGTACCGGTAACACTTCCAACACATTTAAGTTGTGAACCCAGGTGTGAGAACTGAGACAATGACCATTCCGGCATCTTTGGTTTGTTTTGTTTTATTGTATTTAGGGGATGGGAGAAGGGAATGAGTGGGATACTCCTCTGGCTCTTCTAGGCTTAACTGGGACTTTGTACAAAAAAATGCTCACTAACGCTGTCTTGGTGCCAGCTGAATGCCGACCAGCGCTTCCTGACGCTTCAAATGCTGCTTGACTGAATTAGTGCTGAAACCTCGACTTTAACTTGTTTGTTAGCTCAGAAACTCCAGGACTGTAGAACTCGTGACTCCTGACACTCGATTTAGCTCAAAAGTCACTGAACAGCTCCCTCCAGCCCTTCACTGGCTGAGGTAGCTCCTTGTCACTACTTGTGCTGCTGCAACTCTCAACTCTGTACACTTCACACTGTACACTGACTCTTCAGGGCCCAAACTGCAGGTACCCCCTCTAATGCTTCAGGGTCCTCTGACTAGGCACCCCCTTTAACAGTTAGCTTACTCCTGGATCCCTAGAACCTTCTCCGGAGTGGTCCCCTTTGACACTAGGCAGACCCCTAGGGGCAGTCCACAGTACTCACGGCCTTTGTAGGCTTTCCTGGAACTGGACTCCTCTCTCTTTCCGCTGGTTCTCGGCACACCAGGTCCCCTCTGCAGCTCAGCTCCGCTCTCTTTGGATTCCCAGGCGGCCACCCGGGACACCCGCTTCCTCTGATAGGAGGAGAGACAGCTGTACTCTCCCTCCTGGGACTCTGCTTCCTGCCAAAGATGCTGCATCATGCGTTCCTTCAGAACTTATACCCACTCCCAGAATCCTCTGCGGCAAAATCTGCCTTCTGGGGTAGATACAGGCCTGAGTGTGTCTCTGATTGGGTTTCCTCCACTGTCCAATGAGAATCCTCTCATGGAGCCAGTGGGGAGACTCCCCTCTCAGCAGACACACCTGGGAGACAAGACAGCCTGCTTAAATCATGGCCCTGCTGTTAGGCAGCCAAGGCCCACTATATTTTTACCTAGCACCTACCTGTAGGGTGCTACAAATTGATAGCTTAAAATGTATAGGACAGAGCATGTCCTTTACAGGTGTCACAAATTTTGTTTGGAAGTCAGATCCTTTGATTCTAAACTCCAGATCCTTGCATGAATGTGAAACTTTATGAAGTAAGCCTGCTGTAATGTAAGGCCATTTAGTCAAACAAAGGATAAGGCGCATCATACAGTACCCCATTTCTGTGATGACGCCACAGCAGATGCAGTGTGCCTGTTTTTATTGCATTGCTACACTTTACTCTTTGGCTTTGATCTCTGTTCTGTACTGTTGAATAAGTATCATAGTGTTACAGTTACAGACACTTTTATTCACTTTAACAGCTGATTAAAAAGAAATGAAATATTTGCATCATTTAAGCTTCTTTTTAGGCTTTAATTAATTTCTAAGGGCATTTGCTTATGTAATGCTAGTGTGACCATCCAGTTAACCTAACCAAAGCTTAAAGAGAATAAAAGAAGAAAGAGAAAGTCAGTTCTTTATTCTCTGTGATTAAATAAAATGAGCTGTGTTCTGCACACTTTGATCTCCATCTACGCCCAGTAATAGTGGATTGTTTCACTTGGGTAGACATGGAGAGAGGTTTATATCAGGACAGAGAATACACACTATCCACTATACAGTATTATCTAGTTGGAATTGCTAGAATAGTAGTCATTGTATTCTTTGAATCTGTGTTTTTGCAAAGTAGAGAAAAATACACAAACATTTTAGAATAGAATAGAAGCATAAATACAATTTTACAGAATAACGTCACTACACATTGGTGTTCAGTACTCTATTCCCAGACTGAACGAATCTGAAAAAGTTATCTAATCTGATTTTTTACAAAGGTTTATGAATTTCAAGGACGTTTAGTAAGATTCGTCTGACCAATGCTAAGGGGGATCAATACCTGAAAGGTCTGACATTCATTCATACTGTGGCACAGTGGTGTATTTAGGTTTTGTGCTGCCCTAGGCCTGACTAAACTTGTGCACCCCCTAATTTAAATATGAACCACCTCTTCCTGTAAAGACCACACCCCTTCCTGTTTATGATCCGCCCTGTCATCTATAAACCACAGATCACAACCAGTCTATCAGTGCCCATCAATCCAGCCTCATCAGTTCCAATAAGTTCAGCCTCATCAGTGCAGCCTTATTGCTGCCCATTAGTGCAGCCTCATCAGTGCAGAATATCAGTGCTGCTTCATCAGTACAGCCCGATCAGTGGCAATCAGTGCAGCCTATCAGTGCATCATATCAGTGCCCATCAGTGTAGCCATTAGTGAAGCCTATTAGTGCCCATCAGTACCGACAGAAAGCAGTGTGACCGCTTTATGGGGGTGTTAGACTGATTTGCCCCATAGGACTGGCACTATACTAAAAGTGTAGTGCAAGCCGGTGGGGACCCTTCTCGTGTGGGAGCCAGGAGAAGGTTTTTTTTTTCCATGCAGGGTGCAGCTTTTTTTCTGCCCCCCTGCAAAGTGCTGCCCTAGGCCTGGGCCTTGTTGGCCTAGGCCAAGATACAGCACTGCTGTGGCACCATTTAGCTGTTTTTAGCAGCCCTATTGCCCAGTTTTATGGGAGTCAACCACCCTTTCTATTTCAACCGACCTTAGCCAAAACTTTTATGTGAAAGCACCAAGCATTTTCTCAAGAATAATGTTAAACATTCTAAATATTTCTTTTGCAGATTTACATCAGATTCACTAGTAGAAAATGTAGCAGAACTAAATCCACTGATTTAACTCTTTCCCAAAACATGCAAAGGCATGCTATGAATGATAACTGTCACAGTTGCTTGTGCTCTCAACCGAACTGTCAAAGACCATGGTAACTGAAAATCAAACAGAAGCAGCGTCCTTGGCTGTAATAGATAGGAAGGTTTAGTTCTGCTTTAAAGCATGAAAATTATTATCAATGACTGGGGAGATGTTCCCAAATACAATTGATCTTGGGAAATGTATGATCTTGAGGAAGTCCATTTGAGGGAGTCTGTTGAGTAAAAACGACACTTCTGGGATGGCCGCCAGCTCTGAAGAGAGCTAGAAGGAGCTCTGTAAAGGTGGGGAAAAAGAGCAGCGCCAACTGAGTGAAGTGAAAAACGTTTATTTGGACACAGAGTATATGTGACTCACAAGATGTCAGTAGAAATGCACCGGGACATAGTAGTAGTCATCCGCTCTGTGGACGTGGAGTGTGAGGATGGATGTACAGCTTCTGGCCATGCTGTGTCGGTGGTTTCCAGCACTTCCTGGATCTTTGGCGCCACTGCCTCACTCAATGTCGTCATGACGGGCGTGAGCAGGAGAATGCACGCGTTTGGAGCATGCGTGCTCCTTCATCAGGCATGGTTAGGGGCCATACTGGACTGGGCATAAGTACTGCGCAAGGCCAATAATAACGTACACAGTCGCCATAGCAACGTTAACAAGGCTAAAAAAGAGTAGATATATGGTGGCTCCCAAGCTCAAAAACCATGTGTGTAAATATAGAACTAGATACAAAAATCAAAGGAGAAGAACTGTATGAATGATAGTAAAAAGGGAAAAATAATGAAAAAAAAAATAGTGAATAATAAAAAATAATAAATAATAAAAAATAATAAAGAATAAAAATTATGAATGAAAAAAATTATGAAAGAATAGCATATGGAGTTGTAAGTGTAAGAAATATATATGCAAAAATGTGTATGTGCAGCAGATATGCTTAGAAAAATTCAGCAAATATGCAAATTTGACCCCCCAGGAGCCAGAGTGTCGAGTCGATATATCCTATAGGATTCACGGGAACAGAGGTGTTTAAACCTATCGGCTGAGGGGAGACTGTTGGAAATAGCCTCAATTACCCAAACTTTAAGTTGTTGGGAAGACTGTGTGGTGTGTGAAAAAGTGTTTGGAAACACTTTGTTTATCAGATCCGACTTATACAAGATGCCTATGTTCCCCAAATCTTTTTCACAGAATGCGAATGGTGCGACCTACATATAGTAAGTCACATGGACAGGAAATACAATATACAACAAAAGTTGTGGTAAATCTTAAAGGTTGTGTATTATGATTAGTTCATTTATGCTTTTTGGTGACCGTCTTGTTGTGTTGGTAGAACAAAAATGCTTCATCAACAAGTTTGGAGGGGTAACCTTTATTTAAGAATTTTCCTTTCAGACCATGAGTAAAAAAACTAGCATCTCGGGTGCCATTGTTTTTCAGCCGACGGTATTGGCTCTTGGAAATGTTGCTGACCCAGCGGGGATGGTGGCAGCTCTTATAATGCGAATAGGAGTTGCCTGCTGTAGGTTTAGTAATTTTTGTGCATGTATGGTCTGATTCTCATGGCAGAGCAACAGATCAAAAAAGGGCAAGGTGCTCTCATCACAAACAGAAGTGAACGCTAGGCCCATCTCATTACTGTTGTAATGTTCTAACAATTTATTGGACTTACGCCAATGAACCATCCCAGATGATGACCATGTCATCAATGTAGCGACCATAAAACACTAGCTGAGAGGAAAAAGGGTTGTTCCAAATGTATCGGTTGTCCCACAACCCCATGATTTTTCCCCACCTTGGATCTTTCTGATCAATCATCTAATATTAACCTTCTAATTGGACCTACTTCAGTATGTATAAAACACTGCTCTTCATTATTTCTCTGCCTTTTTACTATTTCCTAAGCTTATTATTATTACAGGTTTTTACGATGAACAAAATTATAAACGCAACACTTTTGTTTTTGCCCCCATTTGTCATGAGCTTAATTCAAAGATCTAAGACTTTTTCTATGTACACAAAAGGCCTAATTTTCTCAAATATTGTTCACAAATCTGTCTAAATCTGTGTTAGTGAGCACTTCTCCTTTGCAGTGATAATCCATCCACCTCACAGGTGGGCATATCAAGATGCTGATTAGACAGCATGATTATCGCACAGGTGTGCCTTAGGCTGGCCACAGTAAAAGGCCCCTCTAAAATGTGCAGTTTTACTGTATTGGGGGGGGGGGGGAACGGGGGGGGGCTGAAAACCAGTCAGTATCTGGTGTGACCACCATTTGCCTCACGCAGTGCAACACATCTCCTTTGCATAGAGTTGATCAGGTTGTTGATTGCGGCCTGTTGAATGTTGGTCCACTTATCTTCAATGGCTGTGCGAAGTTGCTGGATATTGGCAGGACCCTGAGCACGCTGTCGTATACACTGATCCAGAGCATCCCAAACATGCTCAATGGGTGACATAGCCAGTGAGTTTGCTGGCCATGCAAGAACTGGGATGTTTTCAGCTTCCAGGAATTGTGTACACCAGCTAGATGATTACAATCGGCAAGGAGAGAGATGATCAGGAGTGTTTTGTGCCTACTAGAGGAATGTTGTGGCCTAAACTTCACTTTAAAATGTATCTAAAGCCAAACCTTTTTTGTTGGTTTTGGATAGAGTGGGGAGAAGTTAGAACCTCACGCACTCTTATTGTCCTGTTGACCATTATTATCAAGACTGAAAGGTAGGGAAAACTGAAAATTTAAGCTTTTATCAAAACAGGAATAGAGGGGAAATCTTTCAATGTGGGCATTTATGAAAAATGTGTAAGAGGGTATTTTTCCCCAATGTTATCTCTGACTGAAATCTATTAGGTTTACCAAGATGTAGTCAAGGATGCTTTTAATATGGAGTTTATGAAAACAACCCAAGAAGTACACTTTAAATGAAAGCCATTTTGGGTTTTCAGCAAATATGTTTTTAATTACTAGTGTAAAATTTACAGTAAAGTCATTTTGAAGGGATTTTTATATTTTTATTTCCTTACTGGTTCATCTAGAGGTGCCTGCATGTACCTGCAGCTTTAAACATCAAGCAGCTATGGTCAGGCCAGGCCATGCTGACAGGCTAAGCTTGGTCTTGGTGTTCTTGGTCCCCTCCCACATGGCCATTGGCCCATCACTTTGGCTGGCATCTTCTCTGGCCAGAATATACAGGTGGTAGGAAGTTTCTGAAATTCAGAACAGGTTGGCATTTTTTTTTTTTTTTTGAAGAAAGAGTCTCTTCACCACTTGGCCTCTGGTAAATTTACCCCCTTCATGACCAGGCCTTTTTATGCGATATGACAATGCATTACTTTAAGTGACAATTGCACAGTCATGCAACACTGTACATGAAAAAAAAATTCATATAATTTTTTTCCCACAAATAGAGCTTTCTTTTGGCGGTATTTGATTATTTTTTTGCGCTATAAACACAAAAAGACTGACATTTTTGGAAAAAAAAAAAGAAAATGTTGTTTACTTTCTGCTAGAAAACATATCCAATAAAAAAAAATTAAAAAATCTAATTTCTTTGTAAATTTAGGCCAACATGTATTCTGCTACACTTTTTTTTTGTAAAAATAAATCCCAATAAGCATATTATGATTGGTTTGCACAAAAGTTATAGTGTCTACAAACTATGAGATATATACTGACATTTTTATGTTTTTTTTTATACTAGTAATGGCGGCGATCAGCAACTTATAGTGGGACTGCGATATTGACAGCCAGATTCTAACTGACACTTTTAATATTTTGTAGGAACCAGTGACACTAATACAGTGATCAGTGCTTAAAAAAAAAGGAACTGTCACTGTACTAATGACACTGGCTGAGAAGGGGTTAAACATCAACGGGTTAATTGTGTGCCTAGCCAGTGTTTCACTGTACTATGTGTGCTACTTTTACTCAGGGAAGTGATGGGCTTTATTCCCTTTATTCCCTTTGCAGGGACATAAAAACCATCCCTTCCCCCTCTATCAGAACAAAGATCTGCCTTATTTACAAATGTCAGGGAAATGGCCGAAGGAGAACTGGCAATGTTGCCAATTCTAGAAATGGACACATCCGGCGAATTCCCCTGCACACTGGTGCAGGAGTGGCGAATCGGCGCACGCATGTGCACGATAGCGCAAATTGGTGAATCCGTGTGCACAATGTTGCATGCAATACATAAAAGATGCCACCACTCTCTGGCCTATAAAAGACTGTTGCTGTATTCACTAGATTGCTGGATTGTCATCAGCCTTCCTGTGTTCCTGAGCCTCTTTGCATATTTCCTTGGATTTCCTGTTGACCTGCCTTGCCCGTGACCTGTCTGATCTCTGCTCCTGGCTTTGACCCCTATTAGTGTTCTTTCTGTCTGGTGGTACTGGCAGCTAGCTCCGTGGATTGACCATCCTCCTCTCCCGACCTCCCGGAAGGGAAGACTAGCACATCATCAAAAAAAGTGGGGTGTTCCCATCACCATGACTACTGTGACAACTTCTGGGATAGCTGATTGGATGCAATAGACCATTTTTGGTCATATGAGAGGACCTTGATTAAAGTATCAATCATTTATATTGTGCTTCTCCTGATAAAGCGAATTTTAGATTTTTGTGAAACGCGTTGAGATCAATACAGCAGAGAGTGTCTGGAATAAATGAAGTCATACCTTTCATGAATTTGTATTGTATGTCCTGTACTGTTTCTACTGATGAAATTGTATTGTAATGATTGTTCATGATTTGATTTTATATGTACATGTCTCTATGTAATAAATATATACATTTTTAATATTGATTGTGTGCCTCTCAAAAGTCCCATGAGCCATTATATTTGTTTTTTAATGATTGCTTCCAGTGATAAATGTTGCTGTACCTCTACAAAGTCTGATTGCTGCAAGCTTTGCTTTAATCAGTTGCATCACTACTTTTACCAGGCCATAGACTTGGAGGCACAGTTGCTGAGCAACAGTTCTAAGCAGGAGGCATGTGCAACACACAAAAATGGCTGCCCCCACATTCATACAAGATTGAAAACTATAAACAGAAAAAGCAATAATTACAATATTTGCATTGATCTGATCACATTCACATACCTATTAAAGAAATGTTTCTCTTTAAAATCAGTCAAGTGTTAAAGGCACTGCATTTGGCTGGAATGTTAATCATTCAATTAAAGCACTGTTTGATAACTCTGGAATGTGTTAATGTACGTATTGTTTTCAGATCTTTTCAAAACAGAATGAAAGGCACTGAGAAATGTTCTTCCAAGTAAAACTGATAATTTGCTTTGTCTGTAACTTCCTTGTTGGTGATGCAGTTTTCGGGTAATGTTCCCTATTGTTAACGTACTTACTTGATAGTGATTCCTTATTGTTGATAGCAAACACTGAATACCAATGTTTCCTGCCAACTCAAGCCAACCTAGGTGATGTATTAAGTTAGATAAATAGTCCAGCTAACTGAGAAGAAAATTGACTCCATTATAATGTTTCTAAAATTAACTCTGGTATAGATTTTCTTCACAGGGTCAGGTTCAGCCAAGAATGAGGAAAAAGGAGAACGCCTGTTTTAAGGCTCCCTTTCTCTATGGGACTGGCAGTTAGGAAGTTTCAGGCCTCCCCTGAGTGAGTGAGGGGGTCAGGGGTTTCTAGTCCCCCCTTTCTCTTCAGGGGATCCCTGGGGTGTTTTACGTTTCAAGACTCCCCACTCACATGTAAGGATCCTTCTAGAAGGGGGTACCTGATTGGTGGGGTGAATTTTCTTGGGGGGTCACATGACCTGGAAAATTCTGGAAGATTTTGGGGGAGCTATATAAAGAGGGTTCCCAACCCCAGGAGCTCACTTGCCACAGGAGGAATCTCTGTGGTGCTCCCCTCCCTCCCATCCCAATTGTCACGGCCTGTTATTATGTGGTTGGGTAACCTTTTTGTTAAAGGGGGACTTTGTTTTATAAAATTTTCCGACTTGAGCTTTATGACTGAGCTGGTATGTTAATATGATCCTATGAATATTTTGTTATGGGTAGGGATGGACTGCATGTTCGAGTCGAATGCCAAACACACGAACACCTGTGGCGCTGTCATGTATAGTGTGTGATAATAGAGGTTAGACAGGTAGTTAGTGGATAGTGTGTTGAGTTTGTTTAGTGAAGTCAGTGTAGTGTACAGGCATACTCAACTTTTAAAATGTATGGATATGTTGTAGTCCTCGGTCACTTATAGTTTGTGAGCAGTGCCATGCCAATTTGACAAAAAGACAGGAAGCACTGCCATGCCAAGCTGAACAATATTTCCCATAGATGGCAATGAGCACTGAAAGCTGAAAACTGGTCTGGGCAGGAAGGGGGTGAAAGTGCCCTGTATTTAAGTGGTTAAGGGGAACCCTATGACAGAATAAAAAAAAAAAATGTCACCCCCCCCCCCCCCAAATCTATACCAGGCCCTTTGGGTCTGGTATAGATTTTATGGGGAACTCCATGCCAAAATTTAAATTAAAAAAAAGGGCGTGGGGTCCCCCCCCCCAAATCAATTTCAGGCCCTTTGGGTCTGGTACAGGTTTTAAGAGGAACTCCATGCCAAAATTTAAAAAAAAAAACGGTGTGGGGTCCCACCCTAAAATCCATACCAGACCCTTATCCGAGCATGCAGCCTGGCAGGCCAGAATGTGGGAGGGGAATGAACGAGCGCCCCCCTCCTTTCTGAACCATACCAGACCGCTTGCCCTTAACATGGGTGGGCTTTGGGGTTCCCCCCAAAGCACCTTGTCCCCATGTTGATGAGGACAAGGGCCTCTTCCTGACAACCCTGGGCTGTAGTTGTGGGGGTCTGTGGGTGGGGGGCTTATCAGAATCTGGAAGCCCCCCTTTAACAAGGGGGACGCCAGATCCCAGCCCCCCCCCCCCGCCATGTGAATGGGTATTGGGTACATCGTACCCCTACCCATTCACCAAAAAAGTGTACAAAAAAAATAAACACAAAAGACAATTTTTGACAAGTCCTTTATTCAAAAATAAAAATAGTGTCCCTCGATGTAAATCCATTGTCAATCATGATGCTCGCCGCACCCAAAAAATAGAAAACAATTAAAAGACACTTCACCTCCAATCCAATGTGAAAAGCAAACAAAATTTTCAAGTAATTTCAAACACCATTTGTTGAGTCAACAAACGTACTGATGAGAGTTTTCATATGAACGTTCTCAGAAAACCTACTAGTGTATTTTTCATAAGGGCAAGAGTAAAACAGCCTTTTAGGAAATTGTCTGATTCCCATCTGAATTAGGTAGCCCATAGATGAGACTATTTTTTTCATTCAACCAGCAGGTTGAAAGAAAAAAAAAATACTTGATTCGCCATAATTCCCCCATCCACCCACTAGATGTAGATGGGGGAATCCTTCCGTTTGAGCTATTGTATATAATGCACAGGTCAGCGCTACTGTCTGTAGCAGGTGGCGATGATTGAGCAGGGAAATTTCCGACAGTTATAGAGAAGCTCACACACACACTTGATGCATATTATCTTCATTAATTCTTACAAGCAGTCGTCCACTTACAGTGCCTTGAAAAAGTATTCATACCCCTTGAAATTTTCCACATTTTGTCTTGGTACAACCAAAAACGTAAATGTATTTTATTGGGATTTTATGTGATAGATCAACACAAAGTTGAACATACTGGTGCATATCATAAAATTAGAATATCATCAAAAAGTTAATTTATTTCAGTAATTTAATTCAAAAAGTGAAACTCATACATTTTATATAGATGCGTTACACACAGAGTGATATATTTCAAGCATTTCTTTCTTTTAATTTTGATGATTATGGCTTACAGCTAGTGAAAACCCAAAATTCAGTATCTCAGAAAATTAGAATATTATATAAGACCAATAAAAAAAAGGATTTTTAATTCAGAAGTGTTGGCTTACTGAAAAGTATGTCCATGTACAGTATAGTATGCACTCAATACTTGGTTGGGGCTCCTTTTGCATGAATTACTGCATCAATGCAGCGTTTCACTTTTTGAATTGAATTACTGAAATAATTTAACTTTTTGATGATATTCTAATTTTATGAGATGCACCCGTAATTGTGAAGTGGAAGGAAAATGATAAATGGTTTTCAAATATTTTTACAATTAAATATCTGAAATCCCCTTCACTCTGATACCCTGATTCAAGTAGTTTTCTGATACCCCTAACTAAGATCTAGTGGAAATAATTGCCTGCAGAAGTCACCTAATTAGTAAATAGAGTCCACCTGTGTGTAATTTAACCTCAGTATAAATACATCAGTTCTGTAAAGCCCCCAGAGGTATGCAAGAGAACCTTAGGCCCCTTTCACACGGGCGTTCCGTATGTCCGTATATCACCCCATCCGTTTGCGGGTGATATACGGACATAATGCATGTCAATGAGATTGCGGATGTCAGCGGATGACCATCTGCTGACATCCGATTTGCGTCCTTTCAGTTCTGTTCCGTTTTTTGGAACGGAATAGAACCCTATTTTTTCTTCCGTTTAAAAAACGGAAAGGACGCAAAATCGGATGTCAGCGGTGTCATCCGCTGACATCCACAATCCCATAAGCATACATTATGTCCGTATATCATCCGCAAACGGATGGGATGATATGCGGTCATACAGAGCGGATGAGACAAAAGTCATCCGTGTACATGAAAAAAAGAAGTGCCTTAGCGGATCGCAATATGGTCCGCTCCGTGTGAAAGGAGCCTTAAGCCTTGTACACACGCACCGATTGTCAGCCGACCGATCGGCCGTCTTTTGTCCGGTGCTGTCGTGTAGGTTGAAATGTGCTCTAGACTGCACATGAATTTTGTCGGCCAACAACAACCAACTGCAGAAGTGATGTCATGTGATGGTTAACTTTCCGTGTGTTTTTTCTTCTCTGAGCATGCCCAGTCTTGCTCATCTGCTTTTTGTTGGCCGAAATCTGTACTGACTGAGGAACAATCGGCCGTTCTGTTATTGGTCAACAAAAATTTTAAAGCATGCACACCAGATTTTGTTCGGCCGAAAAAATCGCAGTCAGTTGTCGGAAGCATCATACTAACAAGCCGATAATCGGCTGATCGGGCGGCAGCCGAAAATTCACGGCCGACAATCGGTACGTGTGTACGGGGCTTTAGTGAAAAAACAGCATTATGGAGGTCAAGGAACACACCACACAGGTCAGGGATAAAAGTTGTAGAGAAGTTTAAAGCAGGGTAAGTTCATAAAAAAATATCCAAAGCTTTTTACATCTCACTGATCACTGTTCAATCCATCATCTGAAAACAGAAAGAGTATGGTACAACTGCAAACCTACTAATACATGGCCGTCCACCTAAACTGACAGGCCGGGCAAGGAGAGCATTAATCAGAGAAGCAGCCAAAAGGCCCATGGTAACTCTGGAGGAGCTACAGAGAACCACAACTCAGGTGGGAGAATCTGTCTAAAGGACAACTATTAGTCGTGCCCTCCACAAATCTGGCCTTTAAGGAAGTGTGGCAAGAAGAAAGCCATTGTTGGAAGAAAGCCATAAGAAGTCCCATTTGCAGTTTGCAAGAAGCCATGTGGGGGACACAGCAAACATGTGGCAGAAGGTGTTCTGGTCAGATGAGACCAAAATGTAACTTTTTGGCTCAATTGAACTTGAATTGAACTTTTTGGCTCAAACGCAAAACTCTATGTGTGGCGGAAAACTACACATCACCTTGAACACACCATACCCACTGTAATACTTGATGGTGGTGGCATCACGCTGTGGGGATGCTTTTTTCAGCAGGGACAGGGGAACTGGTCAGCGTTGATGGAATGGTGGATGAAGCCAAATACAGGGCAATCTTAGAAGAAAACCTGTTAGAGTCTGCCAAATAATTGGGACTGGGGCGGAGGTTCACCTTCCAGCAGGACAATGACCCTAAACATACAGCCAGAGCTACAATGGAATGGTTTATATCAAAGCATATTCATGTGTTAGAATGACCCAGTCAAAGTCCAGAAAATGTGTGGTAAGACTTGAAAATTGCTGTTCACAGACACGCTCCATTTAATCTGACAGAGCTTGAGCTATTTTGCTGAGAAGAATGGGAAAAAATTTCACTCTCTAGATGTGCAAAGCTTGTAGACACATACCCAAAAAGACTTGCAGCTGTAATTGCAGCAAAAGGTGGTTCTCAAAAAAATTGACTCAGGGGGGCTGAATACAAATGCACGTTAAACTTGTATTTGTAAAACTTTTGGAAAACATTTATCATTTTCCTTCCACTTCACAATTATGTGCCACTTTGTGTTGGTCTATCAATAAAAAAAAAGGAGTATGAATACTTTTTCAAGGCACTGTGTGTGTTTTTTCTGCTTTGTTAGGTGCACTGCAAAGGATTTCAGAAGGTTGTGCCCTTTTGAGATCCTCTGTACTGTGCTTGACAAAACTGACAAGTTCAGCCCACTAGAGACAGGGCTTAAGTGGCCTCTTAAGTATTCATCTACACCTAGACTAATATAAGCATAAATCCAGGCTAAAAATGTTGGCAGTGAAGTGTAAAAGAGATTAAGATTGTGTTCACTTGGTTTTACACATGGTTCTAGTTGTGCTCCCATAACTTCTAATATACCGTTCATGAAAGTGCATCAAAGTCCTGAATGCTGCATCTTCAATGTGTACTTGGTTAATTTATATAGTGGTTTTGATTGAACTGACCTTCAAAAATGAATTTATTTGCCAAAGTTTACAGAAAGCTTCCAAATGTGAACTATTCATCTTATAAACTACTCACTGGTGTATAAACTCTTCTGCAGTCTGTTCCCAGACATCAAGTTGATCAACAAGAGAGTGAAACTAGAGTTAAGTTGCCTACAGACTTAAAATGGAGTTCCACCCAAAAGTGGATCTTCCACTCATCTGCTTCCTTCCCCCCTCCGGTGCCACATTTGGCACCTTTCAGGGGGGGAGGGGGGAACAGTACCTGTTTTTGACAGATACTCTCCCCACTTCCGGGAGTCAGCAGCTACAGTATTTGCTGGAACACCGCTTTAAGAGATTGTTTACCTATTATGGTTGGTTTGGGCAACAATCTTATATCTATAGGTTCTTTCAGACCCTACCCAACATTCCCCAGCCGAGACTGCTCAGGAGCAGAATCAATTGGTAGGTTGGGCTTCTCTATGGTTTTGCCCAGAGAAGCTCCTATCCTCTGCTCGCTGTGTCTTTCATACTCCTTACCCTTGCTGTCTGTATCCTACTCACTCCTGACCCCTGAAATGTGTGCATTACTTAGCCAGACCACTGCACTTGGTGTGTTACCTAATTCTGACCCATGTGCTCTATGTGTTATGCACTCCTGACCCCTGCTCTCTGTGCATTACACACTCTTGTCCCTTACTCAGTGTGCAAAAATATCTCCTGACCTCTGCACTCTATGTGTTATGGACTCCTGTCCCCTGTGCGACACCGCTTTAAGAGATTGTTTACCTATTATGGTTGGTTTGAGCAACAATCTTAAATCTATAGGTTCTTTCAGACCCTACCCAACATTCCCCAGCGGAGACTGCTCAGGAGCAGAATCAATTGGCAGGTTGGGCTTCTCTATGGTTTTGCCCAGAGAAGCTCCTATCCTCTGCTCGCTGTGTCTTTCATACTCCTTACCCTTGCTGTCTGTATCCTACTCACTCCTGACCCCTGAAATGTGTGCATTATTTAGCCAGACCACTGCACTTGGTGTGTTACCTACTTCTGACCCCTGTGCCCTATGTGTTATGCACTCCTGACCCCTGCTCTCTGTGCATTACACACTCTTGTCCCCTACTCAGTGTGCAAAAATAACTCCTGACCTCTGCACTCTATGTGTTATGGACTCCTGACCCCTGTGCGATATCCACTCCTGACCCCTGTACTCTGAATGCCCCTCCTCAGGAAAACAAATGATTTACGCACATTGGTTAAATTTTTTTTTTTGGCGGGGGGTGGGGGATCAATGGAAAGATCTCCTCTCCATGTGACCAGTCCTCAAATACTGCTTTTTTCCCCTGCCTGAAGTGCAGCTCTCTGACATCATCACAGCATTGTATGTGAGGATCCAATTGGGGGCATTGAACAGGGGAAAAGAGTGCCAGCTCCCAAGGAAGCGAATAATTAAGCTGAGTTTTTGTACTTATTCCTTCCTCCCCTAGCCAAAGAAGCATTTGACTCATGCAGTTCCAGGAGGACCCCGCAGCATGGGTAAAAATAAGAGCAGCCCAGAGTGGGGCTTTATCAAATCTATAGACTGAATGTAGCACCATCCTAGGTAGGTACTAGTGAGAGAGTATAATTTTGAGCTCTGTCTGCTTACCAGAGGAGCAGCAGATAAATCTATATTGCTCTCTCTGCCTATCAGGGAGCAGGATCTATTAGTGAGGTCTGCTCATTGTGCTCAGTATGTGATTCATTCAGTCTGAAGTGTGTTTCGTGCTGGTCCAATAGGGAGGCATGTTGGACAGTGGGAGGAAACATTATGAATGAGTGTATAGGCTTGTGTTACAGTCATGGTGATTGGCAGAGGACAGGTCGCCTCGGGGCATTCTGGGATATTGTATAAAAGCCAGGAGCACATGTGTTGTGGGGTCTTTGGCTGGAGAGTCCTGGAGGGAGGGAGGTGGCTGCCTCCTCCTCTGTAGAGGTGTCATGTGGTCGCAGGAGGTCATCCTGATGACCAGCGGAGCGGTTGAGAGGAGTTGAACTCTCAGGTCGAGGAAAGTTGAATGAAAGTGGACACACTTGAGACCCTGGGACTACAGTATCATGAGTACAGGGACTCGTGTCAAGGGGCCTGACCTGAGGGGGGCTACCCCTGCTTGTAGAATAGATAGTGGACAGTGTCAGCATAGGAAGAGGATACTGGGGAGAGTGTCCTGAAGGTAATTGTCTGTTCACCGACAAAAACAGACCCAATTCAAATTCATCTATCGTGGCAGGGTGAATCAACAGCCTGGCTATATCAGAAGATAGGAGTCCTCAACATTGTCTATAGTTAAACCAGAGTATCCCACTATTTCCTTCTTCTATCCCGATTTTACAATAAACCACAACCCCTGGACTGATTATTGGAGTGAGCTGAAGAGAAGAAAGTAAGAACCTCTATCTGTCATGACTGTGTGCTGGTAACTCAGGGGAGCCCGTAAAGTGAATAACTGGCAGCCCTTACGGGGGCAGTGCTAAATCGACATCAGCCTTTTTTAACCAGGGTGCCTTCTGGGTTCTTCAAGGGCGATTTGGCAAAATGCCTAAAAATTGCCTGAAATTGCCCAAAAATTGTCAACAAGCTAGCAGGTGGAACAAGCTGGACTTTTTTGTAAACAAAGCTCCAAGTTTATATTGTGCAACATTACAACCTTGAGCACCATGAGGGTCAGCTCACGCCTTCCTCCAACCGATGCCATGATAGGTTGACTAGAACGACATCTGGCACCTGAGGACAATTTTGTTTGGCCCTCCCCTGCCCCTATCTGTCACGTGGATCACGTTAGCTAAATGAGCCCCGGTTCACAGTGTCGCGACTTTGAATCTGACATCAACTTGTCAGCTTGCAAACAACTTCTTTAACAAAAGTCAATGTAAGTCATGTTGACATCACACCAAAAGTAGTGCAGGAACCTTTTTCTAAGTCGGAGCAACTTGAGTTGCACCGATTAGAATGCTTCCATTCCCTTTTATAAGCGTGACTTATCGTGCAACTTTGAACTCTCAAGTCGCATGGCAAGTTGCGGCAGTGTGAACCAGGGCTTAGAGGAGAAACTGAGGGAGAAGAGAAATGCTGGAATACTGGTCACACACAATCAAGAATGCCTACAAACCCCTGTTTATTTAATACCCCAGAGTCCTTGGTGGCTCAAAACTATGAAGACCAAAAATAAAAAATGTCAAACCACCACTAGATGAACTACCACAGAAAATCCAACATAAACATCAAATTATTTTGATCAAATTATACGTAACTCACAGCCATAAAGTGGCAAACACCTCTGAGCCCTGGTTCTCACCGGTGCGGCTTTGAAATTGCTCTACTTCAGTGCAATTTGCACTGACGATTTCATTGCACCTTGTGACTTCATTTACCAGAAGCCTATGCAAGTCGTAATGAAATCAGTAAAAATTCATAATCGCTGCGACGTGAATTGCGGCAATGTGAACGGCTAAATTGCCAGCATTGGGGTGCAACTTGTCATACATCATGATCGGGAACTATCAAATCGCATGATAAGTCGTATCATTGTGAATGGGGGCTTATAAAGATAAATATCAAAATAAAGATAAAAACAAAGATAAACGCATATCATTGTATCTTTTTTTGTCTATGTAAAAAGAGGTATTTTTAACTTCATGGCTGGGGGGGGGGGAGTTATATCCTTAGATATCAGGGGTTCATGCTAGGACTTGTAGTCCTTCACTTTTGGGGACGGTGTCACATCCCCCAAAAGTGAAGAACTACAGGTCCTAGCATGAACCCCTCAGAGCTGAAGATGTGACATCCCCCCCCCCCCCAACTAGTGAGGGGGGATGGTGTCCCTGAATGGCAGTTTGGAAATGTGGTGACCCTATTTGAATCATCAATCTGTTGGGGACAGGCCTGAGCCCTAGCAACTTGCACAGGCCCAGCACATGTCACAACTATAGTTTAATTATCAGGAGCTGCAGCCTGCATCGATACATGGGATTACTCCGTGGACTGGAGTAAATTAGTGAGGAAGTCTCTGCTGTCTCTGCCATTTTGAAGGTGAAAAGCACAGTCTTTCAGGGTAAATATATCACAGCATTGTTGGTGGCATTGCTGCTGGTGACTACAAGATGCTATTAGAGGATACTGTAGCACTAACAAGCACTCCCTGGTATCGTCGTTGGCCCCAGGTAGGGTTGCCATCTGTCCGGGATTCATCCAGACAGTCCGGGTTTTGAATCTTGTGTTCGGGTTTCAGTCCACCAAACACATTATTCAGACAGGAATGTGGCTTGGAACAGGGCCTAACAGGAGGGCGAGGGGGCACTATGTGCACCGTATTATTATTGAAGCGCTACCCCCTTAGGGGCCGCTGGTGAATGTGGTTGTCTCCCATCCTGCACAGCCAGGCACATGAATTTCCAGTCACTAAGAGACAAGAAGCAGTCCTTGCAGCTTTGTTTGTTTTCATTTTTATTTAGGGAAATTGAACTTGGATGGGAAAGTGTGCATATGAGATGCCCACTTGATTGAAGGAAATTGGTAGGGACTTAACAAAACACATTCCAGTATATACAATCTCTTCTCCTCAACCTCCAGCACATACACTTGCTTGCAGACTATCACTCCCAGGACCAGCTAGCACTAATGTGAGGATCTGACGCTGGCTCTGTCAGGCCCAAGGCAAATGTCCTTTGCAGGCAGGGATTGTGGGCCCCTGTGGCGCAGCAAAAATGTAAGTCTTTTCATGTTAGCTGTCCTACATGTGACTACTGCTCCCAGGGCCACCTCTTCAGGCACTCCTGACTGTGTGTCATTCACCACCCCTCCTGGCTGTTCCTTGTTCCTCCTGGAGACTTGCCTGGCAGTGTTCTCCCGCTGTCCTCTCCTTACCCCCGTGCCTCCTGGCCAGGACACCTCTGTTTGTCTTTAGAGGGTCCCGTCCGCAACTGAGCCCAGGCCTAAGGTCAACCCCCCCAGACTGCGAAGCTCCCTCCAAGGCCATGACAGCCTAACACTTCATCTCCGGTTTCCACCCAAACAACTCATCCCCAGCTGGGCTGACCCAAAGTATTTGAGGGGGCCTGCCCCCTGTCAACCAAAGTTGGGGATTGGTCAGGGCTCTCAGAATAGTCAAGGCAGCTCCATCTTACTTCCCCTCCTATTTTTCTAGAAGGTTCCAGTACATTCCAGAAATAGGGGGTGGTCTCCATGATGCTGCCTGTGAGTCATCTAGCTCTCCCTGGATTTCTGCCCAACCAAGTAAAAAAACACAGACAGGCTTGGCTGGCAACCAAGCCTGCATAAATTTACCTACACTACAACAAAACCTATCTACAATTATAGCACAAGAGGGTGCTACACTATTCTCTTTGGAGTGCCCAAAGATGTCCCAGCTCTGTTACAATCTATAGTGTATACTAAGACAAAAAAAATAAACACAAAAAAATAGTCCAGGCGCTGATCCTGCAGACAAGGATAGCCACGAGGATAGCCTAGTTAACACCAAAACAAAAAAACTGGAGCGAGATATAGCAGACTATAAATTTAATCGTATTTTTGAATGGAGGGAACCCAAAAATAGGAACTCTAAAATCAAAGTTCCAGCCAGCTATAATAACCATTATAATTCCAAATCCCCTCATTCTAGTAAAGTTAGTTCAAACAAAATGAACAAGAAACATAAGGGTCCTCCTGCAGGAACAGTGTTGTCTAACAATAAATATGATGCTTTAGGTTCAGGTGGTGATTCCAGAGAGAAACGAGGGAGTACATGTAGAACCACGTGTGACAACGCCAAGCCTCAAAACATTATCATAAATAAGGACGACACAGTGAAGAATAGTCCTATGGACTGTTCGGGCGTATCCATCATAAAGCCCACCACTACTATTATTTACAATAATGACTCTATTTGTATATCCCTACCTATTCAAAATAGATACAGCCCACTTGCTAGGGTTTAGAGGGTTTCATTAGAGAGGGGGGACGTCCTAAACTCTCAGGGACCACAACTAATGGGAGCGATATCTCACCTATCATTGGTGAGAACCTCACTAATAAACAGGATTTTCAAGTGGTGGCTCCAAGGGGTGCCGCAAAAGAGAAAAGAAAACTAGACGAGGTCGAAAAGGAGGCAGTCAGTTTAGGGAAAAGCAAGAAAGAAAGAATAGGGTCCCAGTAAATTATGATACCATCAAAATTTATAATCTGTCATCTTATGTGCTCTCGGAGGCGGAAGTCTCGCTCCTTAGAAAAGGACTTGGCTTTTCTCCCTCTGTAGGTCCGAATGATTTTAATCTTTTTAAAGATTTAAATAGATTTATACGTCAATTGACAATAAAAAGACACTATGCCATTAACCAGATTGTAAGGGACACTCATGCCTCAACTGCATCTTCTCCTTCTCGGATTTCTGGGGCCGTCTTGCCAGTTGTCACTGACGATCAGGCTCTGGAGATACTGGAGGAGTTGTGGTCGGATGACCATACTTCGGAGTCCCCATTGACGTTTTATATGGACCCTGATATTAGACACAGTAGTTTTAAACCCAGTTCTACTTTTAATCCAGTACAGTCAAAGGGCCCCTACATTGAGACTTACTATCAAGCGGTGTACAAAGATCTTAGTAGACTTTGCAAATCACCTAGAGACACCTTTCGAGGAACCTTGAGTAGGATAGAAAAACAAGCCCTCAAAAACCTTACTTACAATAAACAGATTATTGTCAAGCAGGCAGATAAAGGGGGTAGTTTGGTGATACAGAATAAAACCGACTACCTTCAGGAAGCTAGTCGCCTGTTGGCTGATACGGATACTTATATCAAACTAACGGGCGATCCACTTCCTGGCTTTCAACAAGAACTAAAATTATTAGTAGAACAAGCCTGGCGCCAAGGGATTGTTAATGACAAAGAAAGGAGATTTTTGCTCCCGGGGGAATGCAGTACCCCTTACTTCTACCACTTACCCAAAGTACATAAGTCACTTGAACAACCACCAGGGAGGCCAATTGTGGCTAGTACTAATAGTTTTACTAGCGGAGTGTCAAAATATATTGACTCCTTTCTTCAACCGTTAGTTTGTCAATTACCTTCATACATCAGAGACTCGTCTCAAGTTCTTGACGCCCTGGGATCCTACACATGGGAGGATGATTACATGTGGGCCTCCCTTGACGTAACATCCTTATACACCTCCATACCACATGATATAGGACTCCGAGCCATACAGCATTTTTTGGTCCAATCAGACTCTTAATTCTGCACAATCCATTTTTCTTGTTGACTGTACTGATTTTTGTTTACGGCACAATTATTTTTCTTATCTAGAACAGTTCTACTTACAAATCAAGGGCACAGCCATGGGTGCTAATTTTGCCCCAGTTTACGCCAATCTCACAATGGGCCTATGGGAAGAATTTTCCATTTGGAACAACAACCCCTACTCTCGTCGTATCGTCTATTATGGACGATACATTGACGATATTGTTCTCATCTGGAACGGGGGTGTTGAGACGTTCAACTCCTTCGTGGCCCATTGTAATGCCAACTCCTTGGGCCTTTCGTTCACATCTGTGGTCGACCCCAAGGAGTTGGTATTCTTGGACTTAGTTCTCTCCCATGATGGCCCTCTTATCACTAGTAGTAATCATATCAAATCTACTGGTGGTAATTCTTATCTTCACTACACAAGCTGTCATCACCCAGCGTGGAAGCGCAATATCCCCGGGGGCCAATTTCACAGGCTCCGGAGAAATTGCTCTGACCCAATTGACTACTGCAATCAGGGAGCCAAGATGATGAAGTGCTTTTCAGATAAAGGTTATCCTCCATCATTAGTTAAAAGTGCCTTTCAGGCACACCTGGAACCCGCACAATCCCGAAAACGTACTAAGAATGACAATATGAATACTGTGAGGTTTATTACTGGCTTTAATGATCAGTATAGGGCCATTTCCAACATTATCAAAAAACATTTCAGTATTCTTCGACTCGACAACAGATTAGCTCCCATTCTACCCCCCACCCCACAGGTCACCTTCAAGTGGGCACGAACCATTAAAAATATTTTGGCCCCCAGTAAGCTGAAAACACAATCACAGGTCCTCCGTGACATTAGGTCTTACTTTGATAACAGAACCGGAATTTTTCAATGTAAGAAAAGAGGATGTTTAACGTGTCAGTCTGTAGTTCACGCGTGCGCCTCCATTGACAACAAAGGTGACACTTATTCCATCAAACACTTTATCACCTGCTCTACGGAATACGTGATTTACGTGTTAAGGTGTCCCTGTGGGTTGTTATATGTAGGGCGGACTATGCGTACCCTACGCAAATGCATAGGTGAACATCGCAGATTCATCCAAAAAGGATGCGATAAACATAGTGTCCCCCGACATTTTTTAAAAATGCATGATAAGAATTTTAAATATCTTGAGGTCATGGCCATTGAAACCATCCCAAAGGGCACATTAACAGACTATGAGCGTTACTCCCTTTTGTGCAAAAGGGAGGTTTTTTGGATTTATAAATTTAACTCCTTGGCTCCCAATGGTTTGAACGAGGAGCTAGAAATGAATAGCGTTGTTTGATATCTATGCCACTTTTGTCCCTATAGGAGAGTGGTGACTTAACATACTTCCCTTGCTTTTATCCTTTTATCTGTTCTTAATCCTGTATCTATATTTATATTTATGGTTATACAAAACGTATGTATTTATATGGGTCCACTATGACGAGGGTATTTTATGGATGATTTTTTAATAATATAAGATTTTGACAAACGGTTTTTTTTTAACTATCTAGCATTTTAATTATCATGCAATTATGGCTTTTTTTTTTAAAAAAAATGTTTTTAATATTTATGGTATTTTTTAATTAATGTTTTTTTCAACAATATCAATGATGTTTTGCAATTGTTAGCAGTGTATATTAATCCTCAAGGTTGCTTTGGGATTCCCACACTATTTCCTCTTTTTTATCCTTTGTTTTCTTCCTGGTTTTTTTTCTTAGTTTTTAATTGGTCAGCTACTGTAAGCCCGCCCACCTGTCCGGCCTTATATACTTTCTGGTTGCCAGTTGCCGCATGCGCGCGAAACATGTAGTTGCGGCAACCAGAAAGCGTGTGTGTTGATGCCCGTAACCAGCCCGACTTCCTATTATCAGCTGATCGTCACTTCCGGTGACGCGATCCTCACGTCACTTCCGGTCACCGCAGAAGATCCGGCGGATCCGGCAACCCGGCGTAGGAGAGTTCCACCCGGCTTTGGGTCTGTGTGACAGCCGCGCGCAGTGCCCGCTCCAGCCGGAGTTCACTACAGTGATGTTTGGTGATCTTCATCCTCCACCAGGTACCATCTGCTGTTTTAAGCATTCGCCTTGGTCACATCAGGGAATCCCACAGCACTTTAAGGAGGTCTGGGAGCTTCGGGACTGGTTTGGCACATTTTACATTTTATATGCTTATTCTTATTTTCTTCAATAAATACCACTATTATTATTCAAGAGACACTCTCCAGTCTATCATCAATAGAGCGAAGTTGTATATAGACACCAGTGAGCGCCACCCTTCTTTTCCAGTATAAGACAAAAAAAATGACTGTGTGCCACTAAAGTGTTCGCGTGGCAACCCTAGATTCAGATCTCTTCTTCCACGACTCATGAGATAGTAACACCCACACTGTGACAGTGCTCATGTGCTCATGTGTCCCTGTAATGCTGCAGGTCCTGTCACCTGTGAAATTCAGACCTCAGATAGACAATGGCCCAGAGCAGAGAAAAACTCTTCAACTCCTCCTCAATGAATGAAGCCCATGCTCAATATCTGAGGTCTGAGTAGTCTGCATGGGGGAGTTGTTTATTTTAGTGGGGGGTAATAGTCCTTATGGGAGATTTTTACCTGGGGGAATTGTGCTGGATGGAGATTTGTACTTTGTTGAGGGGTGCTACAGTAAGGAGGAATGAGGAATTTGTGATGTGTGAATTTTTCCTTGTAGGACAGGCTTGCCAGGAATTTTTTCTCGCTCTGACACTTGCTGGAGGCTATTACTTGCCCTGACACTTGTGGGCCCCTAAGGACAAAATAAACTATGCCCCTAGTGCCAGCTGCTATGTCAATGATACAGTAGTGACATTGCAGGCAGCTGATGAAAGCACAGCGCTCAGCAGGGATGCACAATATCCCACACACCCAGAGTTGTTGGATAGCAGTTGCACAGGCAGCTCTGCAAGACAGCAAAGACTGGACCAAAGCCTTGTATACACGCAACGATTGTTGGCTGTGAATTTTCCGGCAACGTCCGATCGGCCGATTTTCGGCTTGTTAGTATGATGCTTCCGACAACCGACTCAGACTTTTCGGCCGAACAAAATCTGGTGTGCATGCTATAAAATTTTTGTTGGCCGTCAACAGAATGGCCGATTTTCCATCAGTCAGTACAGATTTCGGCAGACAAAAATCAGATGAGCAAGACTGGGCATGCTCAGAGAAGAAAAAACACGGAAAGTTAACCAGCACATGACATCACTTCTGAAGTTGGTTTTTGTTGGCCGAGAAAATTCGTGTGCAGTCTAGAGCACATTTCAATCAACACAACAACACTGGACAAAAGACGGCCGATCGGTCGGCCAACAATCGTTGCGTGTGTACGAGGCTTAACTTCCCACTGGACAGTTGAGTATAATTACTTTTTTAAAGCGGTAGTATCCCGCTTTTTGACACTTTTACCTACAGGTAAGCCTATAATAAGGCTTACCTGTAGGTACAAATAATATCTCCTAAACCGGCACGGTTTAGGAGATATTTACAGTGCATGCAGCCGCTCGCGCGAGCGGCGCATGCGCTCTGAAGGTCCGGGGGGACCTTCAATTAAGTTGCCGGGAGCTTGCCGGAAAAATCACTCCCACGCGCATGCGCGGGAGTGACGTCATCGCGGCTCCGGCCAATCAGCGCGCTGGAGCCGTCTCTTCCGGCCAATCAGCGCGCCGGAGCCGCCGAACCCGGAAGAGACGACGAGGGATCATGGCAGCGCCCGCATCGATGTCCGGGGGTCCGTGTCGGGGCTTCGTTTTAAGGTAAGTTAAACATAATGGGCTAGTATGCGATGCATACTAGCTCATTATGCCTTTGTCTTGCAGGTTTTTTTTTTTTATTTTTTTTTTTTATAGGGTTTACAACCGCTTTAAAGCATGCTTCTTAAGGGGCCATACACTGTTAAAAAAAACTAACAGGTTCCTCCATCCACACAAATGAGGTGGATAGAGAATTTCCCCAACTGGGACATTTTCAGAATACACTCAACAGCCACTGCAGGTAACTGGCTGCAGCTGTCGATTAATGGAATATTTTCCAACATGTCCATTCACTAGAAGTCTATTAAACAATCAGGGGAATGAAATTCTTTTGGTCCTTGCTGGAATTTGGATCAATGTATGGCCAGGTTCATTCTATGATTTTATGCTAGTGACAGGATACTAAATGGATAGTGAACCTGTATGCAAATTCAACACAATGCAAAACAAATACACCTAAAAGTGGCAATGCATAAACCTTTAAAAAGTAAATGTAGAAAAAATAAAAATTAAAAAATGAAAGGCTTGTTCACATGTGCTTGCTGTCTCCCCACTTCCATTGACTCCCTACCCCCTGCTTTAACCCCCACATTAACACGCCCTGTTGTACGGGGCCCCATGATTTATAACAGCAGCCCTGTTCTTGCACATCGTCTTGCACAGTCATACAGGCTCCTTTCTTGTACTGAGATTGCTTACTCTGATTTCACTTCACACTGAGAGCATTTCACAGTGTGCTTTAGAAACTGCAACAAGTCGGGTAAAGTCTCATTTCCTAGATGCAGTATGTTCAGCATCATCTAGCATTTTCCTCCCAAACCTTACTGTCCCTGGTCCATCCCTTTCATTCATTAGATTTTAGTTCTTTCAGTCATGAGGCTTAGTATAATATGTAAGAGTAACCTAGGGCCGCTCCACACTGGCATCCACCTATTAACCACTTAAGCCTCGGAAGATTTTACCCCCTTCCTGACAAAAGCGACAATTCTGAAAAAAAAAAAAACAATATTTTTTACTTCCTGCTCTAAAACACAGCCAATAAAAAAAAGTAAAAAATCGAATTTTTTCTTAAATTTAGGCCAATATGTATTCTGCTATAGATTTTTGGTAAAAAAAAAATCCCAATAAGTGTATAATGAGTGGTTTGCGCAAAAGTTATAGCATCTACAAACTAGGGGATAGATTTATGTCATTTTTATTTATTTTATGGGTTTTTTTTTTTACTAGTAGTGGTGGCGATCAGCGACTTTTAGCGGGACTGCGGCCTTATATCAGCCTCAGAACCTGTGTAATTAATATGTGTCCTAGTTTAAAGGGATGAGGTGGCAGCCCTATCTGGTGTGCGCACTTCCCCACCACTGGCTATTACACGAAACGACGTACAGGTACTACTACTAAAAAAGTGGGTAAAAAATAAATAGCGCTTGTCCATTGTGTATAGAATGACGTGCATCACACTGGATAGTAGTATTCTATCAATTTTGTTTTGTAATTGTATACATGGTTGAGTCGCACTGGTCTCAAAAACTTCTCAACTTTCGCCTATATACAGCCTGAGTTCACAATTGAAAAATGAGAGCATTGTATAACTACTACAGACAATAAGTGATTCCAGAAGAAGGGATTGGCTGTTCCAAACACACCTCAGGCTGAAAAATATGTTTATTTAATTTGGTGGAGTCAGGGAAGACAGACAAGAAGACAGTGTGAGAGCTAGCCACAAAATATTACTCATTGTACTATAAAGCAATTGCTCAATATTTGCTTACTATTATTGCTATTAATTTATGTAAGATTAAGAGCCTGCTCACATTGGTGCGTTGTGGTTGCGTTTTCCAATGCGCTAGGGAAAATGCATAGCAACCAGTATACTATAATGTATTTATTTATGTCAGGTACTTACATAGCGCTGTCAATTTACGCAGCGCTTTACATATAAATTGCACATTCACATCAGTCTCTGCCCTCAAGGAGCTTACAATCTAAGGACCCTAACTCACATTCTTACATACAGTACACATAGTAAGGCCAATTTAGACAGGATCCAATTAACCTACTACCATGTCTTTGGAATTTGGGAGGAAACCGGAGGAAACCCACGCAGGCACAGGGAGAACATGCAAACTCCAGGCAGGTAGTGTCATGGTTGGGATTCCAACCAGCGACCCTTTGGCTGCTAGGCTAAAGTACTAAACAGATATGAACAATCTGGGTGCTGCTGTACATTGGTGCAAAGTGGAACTCAAAAATAAAAAATAAAATTGTGAACAGGCAGGTTTTTTATGGCTGGTTTACTTCTGGATTTTTCTGCACTGGATGAACGCTGGACGTCGCTAAGGCACATATGGCGCTTTTCCACTGCATGGAACCGTACCGGTTCGGCACGCTTTTGTGCTTTTCCACTGCTGGTACCGCATGGTATAGGGTCGGAACGGTTCGGTACGGTACGGTATAGGTTTGCTTTTCCACTGCATGGAACCGAACGGTACGGTACGGTACAGCTCTGAAAAAACAGTACCTACTCGATTGTGGTTCCAACAGGTACCAAACTGGTATCATATCCCACAATCCTTTGCATGCAGTCACTACTAGCCACTGATTGGTCAGAGAATCCCACCCACCCCGTTGTTATCCCACCCACTTAACTTAGTACTACTTTAGTGGAAAAGCAAACCTATACCGTACCGTACCGAACCGTTCCGACACTATACCATGCGGTACCAGCAGTGGAAAAGCAAACCGGGCCAAGCAGGGCCGAGTAGAGCCGAGCCGGTAGGAGCCAGTACTTGCAGTGGAAAAGTGCCATTAGAAAACCATTGTTTTCTGTTTGCTCTGTTTGCATTGCAGCGCATCCAGGAGGTGCAGTAAGCTCTGGTAAAATGCAGACATGCTTCATTTTATTGCAGCGCCCAGGTAGGCACCACATGTCACACAGCAGAGACCAGGGGAGGACTGAGCCAGGGGGCAGAGGGGCAATTGCCCCCTGGGCCTCTCTGATGCCCCCTAAAACGACTGCACCACTTCTGCCAGAAATGCTTAAAGAATTCCTGGTGAAGAGAAGTGAAAAGTCCCCACTGCTGACCTACTGTGTGCGGGATGAAGACAAGGACAAAGCGCAGGCCCCCCCCCAGCATGGATGGTATAAGCTGTGTCTGAGCAGAGGCTGGTTCCATGCCCCACTGGAGACTCTCCTTCCCCGGCCAGCCCTTACCTAGCTGTCCCTGCTCCCGCCAACTGCCCCTGCTGGCCAAGTCCGGAACCCGGATTCGGCCAGTGAGTAGAGAGTACCCGAAGCAGAGCTTCATCTTGGAATGGGGGTCAGGAGGAAGCCGGGAAGAGGGAGAGTGGGAGGGGGGCCGAGGTCCTGCACCATGGGCCTCTGGTTTGTACTTGCCCCCTGGGCCGAAAAATGCCAGTCTGCCCCTAGCAGGGACATGAATGAAGTGTCCCTTTGTGCACTTCAAGCAAAGTTAAATAAAAAAAGTGAGATGCACTAAAACGAGCATCACACTTTCTCCTACCGAGCCACACTGCAGCCCAAAGCTGACAGCTGCCTGCATGCTAAAACAGAGCATTTCATGTGCAGCTAGTGTGAATGGGCCCTTTATGAAGAAAAAAACATACTATATGACACTTCCACAATAAAACCTATGTTTAGGCTAGATTAAACAAATATGCACAAGGAACATGATCTACTATTAAACCAATGTGTCCCTTGTGCTGCTGGCTCCTGGATTCCTTGCAATCTTCATCCTCCGAAACCCCACCCCCCCCAAACCTTCCACTGGATGATTGCGGTGGGGATTAACCACTTTAGCTCCGGAAGATTTATCCCCCTTTATGACCAGGCCATTTTTTGAGATGGAGCACTGCGTTATTTTAACTGACAATTGCACAGTTGTGCGACACTGTACCCAAATAAAATTGATGTCCTTTATTTCCCACAAATAGAGCTTGCTTTTGGTGGTATTTGATCACCTTTGCGTTTTTTATATTTTTTGCTCTATAAACAAAAAAAGAGCGACAATTTTGAAAAAAAAAACCCAACCTTTTTTTAATTTCTGCTATAAAATATATATATATATATATATATATATATATATATATATATAAAAATGTTAAATCTTTATCAATTTAGGCCATTATGTATTCTGCTACATATTTTTGGTAAACATTGATTGGTTTGTGTAAAAGTTATAGCGTCTACAAACCATGAGATATATTTGTGGAAATTTTAATTTTTTTACTAGTAAAGGTGGCGATCAGCGGCTTATAGCGGGACTGCAAGATTGCAGTAGACAAATCTAACACTAACTGACACTTTTGACACTTTTTTTGGGGACCAGTGAAACGAATACAGTGATCAATGCTAAAAATGAATGACTGCACTGTCACTGTAGTAATGACCCTGTCTAGGAAGGAGTTAACATCAGGGACAAACAAAGGGTTAACTGTGTGCCTAGCCAGTGTTTGTGTACTGTGTGGGGGGGGGCTTTTACTAGGGGAAGACATGGATCCATGTCCCAGTTTTGCAGAAAAAACGAAATCCATGCCTTCCAATAAATTAAAATATAAAATGAACAAACAATTTATAAAATCACACCCAGAGCCTATGAAGTCCTATTAAATGAATGTCCAGCAGTCACTATAAATATAAAAACGTCTTAATAAACATGTAATGAAGGAGTAGTCCAAAAATAATAGACCACTATAGACCAGAGATGTATAGTAACTAAGTAGAACTACTTCACTACTGTACTTAAGTACCGAAAGGCGGTATCTGTACTTTCCTAGAGTAGAATTTTTTTCTCCTACTTCCACTTTTACCACTGCCAGAACAGTAGATGGCAGGTTTCATGAAGCTCAAAACATGTGTATTATCAGCGCATACGAAATTAAATGCTACTGTATGTATAAATAAAAGCTGCATTTGAAATAATAAAAAACAATATGATGTTCAAACTTTTGACTTCTTTCTTTCTTTTAATACCTACATAACACAGTACTTTTACTTTCAGTACTTGAGTAGCAAAATTTAAAAAAAAACTATTTGCAATACTTAAGTACAAAAAATGTTGAATACTTTAGTACTTCTACTCAAGTCACTTTTTGATCGAGCACTTCCATTTCTACTCAAGTCACTTTTTGATCGAGCACTTGTACTTTTACTCAAGTATGGGTTTCGAGTACTTTATACAACTCTGCTATAGACCATGGTGATTGTGATGGTCTCTGCTGGTCTTTTATTTTTGGACTACTCCCTCATTACATGTTTATTAGAAAATCCATGCCTTCCCTACCAACAGAACCGCAATCGGCTTTGTTTTCACATGCAGACTGCCTTTCTGCCTCTGTAACGAATGATCAGCGAGTGTCAACGGACAACGAGTTTGCGGTACCGCCTAATCAGCTCCTGCTTTGCATAATTACAGCAGGAGTGAGACGCTGGTGGCGCGTATTCGCAACCGTTTGGAATCCCATGTATATACTGCTATAGGGCGGTCGTGAAGTGGTTTTTAATGAAATGGAGGGAGCTGCGACTGCCACTTATTAATCACTTGCTGACCGCCCACCGCAGACATACTGCGGCAGGCTGACTCGGCTGCACAAATTGGCGTACCCATACATCGCTCCTCGGGTGGTGATTCACGAGAGGGGAAGCTGATCTGCAGGGCCGGCGGGGGCGATTGCCGCCGGCTACCTGGGATCACTCCCGGAAAGAGAGAACGGAGGTCTGCTGTTGTAAACTCGGCAGACCGCTGTTCTGTCAGCAATCAGCACAGGGCTCCTGTGTTCCTCCTATTTAGGATCACAGGTCTCTGTGTTGATCCAATAAGCCCATCCCCCTCACAGTTAGAGAACACCCCCTAGGCTCACATTTCACCCTTTGATCGCCCCTAGGTTAACCCCTTCCCTGCCAGTGTCATTATTACAGTAACAGTGCATATTTTTAGCACTGATTACTGTAGTAATGTCACTGGTCCCCCCCAAAAGTGTCAAAAATGTCAGTTAGGGGTCCAATCTGTTTGCCGCAATGTCGCAGTTCCGCTAAAAATTGCTGATCGCCGCCATTACTAGTAAAAATAAATAAATAAAAATCACATAAATCTTTCCCCTAGTTTGTAGATGTGATTTTGCACAAGCCAATCAAAATACGCTTATTGGGATTTTGTTTACCAAAAACATGTAGCAGAATACAAATTGGCCTAAAATGATGAAAAAATTAGATTTTTAAATTGTTTTTGGGGAATGAAAGTGAAAAATATTGTTTTTATTTTTTTTTCTCAGAATTGTTTATAGCTCAAAAAAATAAAAATTGCAAAGGTGATCAACTTACCAACTAAAAGAAAGTTCTATTTGTGGGGAAAAAAAGGACATCATTTTTTTTTGGGTACAGCTTTGCATGACCGCGCAATTGTCCATTAACCTTCCTAGCGGTATTCCCGAGTGTGACTCGGGGTTAGATTTTAGTGCCAAAAGCGGTAACCCCGAGTCACACTCGGGGTAGCGCTAGGAAGATCGCTGGATGCTGGAGGAGGTTTTACTTACCTTTTCTCCGGGATCCAGCGATGTCTGCGAGCGGTGTGCGGCGGCGGAGCTCTCTCCCGATCGTCTGCGAGCCCCGGCTTCCGTCTCCGGCGACGTGACGTCCGCCGGGGGGTGGAACCGGCGGCAAATTCGAATGTAAAATGCACCAAACACACTGATATCGTTCAAAATAAAATAAAATCACATTACATTACCCCCCAGTGCCCTTTCCTGCAGTTTTACTGTACTTTTTATGTAAATATATGTATATATATATATATACATATATATACAGTATATATATATATATATACATATATATACAGTATATATATATATATATACGTATATATATATACACATATACATATATATATATATACACACACACACATATTATATATATATATACATATATATGTATATATATATATATATATATATATATATATATATATATATATATATATATACATACACACGTATATATATATATATATATATATATATATATACACACGTAATTCTTGTGAATGAGCAGCCCAAACCAACTGTATACATTATATATATATATATATATATATATATATATATATATATAATATATGTATACATAATATATGTATACATACATATATATATATATATATATATATATATATATATATATATATAATATGTATAATAAATGTATACAGTTGGTTTGGGCTGCTCATTCACAAGAATTACATGCTTTCAGCACCTAAAATAATGGTACCGCTTTCAGCACCTAAAATCCAAAAGAATCATACCGCCAGGGAGGTTAAAGTAACGCAGTGCCGAATTGAACAAAATTGCCTGGTCGTTAAGGGGGGAAACCTTCCGCTCCAGAAGTGGTTAAGAGTGCCCAGCTATGGCATCTCTTTTCCCAGCTCCTCCAATCATAGAAGCCATCATAGAAACAATCTATGAATGGAGGGGGCAGATCTTTCAATGGATGAATGGGGCAGCTGGGGTGGAAAGGACAGGAATAGTTGGGCACTCCTAATGAGTGCCTGTCTCTGCTCACTCGGTTCTATTACCTTCCATTGCATCAAAAGATTATGATGGCAGGGATAGTCAAAGGATGACAATTGCAAGGAATCCAAAGGCCAGCAGCACATTGGATTAATAGTAAGTCATGTCCCTTCTGCTGATTTTTTATTTTTTATTTTTTTACAAACTCAGGCTTTAAAGTTTCTTACCTGCCTGTCCACAGTATATAAGCAAAAATGTAAAATTCCAGCATCTGTCGAGAAGTGAAATCATCAAATTGGCCAAAAATTGGAGTGTGGGAAAAGACCGGCTGAAGATGTCATTGGGCAATGAGAAGGGGAGGACTGGGCCAGGGGGGCAATTGCCCCCTGGGCCGCTCTGATGCCCCGTAAAAAGGCTGCATTGCTTCTGCTGCAGATATGTCTAAAAGATTCCTGGTGAAGAGAGAGATGTAAAAAGTCCCTGCCACTACCCTACTGCGGGTTGAAGACAAGGACAGAGCGCAGCCCCCCAGCATGGATGGTGTAAACTGTGTCTGAGCAGAGGCCAGTTCCATGCCCTACTGGAGACTCTTCTCCCCTGGCCAGCCCCGACTGAGCTGTCCCAGCTCCCCCCAACCGCCCCCTGCTGGCCAGGTCGGGAACCTGGATTAAGCGGTTAAGTAGAGAGTATTTGGAGCAGGGCTTTAGCTTGGAATGGGGGTCAGGAGGAGGACCGGAAGAAGAATAGTCAGAGGGGGGCCGAGTCACTGCACAATGAGCCTCCGGTTTGTACTTGCCCCATGGGCCGAAAGTTGCCAGTCTGCCCCTGGCAGTGAGGGAGGTTCAGGGTACCAGAGCACCAGAGTAGAGGTAAGTATAGTTTTACTTTAACAAAAAATGTGGCAAGTACCATTTTAGATGCATTGTGTCCCATTCAGAATTGACCGGCTTCTTAACACAATGCACCATTGTGAACCGACTCTTAGAGCAGTATAAAACGTTTAGTAAACCACAATTCAGCTTTCACTGATCTATTTTATGGGAACTGAAATCTGATTTTGTGGATGACTCTGCTTTGTACGTCTTCATTGCTCTTTGCATCCCGTGTCTACCTAAGCATGAAAATCTAAATGATTTTAATAAGAATGAAGATTAAGACTATAATAGCAGAGGAATGCCTTCTGTATTAAAAGACTGGTCTTAGATAAACAATGTTACCCCAGAAACCAGAAGAACAACACAGAAAATGATGTGAATGCCTTTCAGTTGCGTAGGGGTTAATCAGGAACTATTTGCGGGTGGGATGACTTAGCATAAGGTCTTTGATCTTTAGGTTCACAGAATGGAACACACCCCTCCCAGCTCATAACCAGTGTGTGTATGACACTCCCTTCTATGGGGGAACAATGCCTTTATTGCTGTGTCCAGTGCAATCAGTATCCAGCACAGAGAATTCAGTGATGCTAAAAATGTCACTAATACATGTATGAAATGAAGGAAATTAGCAATTCATGCTACGTGCAATCAATATAATTCAATCATGGAACTGTAAGTATAGGTAGTTTGCCCTTCCAGAGTTACAATATTGCCATGGGATGGCTGTAAATGGCTTTATCAGACCCCAGTTTGCTGAGATGCTCATGCAAAGTTCTAGAAGAGAACAAGTGTTCTGATGCTGCATGTTATCTTATGAAGGTTTTCCAACTTGTTGGAAGATCATAGGGTCACCAGCCCACCCTTTCTCTTTTCTTTGTGAATGGAGGGAAGAAAGCTGTTAACCATGCATGTACCAATTCAGTCCATCAGAAAAGCTACACTGTTGTTCTCAGACATCTGACCACCTTTGGCTAGCCTTAGTTACCATCACAATCAGGCACCTTTCTCGTGCAAATCAGTCTGACACTCATTTACCAAAAGATTTACAAGATTTTGCATCCCTAGACAGAGGCTGAATTAGCTTTCCAAAAATCAGTAGCAGAGTTAACATGGTGCTTGCAAAGTTGCGACCGTTGTCTATGCTAGGCACACACACCTAGGATGTAGCTAAGGATACGTTTAAAGCCTCGTACACAGGAGTAGAAATTCGGCCGGGGAAATTTCGTCCGACGACCAATCTGCCGATTTTCGGCTTATTAGTATGGTGCTTCCGACAACCGACTCCGACTTTTGGGCCAAAAAAATCCTGGTGTGGAGGCTATATAATTTTTGTCGACTGTCAAAAAACGTCTGATTTTTGTCTCATTAGTACAGATTTTGATGGGGAAAAATCTTATGAGCAAGACTAGGCATGCTCAGAGTTGAAAGAACACAAAGAAAACAATCCAACACATGACATCACTTCTGAAGTAGAATTCTGTCGTGCGGGAAAATTCGTGTTCGCAGTCTAGAGCACATTCCAACCAACAGACACCACATTGGACAAAAGACGGACGACCGGTCGGCGGAAATTTGTTGCGTGTGTACGAGGCTTTACTCTGGCCTGGTGCTACTTTCATCAACAGAGGAAGGGAGTTATGAGTCAAGTTACAGTCTCATAGCAAGAACAGCCACAAAATGCCATTAAAAAGGCCATCCTACCATCCCAGCACCAGTGTAGCTCTACCACCCACTGGTTAAGCAAAATTGTTGCTATTCCCTGTATGAGTTCTTAAATTAGTGCGCACTTACTAATTACAAAATATGTATTTAAAAAACAAGTAAACTTATTATGAAATATAAAGTGCAAAGAGTGATATAATCCTCATACGTGATTCTCATCCATAAATACTTTGTTTTTTTGTCTCTATAAGTAAAAATGTATTACTATATGTGGATTGCCCTAATATATATACCATTGGAGCAAAGTTAAAGTGCCATACATATATACAATTTGTTAGCGCTAAACATAAGAAAGTCTCTTTAAATAAAGTCTCGAATATGGAATTCAATGTGTGCAGATTAAAGTGACGAGCGCTCAAACGTCATAGCGTCAAGTATTCATTAGTGCAACCACTCTGTGCTCCCCTCCCTTGCAACCACACTCACCAGAACATGATGACCCCTTATGAAAGTGGGTCTGCAAGCGATTTGGAGTTTGGATAAGTCTCCTTTTTTACTCCCGGTGGCCCCATTCTGTATAGAATGATTTTCCCCTATTTTCCTCCATTATATGTGCATGTATGGGGATATAAAAAGCCAAGGCAGCCTCCAATAGCATATTTCAGTTTTATTTATGCCATAAAAACATTAAAAAAACTACTCACAGAATAATGATGCTTGCATTATGCAAGCCAAGAGCACTCAATTTACCCTATACTCATCTGCGTTCCATCAGCTGAAAATGCGAAAGCGGAAGTGACACCAACAAGCCCCACCCAACACGTTTCATTACACTGAAACACTGCCCTGGCTTTTTTCTCCCCCATCATGCTCACATAATGGAGGGAAACAGCAGAAACTCCTTCTAACAAATGTGTTACTGGCTGGGTCACTAGGTGAAAACAGAGGAAAAAAAGCTGGATTAAGGATGGGCCTGGTACTTAGGATTTTGGTAGACTTTTTTAAACTTTCTCAAGTTATCTACAGTATATGTAATAGCATGTAGGCAGGTGACAGGTACTGTTAGACCCCCAATGTCTCCCCAACCCTCCACACAGCCATTCAAACACAGATTGTGTTTAAATAGCTGCATTCTCAGCTAAAAGTAGCCAAGGAATGATAGATGTCACCCCGAAAATCACATAATACACATCACTTCTGGGGCCATTAGTCACAGGAGGGAACGGAGAATATATATTCCCAGAGTTTCTCCTGTTCTCACTGGCAAAGTGGTCCTTGGCTCCCCGGTGGAATGTGAGAGCTTGGGAACCACTGTGGGTGCCGCCAGTGGGAAGGGGCGCACTTTGACAGCCCTAGAAAAGTGGCCAGGCGGCTCTAGAGCCACTCGATCAATTTTATCAAAAAAACCTTCACATCAGCGGCTGTCAGCTGGATTTAACCACTTGTCTACCATGCTGTTTACAAATGCAGCTTGGTAGACAAGTGGTCCCTCTGAGCCTTCTCCCAGCGCTCCATAAACCGCCACCAGCAATGTCATGGTTCAGGGCCTCTTCCCGCCTGGAGCCTTCTCTTCTTTGGTAATAAAGCTCTAAGTACCTTTTAGGATGGACTGAGCTTCTCATGGGGCCTCCTACTGACCCTGGGGCCTCGGGCAGTGCCCAAGTGCCAGAATGGTCAGTCTGCCCCTGCAACCGGCCCAGGCGAAATGTGGAATGCAGGCCAGTCAGGAGAGATCTCTCCCCATCAGTCCATAGTTGTAGAGCCACCCGATCACTTTTATCAGGAAAACTTTCACATCAGCGGCTGTGAGCTGGATTTAACCACTTTTCTACCATGCTGTTTATAAAAACATCTTAGTAGACAAGTGGTCCCTCTGAGTCTTCTCCCAGCACTGCATAAACCGCCAGCAGCAATGTCATGGTTCAGGGCCTCTTCCCATCTCAAGCTTTCTCTTCTTGGGTTATAAAGCTGTGGGTACCTTTTAGGATGGACTGAGCTTCTCATGGGGCCTCCTACTGACCCCGGGGCCTCGGGCAGTGCCCAAGTGCCAGAATGGTAAGTCTGCCCCTGCAACCAGCCCAGGCAGAATGCAGGTCAGTTAGGGGAGATCTCTCCCTGTCAGTCAATAGCTTTCTTTCCGTGGCCTGTTCTTTTTTGGTGGCTGGGCCTATATTAATTTAGGGACCTGGAGCTGCAGCTCCAACAGCCCTGTATATAATAATGCAAATGCAAATGTGCAATACTTATCTTCAATCCAGAGATTTTCCTTGCAGTACTTTTTTTCTGCTACTAGATGTCCTCAGTCTGATGGTCTCCATCATTCAACCCGCTTCCCTTGAGCCCAGGTTGTCCTGGACCCACCGCAGCCTGTGACTGGACAGTGTAAAGAGAAGTAGCATAGCGACTAGCTCATTTCTCTGTTCTTCTCTTATGCTTCTTGTCATCACATGAACTAATTGGCTGCATCTGCTGCTTCTTCCCCACAGGCTGTAAGGACTGCAAAATGTTGATACCAGGTCAAATTCATGTACTTACACTGCTTGTATTTGAAAAATAAATTTACTGATGTATTGACTATGGGCTGCATTATTTGTGTGATTTCTATCTGGCCAGAGTTCAACTTTTAAAACAAATCCTGTCTGCTGCAGTTTAGCTTCTCCTACAAGTGCTTTTTGCATAGTAAAGAAATGTCATGTAAATAAAATGTACAAGTAGAGTGTTTCACCTCGTCCCTCTCTCCCAACCCCCCCTTCTTGGAAAACAAATCATGAAAAAAAAAAGTCAATCTGATACAGGCATGTTGAACTATAATAGGCCCATAACACAATATAAGGTACAGTGCTAGAGTAATACTATATCTTATGTTATGTCTGCCTATTGTGTTAACTGTTCCTCATCTGTGCAGACTTAGCATTGCAATTTACTTGCCACTTGTAGGCTTTTTCCACACACAGAAGGTAAAAACATTCTATTGCATACAGAGTGAGTCTGCATTGTAATTATATATAGTAGTGGTAGCATTTATTACAATACTCTTGAAGTACAGGTTGCCAGGAAGTTCTTACTGTATTTTGGGTGTCATTTTCTGGGTGTAAATTGGACAAAGTTTAATGTGCAAATTACAGGAAGCACTTAATACATTGAATCATAAAGCAACTAAAAAAACACAAAAAAATATAAGTGATGTCTAAATGGGGAGTTATACTACACAGCAAAAAATAGTACAGCATAGGTAATAAGCTGTCACTGGAGAATATTAAATTAGCCACTTTGTAGATGCAGAACTTTTTTTCTCTTGGCCCCTAAAATGGGATGGAAACACCAGAGCCCTAAAACTGCCCATACACGTGGCAATTTTAGGTCAGTCTCAGACACTATCTATTAATTGGGAATTGCACAAATGATTCAAGTATTCACCAGAAATATAGCAAACCACCATGAGTTAAATTGACCAACAGAACTTGAATGAAAATGAATCAATAAAATGACAGCTTTAATACATTTTACAGGGTTCTTTCTCTGCAATTTTGATACCATGCTCTTAAAGTCAAAATCACTGCTTTATTTCTTCAATTGTAGCCACAAAGAAAAACAAAAAAAAAATAAATTCTGATTCCTCTGTCAAATTGTCGTGTGTATGGTGAGCCTAAAGGCCCATACATACGATCAGAAAATAGTTAGAAAAATACTGCTTTCGAAACGATCGTACGATAATTTGATCATTAGTACATTGCTTTCGAGAGCCAATCACGACAATTCATGAGGAATAATCCAATGGGACTAGCACGAAAATACCAGATTGTACGATTTTTGTTGAATCAGTATAGTTGTTGTCCGAAAATACAACACGAATACAATACAACAAATTACATCACTTTGGAATTTTTTTTCTGTCGTATGAGTATTTTAGTTCATAACCTCTTTTATTTTCCATATGAGACTAGCATGCATGCATGCAAAAAAAAAGGATGATCATTCGTCCGATAATTTCATTGTGTGTGCCAGGCATAAGGCAGCCCATTGGTAAATATTTTTTTTTCATTAAGGCAGCCCATTGGGTTCAACCAGTGGGTTAAACGAAAAAAAAAAAAATAACTTGATTTCCCCATCCACACATTTGAGATGGATGAGGGAATCCTCCCTGCTGAGATATTGTATTCTAACAACCAGCCTGCCCATACATATATCGAAAATTCAGCTGGCACAATTTTGATCCATATATAACCAGCTAAAGTGAAATTTAAAAATGTGTTAGGAATATATGGAGTACATAATGAGTTATACTGGACATATTCCTGCTGTGCCTCATTTTAAAGCAATGGTCATATTACGAAACTTGAGATTCAACAAACGTAGAAATACTATCAGTAATTAAAGCACCGATTTAGTATCTGGGATTTTTCAAGCTGTATTGCTTTTCTAAAGCATCATGTCTCCTCTGTGTATAGGTACAAAGACTGAAACAAAGGGCAGTGGTTTATATATAAAGAGCTGAGATCATTTTCTTTTGCTGTGGGTAGTATGTGTTTACTTGATATTATTCTGCTGTATATTTTGCTCTAAGCCTGTGACATGCAGGCCATGTGTGACTCTCAAAGGATTTTTCTAATCTGGATACATATTTCTAGTAATGATCAGGTAAATCAGCATTCAAATGTTTCACCCCTGTAGATGGGCAGGGTTACGTAGCTTTCAAGTGCACTTAGAAGGTTAACACAGACAAGTCATTAGCAGTAATTTAGATTTTAGGATATTTTTTACAACAAACAATTTTGTCTTGGGTGGATGGTAACTACAAAATCCATTAAACTTCCCCTAGAGACAAATAAAGCTTATTCTGGTCATAGCAAGGTAGCAGCTTTGGTCTCCTTCATGTGACCAACATTGATATGGTTTGCTATAGGTGTAGAGAACTCTGCACACACTCATTGGATTATCTGAATTGACTTGGACCTCCACCGTCTGACAGTAATGTTGACCAATTACGCTACCCCACTGACACCACACGAGCATGAGGGATGTAGCTGGGCCCTTTGGACATCCACCAAAACCTAAGCTCCTGCTTATTTTACCTTGTGGATAATTTGCCTCCTTACTTACCTCTAAAATCCTCTGTAATATCAAGATTCTGGCAGGAAATAATTCAAATATTATCCTCTGTCCTGAATATGGCTGTACCTTTGACCCCACAAACCTGTTTGCTGGGTATATTAGATGAAATAACATGGTCTAGATATAACAAGATAATGCTTAGAGAAACACTGTTTATGGCAAGGAAAACAATCACAGTTAAGTGGATTCAAGTGAAGCCCCCTGCTGTTAAGAACTGGATAAGAGCGGTAAATCAGATTTTACCATTTGAAAAAGTATTGTATATGCATAGAGGATGCTCAACGAAATATAATAAAATTTGGGATAATTGGTGTCAATCAACATTAACCAATGGTTGAATATAAGGAGATAACCAAGAGGATATAGAGGGATGCACATAGTATGATGAGGAAATAAATCTATGAATGCAATGGAGCAAGGGGTTGGGGCACACCAGGACAACGGCGATCAATTAAGCTAAATGGATATACTTTGGCATAAAGAGATTATGAATACTAAGTAAACAGATAATTATTTGGATATTGTATAATTTTTTTATTTTATATTGTTTTGTCCCTTTGTTGAAAGGACGTTTGGAATGTTCGTTTTTATGCACATATTGAAATAAAAAGAATTAAAAAAAAAATCCTCTGTAATAATTTGGCAATAAGCTGTGCAAACTGTTGGCACTATATATAAATCCTGTATAATAATCCTGTATAAAAATAATAATAATAATAATGTGAACAGAGCCATATCTACCATAGGGGCCTATGTGCCTGAGAAGCCTCACTCTGGTCACCTTGCAAACTTATGGTCATTCCCATGGCACAGCTAATGAGTAGAGATGTTGTAGTAAAATCCTTTATCCAAAGGGCCTCTCTACAAATGTGATTTGTCCACTCATCATAAGGCTATATACAGGGCAGTATTTTCCATAATGGCACTCATAGACGAGGGTTACAGCACCACCCGTCAACATTTACAGATTGTGGTGACCAACACTGGACATTTGTTGCTAACAGTAGCAAAAGAACTGCATAGGTTTGGGTGTGCAGGGAAAATTAATCACAAGGTCTTTTATAAGGCTTCAAAATATATGCGAATTGGATGCAAGTTTCCCTGCATGACATGCGAGTGTGACCGGTTCCTTATGGAGCCGTTCACACAGGTCTGGGACGGCTGCTGATTGTAAAAGGGTCCTGTGCATGTTTGGGTCTGGTTCAGGTGCCAATTCAGGTGAAAATTTGGACCTGAATCAGTGAACAGACACGCACCGGACCCCAAGCATGAACTCACGGCCGCACATATGTGAACCTGGCTTTATTCAGGTAACATGAATCCATTTCTCATTTCTCTTTTATGGCAGGCTAAACCTATGAAAAGCAATCTTCCATATAAAGTAGAACCCATGCCGCCTTCAATAGCACATTCTAGTATTATGTTTACTAAAATAATCATATGACTCAAGAGGTGGAACTTAAAGGAAAGGGTATCGTCATTCATATGTGCCTAGGGAAGCATGATCTCTAAATACAGTCCTGGCCGGGTACAAGTAATGTTAAATGTCAGCTATCCAATTTTCTATATATAGCTATACAAGTACATTCACAAATGTTATTAATGTTCTTTTATACACAAACTGGTTCTTTAATTGTCAGATGCTCTGTCTATAAAACATTGATGCATCCACATCATAAGAACTACAAGGTTAGTAATATTGATGAACTCTACAAATCAATTCAATGTGAATTATTATTTTTTTTATATCCGATGATATTTATTGATAGTTTTGAAATTAAGGGTACAGACGTGAGAAAACATATTGGACAAGGCACAAGCAGAAGAGAAAAAGAGAAGAAAAATACATTTAATTACAGCAAAACATCATTTAAAATAAAGTCTGCAATAATACTTGCACAGATATTTCATACAATTATTTGTTCAATGAAAATGGGTTAAAAAAAAAGTATCTTGTAAAGATGGAAGTATGGCTCTGATAGTATTTAACTAATCAAATATCTATAGGAATTGAGGAGTAATGCCAGCAAGACCACGGTTTACAATTTACTCCACAAATAGTATCGTAGCTGTGTTTTCACACACCTATGTAGTTTTTGTAACCATTCTCCTGCAGTGAGGAAAGGGGGGGGGGGGGTTGATGAAGAAATGGCACACACTCTGCATGCAGGAAATACAGCTCTAGAAACTGCTAGAATCTTCTATTCATCACGGAAGGTAATAGTGTTTGACTCCAGTATGGTACAAATTCTGTGATTTATGAAGGTAAGGCAGGCCATACCTGGTTAAAATCTTGGCTGGTTTAGCAGGAACCGGCCGACATTCAAACTATGTATGGGCAGGCTAAATGTACCAAGTTGACTGGTTAATCAACTTGGGTAAAAGCAGCCTGCCAGAATTTAAATACCATTATCATTAGAAGCTGGTATAGCCATTAGAATACAATTGCTCCATGGCAGGGATTTCCCCATCAACATTGGCTGTGTTGATGGAGGAATCAAGCGATTTTCTTTCCTGCAACCCACTGCTGCAGGAAAAAGATTCACTCTGTGTATAAGTTGCCTTATGATAGCTTCTATTTAATATCTTGGATAGCTTGGAGCACTGCCATAGGAGGTGTATCCGACCTCCTTGGGGTTGACCACATTTGCTGCAGAAGGGGTCAGAGTGTAAGCCAATTCTATAAAGAAATTGCTATGTGCGATACTCCCTATGTAAAAAAAAAAAGAAGCTGCATTACCTTATGTGAGGAAGTTAAAAATAATATATGAACATCTTGTAAAATATCTTCTCAGGTGCCATCCGATATGGGACCTAAATCTCTTTCCAATTCCTGTTTAGAGACAGTCCGTGATACTTTTTTTATTTGCAATAACATAAAATTTTTCAGTATGTCCCCTTCTTCAAGATCCAAGCAGTACTGAAAGCTTGTCCTGAAAAATTTTATTTTAGTGCAAATAAAAAAGTATCACGGACAGTACTCAATTGTCTCTGTCGCAAATGCACTAATACGGCTACAATGACTTCAAGCAATTTCTGTTTACAAATAAAAGGGATCTTAAGAAGAAATTTCACAAAAAGCTTTGTATAAACCTCGGAAATTAGTCCCCACTGTCTTAGGCTTTAGCTATTAGATCAAGGATTTTAGAAATGGAGAAAGCAAGAGGTAGTATTTTGTGCCACAAAGGTATTTGGAATAATTTAAAGAAGTAGGTCTAAATCTCTGCACTTCTGTGACCCGTATTCAGCCAACAGCAGGCTAAAGCCCGCTGTCAGCTGATGTCACTCGAGGCTTGTCCAGGCTCTGGAGAGATCCTAACTTTAATGATCCCATGCAGAAATTGGATGAGTGCTGGAATGGCCTAATTTTTTTATGGAAACGCACAAGGTTATTATCACTGATTTACGTAGGTGAATGGGATAAGGAATCATTTTCTTATGCTGACTGTGTTTTTTTTTTCTAAAATTTAGAGCTTTGCCCGATGTCCATCTTTAAAACAAATGGCATTTTTGTATGTACTGTATTCAGTAAACCCCCGCTCCATCGCGGTTCAGTTTTTGCGGTCCCGGTATATTGCGGTTTTTTTTGTAATGTTATTTTACTATATAAATCATTAAAAATGTAATATTTTTGAGTTTTCCATAGATCTTGCTATGTCTCTCAGTATCTTTTATGTGTTTAAATGAGTTTCTATTGTTTTAAAAGTGTGTTTAAAGACCTTAAAATGCTTTTACACGTACAGTGACAGTAAAAAAAAACATGCCTACAATGCATTTTAATAGGGTTTTTCTATTTCGCGGATTTTCACTTTTCGCGGCTGGGTCTGGAACATAACCCCCGCAATGGAGGGGGGTTTACTGTATAAGGTAGAAATGCGGTTCTTTTAAAACTCAGATAACTAAATACATAGTGAGCCAAGTGCAGGTGACAACACGTGTTGCTATAAAACAATGGTAACAATGTGTCAGACATATAGAGTAGAGGAAAAGCAGGGAGGACAATTTGTTATCCAGCAACTCCCACTTCATGCATTTTTTAACACAACCCATTAGTCAATTAGAAGAGAACTGGAGTAACTGGTGAGACATAAAATCAAGGAAAAATACACAAAAACTTTTCTGAAAATAAGCATTGCCTATCCATTAGGCATTTAAGATATGTTTGTAAAAGAAAGCCACTATTGTCTACTGTCATTAGAGACAACAACTGAATGTCCCTATGGTAACATGGCATCTCCCTCTAATATTGTAAAGCACTGCGTAAACTGCTGGCGCTATAGAAATCCTTAATAATAATAATAATAATAATAATATGCAACATTATAAGAAAATACTTTTTATATACGTAGCTTGAATCAACTTTTATAATGCCAGCACTGAAGATGTAGAAGAATGAATAAGGGGGATTGTTTGCAATGCAAAAAAAAATATGGTTGCATGATGATGTAATGTCTTCATCCATCAAATACCATTGAAGTGGGCCACATTAATTATCCACTAGGCACTTGAACAATAGAGAGATCAAGACAGGGGCTACATCAGGAAGCCTAGATCAATCTGGTTTATTCAGCCTTTGTCTATTACTGGCAAGCCATGGGGGATGGTTTCGTTATTGAAACTGTTTCATCAGGGAATAGAAACCAAAGTCATGTCTGATGGAAACTATGGAGCTAAGTGGCCATAAAATGAGAGTGGCTCATTCATAACCATGAAAAGACAGAAGGTACTACAGATTTTGTATGCAAACTCGGTATTTACAAAGCACTTGTCGCGGCTTTTGTTTACTAAGAAACCCAACACAGTGGAATTTTGCTAATTTTGTGTAATGAAGTACTCCTCTGTAATTATCTTATGTTTTATTTCACTAAAATGAATTTGTCAGTTCTTTTCTGCACCTGTTTTTTTTTCTCCTAAATTTTGTAACATAATAAAGGTGCCCAGAAGCATTAGATGCCCATTGTTGAAGAATTTCTTTCAACAAGTGCAGACTAAAATGAAGCACTCAGTCTGCAAAGGCCACAATGTAATGGGCAAAGCCATCTCAGTAAAGAGGTGAACACGCTATAAGAATATCAGAAGAAAAGATTCTGTACGAGGCATGATCGTTTGGTTTTCGCATAGTGTGTACAAAACTTTTAACATCTAATTTCAACTTTCCATACGAAAACATCCCAAGGGACAAACTCCAAAATGTATCTTGTACGTTAACAGAACTAATGGTTTTCGCCTAATGCTTACTGTTTTTGCACAGTTTCTGTACAGGAAAAAGCAGCTACCATAGGCTGTGCGTGATCATAAACAACAAAAAAAAAGCCTTTGTCTAACAAAAATTTTCGTACATTATTTGCATCCTCCGTTTTGACTTGCTGTGAAACATCGAGGAAAACTGAACGATGGTTAACCAGATTTTCCTATAGTGCGTACTCACGTTAAGTCTATCCATGGGCAGGCAATAAGAATTATAATCTTCAATATGTTCCCCCATTTGACCTGAGTGTCATTCAGATCATTGGAGTAGAATCGTAGTTGGGTTTTTTATGGCCCATCTACATTTTTTTGGTTGGGCTGGATTTTTTTTGCAAACAGCCAAAAGCTCTCCTGTGTCATATCTTCCAATCACGCTGCAGTAGTCCCTTATATGGACCCATAGCTAACTAAGCTTATCAACAATAAGATTGCCTTAACCAAAATATTGGTGAATCAGGGTGGGGTTGTTCAAATTGAATCAGAGCTGTCCTAGTTCTGAGTTTTACAGTGATGGTAGGTATGTAACATAAAAGTTGATAATAACATGGCTCTGTCATTTACAATCTGTACGCATCAATAAACCATCATTGTATAAGTTTATAAATGCACTACCTGGAAAAATATATTACTATTCAAACTGTCTCCTAATAATTGCAATCTGTGACAATTTTATGATAAAAAAATGGGGAGAACTTGTTAGGTGGCATGAACGTATGTTTACTGTTTCATTCCAGTGCTTGTACGTGAGTAACGCATCATGCATTTCTTTTTTTTTTTTCCACTTTTGAGTGTCCAAACAATCTAAATTGCAGTGCAAATCAAGTGAAACCACTAGTGCCAACTAAAGCTGTTTTTGCTGAAATTCCCAAACCAATATTTATCATATAGTCACTCAAAAGAGGAGTAAATTATTAAAAGCCTGGCTGGCATAATTGCAAGCATATTTAAAAAAAAACACCAATTAATGCATTTATGTTTTGATTTATAAAACATGAAATGTACCAGTAACTGGTGTAAATTCCAGAATTTGACCTTGTTTCAACCTTTTTTCTGTACCGCAGTTAAGAAGAGTAGCAGTTTGGGAATGTCAGGTAGCCTAAATACTAGGGTTGCACCGAAATGAAAATTCTGGGCCGAAGCCGAAAATGCAGGATGCCCTTGGCCGAAAACCGAAATCGAAACCGAAAATTACTTTTTTCCCCCAAATGATTTTAAAATAGATAGAACAGGGGAATACACCAAAGAAAGGCAGCGACGTACACCTGTAGCTGCCACCCTGTCACAGTATATGTACTGTGACGGGTTGGCAAGTGGGTAATTTAATTACCAATGGTATTTGTATTATGCAGCATGAGGGGGTTAATGTATTGCCACTGCTGGTCACTGATGCATTAGTGACCGACCAGTGGCAGTTAATTAACCCCTTTGTGCTGCATTAGTGCAACCAGTATCAGTGTTAATTTACATTGGTTGCACTGATACTGGTTGCACTAATGCAGCACAAAGGGGTTAATTAACTGCCAGTGGTCGGTCACTAATGCATCAGTGACCAGCAGTGGCAATACATTAACCCCCTCATGCTGCATAATACAAATACCATTGGTAAGCTCGCCTCAGCTCCCCCCCCCCCCCACTGCCTCAGTGTCCCCCCCCCGCCTCAGCATCCCCCCCACCTCAGCGCCCCCCCCTCCTGCCTCAGCGTTCCTCCCCCCCTGCCTCAGCGTCCCTCCCCATCCCAAGGATGCAATCTCCTTACTCTCACTCAGCTCCTCCTGTGTCCTTCCTTTCAAAAGACCCGCCTCTGGCCGGCGGCCCGCCTCCCTGTGATGTCACTACTACTACAATGTGCATGAATTAACTAACACACTGGGCGGGCGGGCGAGCGGCCGCTAATAGCTATAACTATGTGAGCCCTTCACTTCCCTGTCAGAGGAGATACCCGCCTGATAGGGAAGTAAAGCGCTCAGTTAGTTACAGCTATTAGCGCCCGCCCGCCCGGTGTGTTAGTTCATTCATGCACATCGTAGTAGTAGTGACATCACCGGGAGGCGGGCCGCCGACCAGAAGCTGGTCTTTTGAAACCTGCGCTGCGCCCGCGGCGGCCATCTTCAATGTCGGCATCTTTAACCCATTTTCGGCCGAAATGGAATAAGCCCATTTTCGGCAAAAAATTTTGGTTGCCGAAATTTCGGTGCACCACTACTAAATACATATGTACTAACAAAAAACATGCTGATAGGAGGACAGAGAAGAGAGATGACCTCATCAGCCTGTAGCTGCTCCATTTCTGTCCAATCATATGCTATGGGCAAGCAGGTGAACTAGATGTGTTGTTTTACTGCAGTGGAGACAAACCTGCTTTTTCTTTAATGAAGTAGAGAGATAAGGAACAGAGTGCCAATCTGCATTTGATAAAACAGGCCACATTGTTTTGAAGGTTCCAAGGGTCAGAGCTGAGCATTGCAGGCTTTGTTATTCAAATTCATTTTCCATTGAATGCCTCATTACCAATCTTTCAGACCTCAACAACTTTTTGTATTCCCAAGCCCTGATAAATTGAGTCCCTTGGAACCCCCAAAATGTATTGACCTAAATGTGAACAGCTCTTCCTTATTTTTACCTTTTTATTCCTAATCAAGACCCTAACAATTCCAAGAGAACCATCCTCTTCTAACTTCTACTACACTTTCAACTTTAATGCAGATTAATACTGTGAAAGCTATGGCCGAAAAAGAGAAGCAGAGAGCAAAGGACTAGTCGCCAGCATTGCTTGTGGTCCCTCTGCAGCTTATCATTTCCTGTTAAGCCTTGTACACTTGATGAGATTATCAGACAAATGATTGTCCCTTTTTTTTGGATGCTAGTCTCCATATCAAAAATTAATAGGTTACTAAAGTAAATCTCGTACGGCAGAATAAAAATTTGAAAGTGATGTAATGTATTTGTAATGAAATTTTGGGCGAAAACTGTACCGATTAAACAAAAATTGTACGATCTGGTATCATACGAAAAAATTTTCATGTTTTTCGCTTCTGAAAATTTCGGATGACAGCTGTCTACTAACGATCAGGTTATCGTACAATTGCTTCAAAAGTGGTATTTTTTGTACGATATTCTGGTTGTGTGAACAGGGCTTTAGTGTCTTGCTGTGCCTTGTTCTGAACAGTGGTTATGTGTGGAGGTGGCCATCTTGGTGGAGGCAGAGTTTTGCTTCTTCATATCAGATCTACCCCTCTGATGACTGGTGACCTGAGAGCTAGTGTTTATTAAGAATACCATCAATACTTCATTAAAAAGCATCACAAGAGGTAGAAAAGCACGGATCTACAAAGTAAGTGAGACATAAGCAGGGGGATCCTTGCACTGCTATTTTTCTGGAAGAATTCAAGGCAAAAATAACCTTTTAGGCTGGGTTCACACCTAATGCCGATGCAGCTCACAGCAGGGGTCCAGTGCGTCCCTGTTCCCTGTTTCAGGGATGAATCAGGCCCAAATTTTTGCCTGAATTTGGACCTGAAACTGAGCCAAGGACGCACAGGACCCCTGTGCAATCCGCTCCACAGCAGCCACGGAGATATGTGAACGGGCTCCATTGAGAGCCAGGAACACTCTCCTGTCATGCAAATTGTATGCGGGGGAAACCCGCATCCTATTCGCATAAGTGTGAACCCAGCCTTCATATATTCCTTGTAGTGTAATAAATCTTCACTTTTTGAGTTCAGGTCCACATTAGGAGCCAATTAAAACTACTGTGCTGTGGTAATGCACACATTAATCCAATGCTTGTTATTGCACATTACTTACATTGGTATAATGTGGTGCCATTCATTCTGAATAGCACCCTAATGCACCGTTGTTGAGGATGTGCATTGCATAGTGGTGCAATGCGAAGCCAGTAATGCTACATGCGCCATTTTTGGTGTATCTTGGTGCCTCAGGCAGGCCATTCAAATGTAATCCACATTAACGTGTAGCATATTGCATGTTAGTGCGCATGTGCTAATGCAGTGCCATAGTATTATTGGCCCTAAGGTGTCCATTTGTGGGCAATCCCATCAACACAACCTTAATATCTTTGTTTGATAAATGCACAGCGCATTATTGTACATATAATAGAGTTTATTTTATAGCGGCGTTTATTGTACATTTGACATCACAACTGTATCAGTAAGTTAAACAAAATGGTTAAAACAGATAATTACTATGTATTTCATAACATCTGGGGACAGCAGTTAGCCCTCTTCTGTTCAGTAAACTTAAATGCATTGACCGTAGATGTAACATGTACTTTGTAAGTGTCTGATGTTTGTCTAACATTTAATGGTTCTCCCTTAACAAACACACACTTCTTATGGTTTGCTTGACACTTTATCTTGATATGGCAGCACTAAGGTGCAAAAAATCAACAACAAAACCTTACCCCTCGCAAACATACCAGATTGGCCAGCTGTCTTCCAATTAAAGCACACATTTAACAAGTAAAATCAATCTGAGGACAACAAATCTGTTAGCCAGAAATCTTTACATTTATGATAATATACATTATATGCTTTATATTATCCCCACATTCAGTGGGCTTTTCACACTGCTTCTGGGTAGGCCTTGTCCCCCTTTTCACATGACTCTGTGGTTTCTCATGCACACACGTGGGCAAAGCTGCACTGTGCCCAGAGAGAAAGTTTAGCTGGAACCAGAGAACACTATAGAATAATTTGCAGGTGTGTTGGATAGCATACTGGGCTATGTAGTTCCTCTCGCTGACCCTTATGTCACAACTGTGTCCTGTATTGATGTATGGGTCAGCAAGAGGAACCACAGCACCAAGCAGCAGATGTGCAGCAGTGAAGGCATAGAAGACATAAAGAAGATCATATTATATACTGTGTACTGTGTATACACTATATTGTCAAACATACTGGGAGACCTAACTTTATACGCAGATGAACTTTAATGGCATCCTAGTCTTAGTCCGTAGGGTTCAATATTGAGTTGGCCCACCCTTTGCAGCTATAACAGCTTCAACTCTTCTGGAAAAGCTGTCCACAAGGTTTATGAGTGTGTCTATGGGAATGTTTGCTTTGTGCATTGGTCCAAATCATTTGATGGAGGGGGGGTTATTGTGTGTGGTTGTTTTTCAGGGGTTGGACTTGGCCCCTTAGTTCCAGTGAAGGGAACTCTTAAGGCGTCAGCATACCAAGACATTTTGGACAATTTCATGTTCCCAACTTTGTGGGAACAGTTTGGGAATGGCCCTTCCTGTTCCAACATGACGAGGCACCAGTGCACAAACCAAGGTCCATAAAGACATGGATGAGCGAGTTTGGGGTGGACGAACTTGACTGGCCTGCATAGAGTCCTGACCTTAACCCGATAGAACACCTTTGGGAGGAATTAGAGCGGAGACTGTGAGCCAGGCCTTCACTCCAACATCAGTGCCTGACCTCACAAATTCACTTCTGGAAGAATGGTCATACATTCTCATAAACACACTCCTAAACCTTGTGGACAGCCTTCCCAGAAGAGTTGAAGCTGTTATAGCTGCAAAGGATGGGCCAACTCAATACTGAACCCTATGGTCTAAGACTGGGATGCCATTAAAGTTCAATGGGGTGGACGAACTTGACTGGCCTGCATAGAGTCCTGACCTTAACTCGATAGAACACCTTTGGGAGGAATTAGAGCGGAGACTGTGAGCCAGGCCTTCACTCCAACATCAGTGCCTGACCTCACAAATTCACTTCTGGAAGAATGGTCATACATTCTCATAAACACACTCCTAAACCTTGTGGACAGCCTTCCCAGAAGAGTTGAAGCTGTTATAGCTGCAAAGGATGGGCCAACTCAATACTGAACCCTATGGTCTAAGACTGGGATGCCATTAAAGTTCAATGCGTGTAAAGGCAGGTGTCCCAATACGTTTTACAATGTAAGATATATATATATATATATATATATATATATATATATATACAGTATTTTTTTTTTTTTTGCACCAATGGACAAATTACATGTAGTACTTCAGCTCTTAGTTATGAGATCCTACCTACCCCCTTCTCTCCTGCCATGGCTGATCAAACAACAGCTAGGAAGGAGAAGGACGCTGCATAACAGCAGCTTGTCTTGTCTCTGAGCACTTTCCCCAGATAATCAGCAGAGGTGTCAACCTCTGCATTTCTGTTGTCGTTGGTTGTCTGGGAAAAGTGCTCAGAGCCATCACAAGTTGTCATTATGCAGCATCCACGTCCTTCTTGGCTGTCTCACCCATAAGAGACAGAGCAGTAAAAAATCTATATGTTTTTCTAATGATAGATCTTCATTAGGAATTTTTTTTTTGGATAAAGTAAGGGAGGGGTATAATTTTTATTTTGTTTTTTTGTTTTACCATCTGTCTGCCATTAGGGAGATTATTTCCTGTCCCATATCTAAAACAGGAAGTAAGAGGAAATTCCTCAAAAGTAAGGGAAGTCCCCGCAAGTCACCAGGGTCACCAGAACTAGTGTCCCTATTGGAAAATTTCTTGTCTCACTTCTGCCAGCTAGTGACAGGGTCACTTCAAGTTTACTATTTGTGAAATGTAATGTACCAACATTGTAAACATTTCCAATGATGTATTATAATTTAACCCAGGACAATAAAACTTGATATATTGCTGCATTTAATATTTAAAAATACCAATAAATGAAAATAGCAGAGCTCTATTTCCAACATATTACCTTGTAAACTTTGCTATAACTGCTCTGAAGGCACGTCGGTATTGAAAAGTATGGCTTTGTGATTGGCTCTTATTATGTTAGCTCTGAATCATAGCACATGCCTGTCTCGTAGTGTTGACAGACAAGTTGGTGAGAAGCTTTATCACACCAGCCTGCTCTTGTATCCACTGGCATGTGTCACCAAAATATGATCTGTCAACATTCTTCTGTCTTTAAGCCCCGTTCATAGAATGCCCTCTGAAAAGGAATTTTCAAACTCTGTTTATTTACTCTGAAATACAGTATTTTACTGTGAGCCCAAGGTTTTATAGTGGTAATCTCAGAAAATTAAGGGCCATTCATGCTATGGCATTTGTGTTTTTACACCTTGGAAAACAAAAGTCAACACATTATAGATCATGCTGATGTTCACACTTGCCTTGGATACCGCAAAACTGGACTAATGTCAATTTGGTCTCAACTATTTTTCATTTGTTCTGTTGATGTTCGACATTTACTATACTAATCTGCCCGTAGACTTAAAGCAAAAGAAAAGCCTCAATCTAACTATTCTTAAAGCAGAACTAAACCCTTCTACCCTTTAGGCTGGGTTCACACAGCCGCATGGAGCAGCTTACAGCAGGGGCCCGATGCGTCCCTGTTCACAGTTTCAGGTCCGAGTTCAGTCCAAATTTTTGGCTGAAATCAGACCTGAAATGGACCAGAAGATGCACAGGACTCCTGTACAATTCGCACCGGAGCCGCTCTGGAGATATGTGAACCGGCTCCATAGAGAGCCGACCACAATCTCCTGACATGTGAATTGGATGCTGGGTAACCCGCATCCAACTTGCAATAGTGTGAACCCAGCCTTACAGCCAAGGAAGTTGCCATCTCCCATCTGCAATTAAAACAGTATGGAGATATCCATGCCAGAGGCGTAACTAGAACCTTCAGGGCCCCGGTGCAAGAAACCATGAAGGGCCCCCTGACCCCTGGCCGGGGCCCTTCCCTTCAAGCCTGGGGGGAGCACAGTGGGGGGACCAGGGGAGCACACAGGGGCCCAGAGACAGCAGAACACAAGTGAACTGGATAGGAGGAGTGGCGGGGGCAGCATACAGAGGAACCAATCTCCTCCATTTTCTCCTGCAGCTACAGGAGGAAAAAGGAGGACAGTGATTTCTCTACATGCTGCCCCCACCGCCCCTCCTATCCAGGTGTGCAGGGGAGCCACACAGGCCCCCTTGACCATGGGGCCCGGTAGCAACCGCAACCCCTGCAACCCCTGTAGTTACGCCCCTGATCCATGCTAAAACAATATGATAGTACAATAAATTGATATTAAAGCAGCCTGTATAAATTTTGTTGATTGCAAAAAAACAGATAAGTAAAAGTCCATATGTTGCGCTAAAAACAAAACACGTAATAGCCTGTATTCAATGCTGAAAAGAAGAGACGAGATCCCAACACCAGCTTCAGTGTGAATGAGCAGCACACCACACCACAGTGCTAATCAGCTCTCCTTACCAGAGCAAAGGAAGAACATAGGCGTATATGGAATTATGTGTGCTTAAAATCAATAATCAGATGAGCGACTTCACATCAGACAACTACATTTGGCCGGAATCCCTAAAATCCTTCCTCAATATAGACCCTACTGTTATGCTGGATATAGCGATGTGAACTCTCACATACAGAGGTGATACCACCAAAAAAAGACGATAAGACAGCACATAGTGAAGGTCAGTATAAATCACAAGGAGTTTATTAATAAATGTACATACAAAGGTAAATGAAGTATGAAAATCATAAAAATACAGAGAACTTCCGCTGCTCGTAGCGTACTTGTGTCTCAACTGTAGGTGTCTGATGTTGACCACACATAATTCCATATACGCCTGAGTTCTTCCTTTGCTCTGGTAAGGAGATCTGATTGGCACTGTGGTGTGGTGTGCTGCTCATTCACACTGAAGCTGGTGTTGGGATCTCATCTCTTCCTTTCTTTATTGAATACAGACTATTATATTTTTACGAACTGCATATGCCATGGTGTTGCACATGTGAAAAGTCACCACCCAACTGATGGCTTGTTGAGAGCAAATGCTGCTGTGATAGTTATCATTAATGGCATGCCTTGAATATGTGTTTTGTGAAACAAAGCAATGCAATAGGTTTAAGGCCCGAACACACTTGATGGAAATCGGACGAAATATCCTCCGATTTTTCTCTCTCTTGCACAGCGTTCATTACCGTTTTTAGTTGACAGTGTATAAATGTTCAGGAAATTTCTCGTCCGATTTTTTTTTTGGGACATTTGTTCCCAGACTTCTGGGTTGTCAGCAACTTCAGATCATGCGTGGTCTTTTGTATCCGATTTTTCACGGACGTACTGCATACACATTAAACGAAAATTGGTTGTCTGGGGACAGACAATAAAAATTTTGGTGTTTGTCCCTCCCTTTTTTTTTCGTTGAAAATGTCGGCATCGGCTGCTGAAAGTGGTGTACACACTAGCCAAAAATCATACGATTTTACCTCGGACGGGAATTTTCGGCAGATTTTCTACTAGTGTGTAGTGTGTACCCCACTTTAGTTCCACTTTAGGAGTGTTCCTTCCTCCCTCCTCCTACCTATGCTCCTATCCTGTATAAAAAAAAATGAGTGAGTACTTACCTGTTTTTAAACTACTGTACATCAGTCCAGTCACATGATCCTGGGGCTTCCCCTCAGGCAGCGCTCCACAACGGATGGGAATTCCCAGGGCCATGATGTCACCTATAGGCTCCTATGGCCGAGAGGCTTTCTGCACCCCAGCTCACAGCAAAGGGGAGCCTGCGCTATGGGATCATGTGACTGGACCGAATTTAAAATCAGTAAGTACACACATTTTTTTTATACAGGTTAGGCAGAATAGGTACAGTGGGAGAAGGGACATTTTTAAGAATAGATAGTTTTAGGCTTTTCTTCCATTTTAAAGCACATCCAAACGCAAAAACATAAAAAATAAAGCTAAACCGCAGCTTACTAGTCTTTAGATGTGGTGACTGTTACAGTTTTCTTCAATAAAGTGGAAATGCAGTCAAATCCTAACTATACCTAAACCTGTTTCCACCCCTATTCCAAGCCTATTGTAACTGCCCTTAAAGCGGAGTTCCGGCCACAAAATCGACATAGTAGATTTTGGGCCATCCACTTGCTTTTCGTCACCTGAAAAATAAATGGATAGTTAAGATTTTTTTGGTTTACTTACCTTGTTATTGAAGAATATACTCACCTCTCTTCCACTTCCTCTATATGCGGCCACGGCCCGCGCCGTCACTTCCTCTTTGCATTGATTCCTGGGAGCTGAACGTCATCGCTCCCAGGAATCAATGTGCCTGCACCGGCCCGGCTCGTCACTTCCGGTGCGGGTGCGTCATTCCCTTCTAAACAGCTTCTGGGCATGCCCAGAAGCTGTGGAGGGATGACGCGCCTGCCCCGGAACTGACGATCGGGGCCAGTGCAGGCGCATTCTGGGAGAAGAGGACACGGAAGAGGACGCAGAAGAGGACGAGCTGGCTTTAGCTGCCCACATCCAAGATGGCAGCGCTGGAGAAGAAATTTTCAAGGTAAGTATTTCTTCTAAAAGGTAAGTGCGACCCGGGACAGTACAGATGCTATCCATTGTGGAATGTACTAGCCCTGACTGTCCCGGGGTATTTTTATTGAAAAAACTTTTTCGTGGCCAGAACTCCGCTTTAAGAAAAAAGATGTTTATCTATCCTGAGGGCTTCACTTTTCTACTTTAATGCTAAGCATGTGTAGACAAAATAGCTTTTGACTCTGCCAGAAATCCAGTGTCCATGTAACTTTCTGTGCATTGAATTGGAGACTCAAACAATGATATGACCTAAAGTTTATGAACAAAACAACTTCTCCCTATGTAATAGAGATGAAGATAGCAGGTATTTGCAGTCCTAATCAGAAGCTGCTCCGCCTTAGATACAATGTGGTGATTGAGTGTTGTCACCCTAAGACAGGAAGTGTGTGATTGTCAGGAACACCAGGCCAAAAAGTCTTTAAGAGCCATGTAGTTTAATGGTAAATGATCATAGCTGAAGAGATTAGTAGACGCAGTATCATTTTTTATGTTTTTTTTTCATTTGTGTATGTAGAAAAATATCCACAGCTGCAGTTTATATGTAGTGAAACTTTCTTACATTGTCTTTATTTGATGATATGATACAGACCTAATGAACATTTTATTTTTAATATTGGCACAGATCATTTCTATGTCATTCTTTAAATAAAATACTAGTTACAAATTTAACAATTTGATTTTACATTTGGTATTGAAATCCAACGGGACAGCAGCTCAGTGCCTGGCTTTCAGAATGTAAACAAATAAATGGCTACCATAAAGTTTTAAGACCAAGGGAAGCCCTTGATCACATAGCATAAGACTCTGTCCCTATACTTCCACTCAAGAGAATTATAAGTTATGTGAGATTTATTGTGCTTGGTTGAGCTATCCTGTCTGAGTTTATTTGCATCTCCCCTGACGATGCACTATAGTAACCTAACTCACTCCCTACAAATTGGATAACTTGTCTCTGATGCCTCTGCCTATATTTACAATGAATGGCCTCTATTTACCATGCTTATATATATATATATATATATATATATATATATACAGATGCATTTCATAAAGTTAGAATATCATCAAAAAGTTAATGCATATCAGTAATTCAATTAAAAAAGTGAAACTCATATACTTTATATGGATGCGTTACACACAGATTGATATATTTCAAGCATTTCTTTTAATTTTGATGATTATGGCTTACAACTAGTGAAAAAAACAAAATTCATTATGTCAGAAAATTAGAATACAGGGCTGGTGTAAGGATTTTTTACACCCTAGGCGGAACCTTTTTTTGCCGCCCACCATTGGCTCCTCTCCTGACTCCACCCCCTTTGCCCTGCCCATGTATAAGGTGGAGGTGGCAAGGGTGGAGATTTTTACGGCGCATCTCCACCTATTTCTTTAGCCGTGGTACGCAAGCCTGCACCTGTACCTCTGGACCCAGCCTGAAGACAAATAGTGGCGGCACTGGCTTGTTCCCTCATGCCACCTGTGGTCTGCAGGTATATGGACAGGCTAGGGTAGTATATGGGCAGGCTAGGGTAGTATATGGACAGGCTAGGATAGTATATGGACAGGCTAGGGTAGTATATACAGCGCCTGGGGCAAGATAAGTAATTTACGCCCCCTAACTCATGGACATTTAGCACTCCCTGAGTCCAGTGTGCAGTGAGGACAGTCAGTCAGTCAGCAGTGTGTGGTGAGAACAGTCAGTCAGTCAGCAGTGTGTATTGAGAACAGTCAGTCAGCCAGCAGTGTGCAGTGAGGACAGCCAGTCAGCGAGCAGTGTGCAGTGAGGACAGCCAGTCAGTGAGCAGTGTGCAGTGAGGACAGCCAGTCAGTGAGCAGAGTGCGGTGAGGACAGTCAGTCAGTGAGCAGTGCTCGGTGAGGACAGCCAGTCTGTGAGCAGTGTGTGGTGAGGACAGCCAGTCAATGAGCAAAGTGTGGTGCGGACAGTCAGTCAGGGAGCAGTGTGCAGTGGGGACAGCCACTCAATAATCAGTGTGCGGTGGGGACAGCCAGTCAGTGAGCAGTGTGGGGTGAGGACAGCCAGTCAGTGAGCAGTGTGTGGTGAGGACAGCCAGTCAGTGAGCAGTGTGGGGTGAGGACAGCCAGTCAGTGAGCAGTGTGGGGTGAGGACAGCCAGTCAGTGAGCAGTGTGTGGTGAGGACAGCCAGTCAGTGAGCAAAGTGTGGTGAGGACAGCCAGTCAGTGAGCAGCGTGTGGTGAGGACAGCCAGTTAGTGAGCAGTGTATGGTGAGGACAGCCAGTCAGTCAGCAGTGTGCATTGAGGACAGCCCGTCAGTGAGCAGTATACGGTAAGTCAGTCATGCGCAGGAGTGATGTCATCGCTGCGCAGCCAATCAGATGGCTGCAGCATGTAAACCTGGAGGAAAGACTGGGGGGAAGAGCCTCGTTCTAAGGTAAGTATATCATAATTTGCTATTATGCAATGCCTGCTAGCACATTATGCATGGTCTTGCAGGGGGAAAAAAATGTATGGTAATTACTAAAAAAAAACATCATAACCTGCATTAAGAGATTCCTGGGGGAATGGGACAGACCTCTACATTAAGTGAAGTGTTGGATATTACTGGAGCTCCTTACTTTGCAAGTGCATCTGCAGCTCTTAGTCCAGTTCTCAGTAGCCAGTGTCTTCAAACAACAACCCTGCAGCCTCCTGAATGCCCCTTTTTTTTTTGTTATGCCGAACAGCAGCCTGCTCTTTTTGTCTCCCAGCTGCTCTGCCAGACTGTCACAACGATGAGATCCGGTCCAGAGCAGAGAAGACACAGCGCCTGCCAAGCAGAGATGCGAAAATCTGCGTCTGCGATCACCTAAAGGCCAGCCACGCTGCCGCACATGACCCCTATCACATGACCATGATCACAGGATGCTCACCGCCAATCGCTGAGCTCAGACAAATGAGCCAGCTTGGAAAGTGGCGATCTGAGCACAGTGAGCAGGAGATGGTGTCAGTGCATATATAAGAATGGGCGGGCGGATGGCTAGCCAGCCGCCCCTGGCTTATGTGCACTCTAGTCCGATGCCTACCTCGCCTATAGATGCATACATATTTGCCAGCACACCATGGATCTTGCAAAGCAGTCAGAAGAATTTTTTTATTGCAAAAGGATCACATCGGGAAAAGTGCAACGTTTCAGAGTCACGCAGGACCCCTTAGTCAGGCACGTGCACATGCCTGACGAAGGGGTCCTGCGTTACTCCGAAACCTTGCACTTTTCCAGATGTGATCCTTTTGCAATAAGTTTCTTCTGACTACTTTTCAAGATCCATGGTGTGCTGGCGAATATGTATGCAGCTGTGATAGATCCAGTGTCCAGCAGGTGATTGCTGCAGTACCCACAACAGATGTGCCTATATCTAGGAAGGTGTGCGAAGGGAATATGAACTTTTCTACCTCACCTATAGGTAGCGCCGGCCCTGTTAGAATAGTACATAAGATCAATAAAAAAAAAGGATTTTTAATACAGAAATTGTTGGCTTACTGAAAAGTATGTCCATGTACAGTATAGTATGCACTCAATACTTGGTCTTTTGCATTTTGTATAAATTACTGCATCAATGGGGCGTGGCATGAAGGTGATCAGCCTGTGGCATTGATGAAATGTTATGGAAGCCCAGGTTTCTTTGATAGCAGCCTTTAGCTCATCTGCAATGATGGGTCTGGTGTCTCATTTTCCTCTTGACAATACCCCACAGATTCTCTATAGGGTTTAGGTCAGGCAAGTTTGCTGGCCAATCAAGCACAGCGATACCATGATCATCAAACCAGGTACTGGTAATTTTGGAAGTGTGGGCAGGTACCAAGCTCTGCTGGAAAATGAAATCAGCATCTCCATAAAGCTGGTCAGCAGAGGGAAGCATGAAGTGCTCTAGAATTTCCTCTTAGAGGGCTGCTCTGACTTTGGACCTAATAAAACACAGTGGACCAACACCAGCAGATCCCCAAATCATCACTGACTATGGAAACTTCACACTGGACCTCATGCAACTTTTCTGTGCCTCTCCACTTTTCCTCCAGACTCTGGGACCTTGATTTCCAAATGAAAAGCAAAATTTTCAGTGAACAACATTTCCATGATGCTCAACTACACTGCAGAGTGCATGAGCAACAAGGGAAATGTAATTCCAAAATATCTGGGGTGTCAAGGTTTGCAATCACTGCCCTAGGGCTTTGCCATCAGATATGGATCATAGTGCCCACCTGTCCACCTCTTCTGAAGCAGTAAGAAGACATCTGCGGCTCATTTTGGCTACCTGTATAGGGACCATGTACCATCTCAATAGAGTTTTAAAATTAGGTTCTACCAGGTTTGTTAATAGAAATTTTAGATACATAATTTGGTATGTATTGCCATAATGGTAAATCTTTTGAACTATATGAAACTCGCTCCCATTGTTCTAAATGTAGAAGTTTATAATCCAGATCCACTAAAACCAGTCACAGATGGTTCGAATCTCGGTTAGTGCAGCAGGAACCAGCCAAAATTTGATCCATGTATGGGCAGACTGAATGTACACAAATATATCCATCAATTGATTTGGGTGCAACCAGCATGTTGGTTTTCCAGCATGCAATTAATGCCAGCCAGGGCCGTCTTTAATATTGATTGGACCATGGGCAAACATTTTATTGGGCCCTCCTAAATCCACATATCAACTATTTGTGGGCATTGTGGGCTCAAGGGGCAGCTTCTTTAGGCCCCACATTAATGACTGGGCCCTGGGCAGCTGCCCCTTTTGCCCTGTGTAAAAGACAGCCCTGATGACAGCAGCTATACCTGCTAGCAATAAGTACTGTTTTCTCCTAGCAGGGACAGCTCCCGACATCCCCTCTCTGAGAGAACACAATAACTGAAAGGAATTCCCCCATCAACACTGACTTTTTTGATGGGGGAATCAATGATTTTCTTTCCTGCAACTCGTTGCAGGAAAGAAAATCGCATCATCTATGGCCTGCCTAACAGATTAAATAGTATTAAAATACAACCCTTTGCTCACCCTTTGCATCGTGAGAGATAGCGGATGCCTGTTTTAGTTTAGCTCTAAGATTAGATTTGGTCTGGGTATATCGGAACAGTGCAGATCAGGGTAGTAGTAGTTTGTGTTTGTAATATTCCAGAGGATGTTTATAGTTTCTAGATAAAAAATCAAACTTACAGAAAACTTTTCACACTTATTGCACATTTCACATATATTATGTAGCCGATGACAGCTCCTCCAACAGCCCTGTGGTTTTATAGACAGATGCTGCAAGTATATGCAGCCCTTTCCCTCTAGTCTTATCGGCACAAGTAGTAGGAGTGTGATTGGAAGTACTTGATCCATCAGCCACAGCTTTGACCAGGCCATCCAGGGATTATATTTGAGGCTGTTACAAGCACGTTGTGCATTAGGAACATGTGAATGGAATACTTTTATCATTTTTTTATTGCATACTAATAAAAAGATTAATTGTGCTACAGTTCCCTAGTTGTTTTTTGTAGATAAAAAATCCCCTATGTTTATGTACTTTTTTTCCTTTTTGTTATTTTTTTTTTGTGCTGCATTAAAAAGATCATTTAAATATTAGGATATGGCAAACGACATAATAATTGGAGAAAACAGAATTGTCCCAAAATGGAAGAAAATTGTTAGTTATTATTATGTTATCAAAAACCTGACTTTGTTTTGCCATGCTTGTGACTACATCATACAGGTTTAATCACACACAATTAATCCATCCCTTGGACCAAAATGGTGGCAGCACTAGGTTACAGGACAGCAGCTGTCATTTCTGCAACCTGCATGGGCTCAGCCACTGCTACTTATAGACTTGCAAGTACATTGAGGCATTTAAACTATGCAGCACTTCCCTATGCATAAATGGCCTCCCACCTGCTGTGCAAATGAATGGAGCTGCTCCCCATCTGGTACACTAAGGCCTGGTTCACACTGGTGTAAAAAAACAAGTGCTTGCTTCATGTATATAAAGCTTTTGTATAGTGAATTCTATAGTACTGTGTGGCTTTGCGATAAATTTGGTCTTGCCTGCAATGTTTGGCAGAAATGACAACTTGAAAACCTTGCCAAACACCTCCATTCAAGTCTATGCAACTGTGCAGCAAATGTGTTCTAAAGGCTCCCAAGGCATTTGGCATGCATTTGTGGAAATATACAGCAAGACTATTACCTTCCTTTTCCTGTTGCTTAAAAATGAATAAATCATTTGATTGTAAGCTCTCATATGCAAGGCCCTCTTACCCTCTTGTATTTTATTGTATTGTAACTGTCTGCCTTTATATATTGTAAAGCACTACGTAAACTGTCGGCGCTATATAAATCCTGCATAATAATAATAATAATACTAAATCCTATTCTAACACCCACAAAATGCATATACAGTAAAATGCATCCTAAATGCAAACTTATGCTACAGGCATTTCATAGGCTACTAGTCTCAATGCCTGTGTGAATTAGACTTAACACAACGGAGCCTGATCAACTTCCAAGTGAGCTACTTGCTTGTATAATACTTTTTAAGCAACCTTGCAAGGGCAATAACTAGGACCTTGTTGTGCGTTTTTCCAACCTGATTTTCCCAATATTACTAGAAATTATCGGTTTTCATTACCTGCCTGAATCCCCCCAAAAGTTGCCAGATTTGATTGGACTTAAAATAAGGATGAACAAACTGTATACAACAATCTAAATTTCTTGTACGACTCACAATCTTATTGCCAGTTCCCTCTGCTTGATCGGCATTGTGGTAAACTTGATAACTTCTTCTTTTGTACCTCCTACACAAATTCTGTTGAAGTTTTACTTTAATAAAGTTTGTGATTTTTTTTTTTAATTCACAGTTTAGTTTGTGCCGTTTTCTGATATTTTATATGTTTGTTCTTTAAAGCAGCAACAGCCAGTGCCATTGATAGCTGCTAGAAGAAATGGTATCAAGATTCCTACTGGGTTTGATGTATCACTAATTACTTACTGATAGAGTGACATGATAACCTACTGGCAGGAATGACATGATTACTTACTAATATTAGGTGTCACTAATAAGTACATATGGGGGGGGGGGGCTGACAATTCTTTAGTGAAAGAGGGTATCACATTTACTTGCTGATAAGGGGCAACATGATTACCTACTGATAGGGTTGTCATGATTATCTATTGATAAAGAGTGGTACAATTACCTGCTGATAGAGGGTGATGGGATTACCTTCCGATAGGGGGTGTCACAAATACCTATTTGTAAGGGGTGACACAAAACCTGTTGATAGGGGGAGTCATGATTACATACTGATATAGATAATCAAAATGAACTACAAATAGGGGATGACATGATTACCTACTAAAATGGAGGGTCGTGATAGGAAGAGAGTCTGGGAATTACTATTTTTTTGTTGTTGTTTACAGTGCAGATTGGTCATATTATGATGTCATTGTGATAACACAGGACATTTGCATGAAAATATTGGGCATTTCGGAGAGTAAAAGGTATTTTAAAGTTTTATAGCCATATAATATACTTTCATGTTGTAACATCAGCATTGTAATAACAACAAAAGCAATAGTTATATTTGACAATCCAATATTAGCTTATTTGAAAAATCTCCTTTCATGTTGTGACTTTTGCCTGTCTGCTGGACATCTCTTTCCACAGCTTCCTGGATTCTTTGTATGTTTGCAGCTTCTCCTCTAAGGACTACATATCCCATGGTACCTCACTGCTTGCTAGCAGTGATTCCTGTACTGACTCCTGAAACTTCTCCTCTCACCATCTCTGTGGTTTAGAATGTAGCAGTGCCTACTCCCAGGGTATAGTGTGAGCATAGGGTGCTTCATCGTGAGAAAAGGGGCCCAGTACTGGTTCTTTAGTTGTCGTTATTGTGCCTGATTTCAAAATGTGCTTTTTTCCCCATTGTTTTACATTATATAATATCTATCTCCCTAATCTTCCCTTGCGGCACTTTTTATGTTCAAAACACCTATTTAAATAATTTCCAAGTGTGTCATATCATCAAGGTCCAAGTACAGGGAGGGTCATCAGTGGAGCATGACCCAAACAATCCAGCAGCTCCTCTAGGGATAGCGCTAAACTAATTTCACAGATTTATTATGATTTACCAAAAAAGAGGATATCAAGAGGATATCATATCGATCTGTTCTCTAAAGTTTAAAGGCAAGTTTCCTTTCTGTCTCTGGGTTTGGTACTTTAAGTCACTGCCCTGAAACAAGCATGTACATCAGGACGTCAAAACGAGGCCAAAATCCCAATCTATATACTTGTTCTGAGTTAGTAACTCAGAAAGTACTTGGAGAGAGCAGTAGCAGCCCCCATATTTCTTCAGTACATGATCCAGTTTAAAGGATAAGTTCACCTTTCGTAACATGTTACATTTTACACCCATATTCAGGGTGCAACATGTAACATGTTACGAACGGTCCGGCCCCCACACCTCCCTGATCCCCGCTGTGACAGCTAGCAGGGTTATTCTTAACCCCCCCCCCCCCCTCGCTAGCTGTAACAGTTTAAAAGTTGCTGCCCAGCAACCCCACTCATTGACAGGGCTCTGTGTAAGGAAAACGGCAAGGTCTGGCAGCCTTTGGTAGTTCATTCATGCTTCCTGTCAGATTGTCTCTGCTTACCTGTACGGGAAGTAGGCACACACAGATGCACTGGCAGATCTGCATGGCACCAGCGATCTGCTGATGGCTGGTGCAATGTTTTACAGGCTCCAAAAAAATTAAATAAATGCATTTATTATTTTTTTTCAAAAAGTGAACTTATCCTTTAATAGCAGCTCTTGACCAGAAATTGCATAGACTTCTATATCCTCACTCATTTCCTCCAGGTTCCTAGTTAAGACCAGTAGAGTAACTAGAATTAGATCATTTTTGCCCTGTAGAACACATTGAATGTGCAGTAATGCTCTGCTCCCCTAAGATATTTATGCCACTTTCCATTTTGGTGAAGTAAAACCCATATTCATCTTACTATGCCAGTTTTCCATTCTATATTACCCAGGACAGCAGAAGATCTAGTAAATTAACAAAATATTGGTAAGTTGTGACTTGTCAATCACATGCTAGACCTCACTGGGCAAGCTACATTTGCCCTCATCCAGTTCTGCTTCTTTTATATCTGGACTTTCTTATCAGTTCTCCTCCAAAATTCTATTTTTCTTATAAACATGATATTAGGTTTGTTAATTTCTATACACTACAATTTTAGAACATTAAGGAGAAAAATATCTGCACCAATGATTGTACAGCAGTTTTCTCTTTAAATAGTTTTTGTTAGAAGTTTTCAAATATACAGAGATTGCAATGAAAGGCAGATGTACAGTACTATGCAAAAGTCCTAGATATGTATGAAAAAATGTGCATGATTTCTGGAATAATAGTGTTATTAGTTTATTTTTTATCAATTAACACAATGGAAAGTAAATAAACAGAAGAGAAATCCAATATTTGGTGTAACCACTCTTTGCCTTCATAACAGCATCAATTCTCCAATTCTTCTAGGTAGACACAGTTTTTGCAGGAACTCTGCAGGTAGGTTGTTCCAAACATCTTGCAGAACTAAACACAGATCTTCTGCCTCCAATCCTTTTGTCTCTTTATGTAATCCCAGACAGACTCGATGTTGAGATTATGGCTCTGTGGGGACCAAACCATCACTTCCAGGACTCCTTGTTCTTCTTTACCCTGGAGATAGTTCTTAAAGTGGATTTCCAGTCATTTTTGTGTTTATTAAAAGTCAGTAGCTACAAAAAGTGTAGCTGCTGACTTTTAATAAACGCACACTCACCTGTCCTATTATCCATCTTAACTCACCTGTCCCCAGCTCCAGCATTAATTGTGTGGGCACCCGCCTGTGACAGCTTGCAGCTTCACAGGCCGGGTGCGCACTGCACGAGTCATGTTGAGCCTCCTCAGTAGTCAGGCAATCTTCTGGGACCTATGAGATGTCCCAGAAGATTTCAGGGAGGGGGAGAGGAGAACTTTTGCTTGGATCGCCTTGGCAGTCCAAGCGGAAGTGGGAGCGGGTACCTGTCAAAACTAGTTACCCGCCCCCCCCCCCAAAAAAAAAAATACATGCCAAAAATGGCAGGGAAGGGGGGGGTGCATAAGGCGGAACTTCCCCTTTTGGGTGGAGTCTCACTTTAATGACATTAACTGTATGTTTGGGATCGTTGTCCTGCTGCAGAATACATTTGGGGCCAATCACACGCCTCCCTGATAGTATGACATTATTGGATAAAGATCTGCCTGTATTTCTCAGCATTTATGACACCATTAACCTTATGTATATATAATATATATATATGTATATGTGTGTGTGTATATATATATATATATATATATATATACATACATATATACATATATATATTATATATAATATAAATGTTATGTGTTTGTGTTTTGTGCAACGTTTGAATTTCCCTCCCAGTTCCGCTCCCATGCAGCATTGCTGCTGCAGGGAACGGAACCAGGAAGTCATCAGACCGATGGACGAGCGGTGGGGATCTCGGCTGGCGATCACAGCAATGGGAGATCATCGCTGGATCGCCAGGAGAAAGTAAGGGACAGCGCTGCACGCTCTGCAAATTCACCCCGAGCGTGACTCTGGGATACCGATCCTAGCATAGAAAATCCACCCTGAGTCATGCTAGGGGTTAATCCTGAACTTCCACTATGCTTCACTATTGCCTGCAGACACTCATTATTGTATAGCTTGCCAGCCCTTCATAAACACACTGTCTTTTGCTACAGGCAAATATTTCAAATTTGCAGATTTCGCCAGGATCAATGGTGTCCTCAATGCTGAGAAATACTGGCAGTGGCAGATAGGTTATTCCAAACATCTTGGAGAATTTTCAATTTTGGTAGTTGATAAAATACACTATTAACACTGTTTCTGAAAGCATTCTTAATTTACAGCATTTTCACACCTGCCTAAAACTTTTGCACAGTACTGTACAAAGCATAGGTGGATAGTACAAATAAAAATTCTTCCAGTTAATATTGACAAATGTAAAGACCTAGACAACCCTGTCTTAGGATGCTACTTGTTGGGAAAGGGCAAAGAAAGTAGAATAGATGGGGTCCTGAGATAAAGAGGTATAGTGGAAATAGAACAGGGGATTAGGGGTGGGGGTCAACTTTGGCCGATGGAAACACTCAGCGACTAAATGTAAAAGAAGTTATAAAAGGGTTATAGTAGAGTTCAAGGAGACAGTGATCAAAGTCGGCAGCCAAAACTGTGTGACCCATAGTTCCCAGACTTTTTTGGTATTTGTCATTGTGCCTTGCAGCTTTGTTGTCATTTTTTCATTGATCAGTGTCCAGTGTAGTCTAGATTTGGCTTCTGTCACACTTATAGAGTTGCAGAGCCATGCCTTTGCTATCATTTGTTTCGCAGCTGTTATACCATGAGTCATAAATATAAACTGACACTTGGAGATGCCTGATGGTTTCACTTTAAAGAGGAGCTCCAGTCATATTTGTACAAATTAAAAGTCAGCAGCTACAAAAACTGTAGCTGTTGACTTTTATTAAGGAGACACTCACCTGTTCCAGGATCCAGCACTGTGTGAGTCCTTTTCTCTACCCTTCCTCGGCATCTCAACTGTGGGCACTCGGCTGTGACAGCTTGCGCCATCACAGTTGGATACCCACTGCGCATGCACGAGCCACACTACGCATTGAAAATTGTCCAGTAGTCTTCTGGGAACCGTGATGTGTCCCAGAAGACTGCGGGAAGGGAGGGGGAGGAGTACTTCTGTTTGGATTGCTCAGGCGATCTGAGTGGAAAAGTGGGAGCGGGTACCTGTCAAAACCAGGTATGTGTCCCCCCCCCCCAAAAAAAAAAAACTGCTATTTCTAAGAAAGGAGCGGGGGAGGAGGCCTTAAAGTGGAACTTCTCCTTTTGGGTGAAACTCTGCTTTTTTTTAATGAGAGCTTCAAATGGGGATTGTTTGCTGAAGAAGGATTTGCAGGATTCTGTAGACCTGTACCCAAAATCTTTGAACAGTGGGACAGGTTCACCAAGTATGTAGAAATATGTTTTTTAACTGACTCGAAAAATGTAGTACCCTGTTTCCCTGAAAATAAGCCCTATCCCGAAAATAAGACCTAGCATGATTTTCAGGGATGGCTGCAATATAAGCCCTACCCCAAAAATAAGCCCTAGTAAAATCTCAGCCCCTCCTTCTGCATTATTCGGAGAGGGAAAGTAGAGCTCCGGAGGGTCACGTGAGCACCCAGCAGCGCTGTAAATAAGGTATTTTCCACAATAAAGTTACAAAAGGAGACACACTGCACATTACATAATCTTTTTACAAAATCGATTACATATTTTTACAATGACTTTAACCAAGGTTTATTTTTGGGATTACAGAATGTCATAATGCTGACTCCTGAACTTACAGGGAGAGAGGGGGAGAGAACTTTTTTTTAACATTTTCTTATTTTATTCCAGATTTTTTAGAACATAAAGTGGGCTAAATGACACAACACAAGCACTGTGCTGTCTACAATGCTTTAAAGGATCAGGATATTTATTTATTTTAGTGTTACAATCCCTTTAAGAACATCTTTTTTACATACCATAAACAAATAAGACCTCCCCTGAAAATAAGCCCTAGTGTGTTTTTTGTAGCCAAAATTAATATAAGACCCGGTCTTATTTTCGGGGAAACACGGTAGGGTGGAAGCACTAATCCAGTTAGATACTATGTACCATCTAAGTAATACCTTATAGTTGGTTTCCAGCCCTGTTGCTTTGCGGAAGCATGATTTTGAGGTGTAGCACATTCAGGCCCAGTCATCAATGTTCCAAGGCTGTTACCAAGGGCTGGAGTGTGTTTAGATATCAGGGTACTCTAAAGTAAAGAGATCATCCATGGAGAATGTGGATTGTTTTTGCATTTCGATTATTTAAAAGGTGTGTCTCGCAATACACTGTTTTCTCAGGGCTAGCTTGAATGGTTGAATGCTCTACGGGGAATCTCAATGGACTGTCAGGTTAGAGAGGGACCAGTGCATATATGATATGCCTTATATTTAACAGTTTAGCTTTAATGATACCTTATGGCCTATTTTCAGTTTCCTCTCAAAAGATGTACATTTGCTTCACTGAATATTGCATGAAAATGCTCTATAAAAAAACACCGGGATGTAATCCACCTCTCAATATAAATCTGAAGATTTATCCCAAAAGCCTTTCACAAAACATTTACGAGTGAGCTTTTTTGAGTGTACTGACACATTGCTAGCATAATGTAAAATCCAAATGCACAACAATGATCTCTATAAACTTAGCCTAAAACAACTCAAATCCACCTTAATCTGATAGACTGATGTGATGCCTAGGCCAAGATTGGGCTATTCAGGAATATCCTTAGGAAGGGATAATGAGTGCTTTCAAAGTTGGAAGCAGTCATTACTGTTCAAAGGTTTTACAACTTGAAAAATCATGAGACCTGTCTGATAGCTCTAAGTTCTTAGAGAGAGAATGGAAGGAAGGCTTTTATGAAGCATGCGGTGCTCCAATCTATCAGGCAAAGCACACATAAAATAGCAGCAGCTAATGATGCTACAGAGGATAGCCAGATGAAAGAGAATTCAGCCCACCTGCGGCTTGTCTATAATATTGGAAAAGCATGAATTTAATATTTTTTTGTGTTCTTTTTCACATATTTTTTGCCATCTTGCAGAAAAAAGTCTGAATGCAGTTTTGTCTAAAGCTATCCACAGACATGGGTGACAATAACTTGATCCAGCTAAGCCAGATCATGTGATGATGATGACCTTATGTCTATGAGGTTAGCCATATATCCGCTGACCAACAAATCCCAAGGGGAATATTGATTAGTGACGTATAAGGGGTCAACCTTTAATAAATCTACTACAGTAAAATCTTCTCTCTTTTTGCAGTTCAGGCGCTGCTTTCACAACTTCAGTTCCTTTTCTTAAGTCGGCAAATTTTGATTTGAAGCAATCATCCCCATAGAAGCCTATGGAGATTTCCTGACTACCAAGCGCATAGAGCAGGCATCGCAAGCAGGGTCATCTTACCGAATGAGCACACTGGGCAGTTGCCCGGGGGCCCCACTTGCCCAGGGGGCCCCACATGCCCAGCGACCCAGCCCCAGCCAAGCATTAGTCCCGATTCCCGTGTGCATCCCGCCGCAGAACTTAGCAGGGGGCAAGCGCCTGTCGGCCCTGCGCTGCTGTCAGGCCACTTGGGCCATGGAGGCAGAGCCCACAACTGCAGGAATGCCTGTCCGCCTCCACGGGAACAGGCACACACAGGACAGTCAAGTCTGACTATCGTCCGTGTGTGTTCACTGGACCCAGCCGCTGAACTTGGAAGCTGTCGTTAGCCTGGCACTGCTATACCAATATATATCACCTTGTTGAAAATTTACATTTTTTTTCTCGTGGGTGATTGTGTAGGCAGGGCCTCAGTGCACTGCATTGCCCAGGGCCCTTTAATGCTCTTAAGATGGCACTGATCGCAAGCATGTAGGCAGAGGCTGACCAGTGTGGAGAGATGAGATTTTTCAGTAACAGATCTGGTGAAGTGCCATAGAGGTAAGTTAAAATGACACATTTTACATCTTTATCTCCAAAGCTGTAGAATGATGCTACCTGGAGTTCTTATTTCCACAAATACTTTATTTGAAAAAAGGTGCAGATATATGGGCCTAAAGGCCTAATATTATATAAATGTGCAGTAACTACAGTCATCGGTAACATCCATTTGCAAAAACAACACTTATAATGAGAACATGTGAAATCCATTGGTTTTCAAGGACCTCAACAGGGATTGACATTTTATCGCTATGGCCAGGATTTCGAAGGCCATCGAGTAAGCCAGGAAAACCAGATTATATCATTGAAAATGTGTGTTGAGCTGATGTCTTGAAACAAGAGGGAGATGGAAGAAAGAGACCCAGAAGCTAAGAAAGGAGTGGTTTACAAATGGGGAGAACAAGAATACGTAACCTCATTGACAGATAGGTGCGTCTAATAGGCTGACAGTCCAGCTGGCTGCCTTGGTTAGGACTTATGGCTTGACCATAGAAACAAATGGGAAAGAGGGTAGAAAAGGGGGAGAAAAAAAAGGGGGGGGGAGAAAAAGGTTAGAAAGAAAGAAAGTAGAGAGAGGAGCCTGGTGGGTAGAAGGGGACTCTCCCCCACCCACCTCCCCACCAATTACCCCCCTGTGAGTGCCAGTAAACCTTTAGGCCAGACGTGTGAGTGTAGGAATAATGGGTTTAAAAAGCTAACACAGTCTGGTTAGCGGTGGTGCCCATGGTACAAGCGTATTCTGGCATAGTATGGATATGTGTCCAGCAAGATCACCAAATAGTAAATTTAGAAAGAGTTTTATGCGAGATGGCAATGAGTTCCTCCTTTTCAGCAATTTTATTTATTCTCTGGAACCATTCTTGAAGAGATGAGGCTCGAACAGTGCCCGAGAGAACAGGAATGCAAAGCTTTGCGGCATGTAACATATGCATAGCCATTTATTTAAAAAATGATCGTCTAAGTAGAGTGACATAGTGTAGGAGGAATTGGGTGGGGGGGAAGTCTAAGGCAAAGGTTGAAATCCACACGATCAAGATGTGAAACTCAGATGAGAAATTTTGGAGAATGGGGTATGTCTACCAGATGAGCAACAGTGAACCTGGTTCGGATTTACATCTCCAGCATAGGCTTGACACAGTGGAGTTCTTCTTTAACGTGCTGCTTACAGGTACTGGGCGATGATATTTATAGGTAGTTGAGATTCTGACTGTTGCTGACAGATTAGGAATTTTGACAATGAATTTGCAAATGATTGGAACCACTGGAAGTAACATTATACGCTGAGCATGTCGGGTGGTGCCAGCTAATCTTATCCAACTAGCAGAAAACAATGGAATCAGTAAACAAGTTTGAACCCTACTGATGTCAGCACTATGTAATGCCATTTTCTTAAGATGATTATTTACCCCTCATACACACAAATATTTTTGTATTTATTGTGGCAGCATATTCCATCTACATGAAACTATCTTTTCCTGTGAGAGGTTAGCACAGTAGACAGCTCAGCATAGGTATCAGCATCACATGTATAGCTCTAGGCATTCAAGACAATAAAAGGTTTACACAGCAGCCAGGTTGGCCGTAAATCCCCAAAGTGCCTCTGTCCCAAGTTCAATGCAACGGTGGGACACTGGCACAAGGATCTGGCTATTTAGAACTAAAGGGCAACAATAAAGGGTCAAAAATGCTCATATAGATTTCCCAGCTTGTTGACTGAGATTACCTCTCAATGTTAGAATGGTTGTATGTCATTTGTAGAGACATTCTCCTATCTATGGCCAGCCAATCTGTCCAGCATTAAAGTAATGTACCCCATCAAGCAACTAGATCTGAAATACAAACTTCTTTAAACTCTGTTTTTTTTTTCTTTATACAGAACTTCAAACCTCAGCTATCAAATCAGGATTTAACTAAAGAGGCAGTTTGGGATTTTTGTCTGCATTAGGCATACAGGTAGGATTGTGACCCATTCTGTATAATACGGGATCATTCTAGATTTCAAAGTAAATTGGTGCATCCTGTATTGGTTTACCCACTTACCCACTGGGCACTTATACCCCCTTCCTAACCAGACCAATTTGCAGCTTTCAGTGCGCTCACATTTCGGATGACAATTACTCAGTCATGCAACACTGTACCCATGTTAATTTTTTGTCCTTTTTTTTTGGTGGTATTCAATCATCACTGGGTTTTTTAGAAATTTTGCAAAAAAATGCATTTTTCTTCGTTTTAGGTTTTAAAATTTTGCAAATTTAGTAATTTTGCTTCATAAATTTTGACCAAAAGTTATACTGCTACATATCTTTGGTAATAAATCACCCACATAAAGTGGGGTACGCACTATAAGAAAATCGGGCGAAAGATCGTCCAATTTTCCTTGTTGTTTGCCAGCAAATCAGAACCGATGAATGAAAATTCGTACGTAAATTCTCGTACGACAAAGGCTTTTTTTGTTGTTTATTGTTTCTGATCATGTGCAGTCTTTCTTTTCTGATTTTCCTTGTACACAAATCGTATGAAAATGGTACACATTGAATGAAAATCATTCAATTTTTCCCGTACGAGGAAAATGTTGGAGTTTGTCCCTTCGAGAATTTTCGTACGAAAATTCTGAATTGGCTTTAAAAAGTTGTGATGAAAATCGTACAAAAATTCTTTGGACAAAAATGTTCGCCCGATTTTCTTATAGTGTGTATGAGCCTTAAGTATGAGGGTTATATGAAGGTTATAGAGTCTACAAGCTATGGTGCCAATCATTGAAAATTGATCACACCTGATTTATTGCTGGCCTATCTCATTTCTAGAGACACTAACAAGCCAGGAAAGTACAAACATCCCCTAAATCACCCCTTTTTGGTAAGTAGACATTCCAAGGTATTTAGTAAGAGGCGTGGTGAGTTTTTTTAAGGTGTAATTTTTTTCCCACAATTATTTTCAAAATGAAGATTTTTCATTTTATTTTATTTTATTTATTTATTTATTTATTTAGTTATTAAAAAATTATCATATTACCAAGGTATTTCTCACACACTGTATATGCATACTTGCAACTACATCACAAAATACATTCTTCTACTCCTCCTGAGTATGGCAATATTACATGTGTGAGACATTTACACAGCCTGGCCAGATACAGAGGTCCAACATCTTAGTAGCACCTACAGGAGTTCTAGGAACATAAATTACACATATAATTTCCTGACGACCTATAACACTTTTGAAGGCCCTCGAGTACCAGGACAATGGAAACGCCCACAAAATGATCCCATTTTGGAAATTGAACACCCCAACACATAATATAGGAGGCGTTGTGAGTCTTTTGAATATGTCATTCATTTTTCCACAAGTTTTTGGAAAATGTGGAATGAAAATGAAAACACATAAGTTGTCAATTTATAAGATATTTCTAACATATAGCATGTACATAGCAAAAAACACATATGTAAGACTTTTACACAGCCTGGCCACATACAGAGGCCCAGCTTTTAGGGAGCACTGTAATTTCCTGACTACCCATTACACTTTTGTGAGGCACAGATTAGCACTGATGTAGCATGGATGAGGCACGGATGAGCACTGATGTGGCATGAATGTGGCACAGATTAGCACTGACGTGGTATGGATGTGACATGGATGAGCACTGATGTGGCACAGATGAGCACTGATGTGGAATGGATGAGCACAGATGTGGCACGGATGAGCATGGATGTGGCATGGATGAGGCATGGATGTGGCACAGATGATCACTGATGTGCCACGGCTGAGCACTGAGGTGGCAGGGATGAGCACTGAGGTGGTACAGATGTGGCACGGATGTGGCATGAATGAGCATGGATGTGGCACGGATGAGTACTGATGTGGCACGGATGAGCACTGATGTGGCATGGATGAGGCACTGATGTGTCACGGATGAGCACTGATGTGGCATGGATGAGCACTGATGTGGCATAGGTGGGCAAGGATGAGGCATGGATGTGGCACGGATGGGCATGAATGAAGCACAGATGGGCATGAATGAGGCCTCAATGAGGCACAGATTGGCATGAATGAGTCAAAATTGAGGCACAGATGTGCACGATTGAGGCACGGATGAGGCACAGATTGGCATGATCGAGGCATGAATGAGGCATGGATGGGCATGATTGAGGCATGGATGAGGCACAGATTGCCATGATTGAGGCACAGATGAGGCACAGATCGGCATGATTGAGGCACGGTTAAGGCACAGATGGGCATGATTGAGGCACGATTGAGGCATGATTCAGGCCTGATTGAGGCATGGATCAGGCAGAGGTGAAGAGTGCTGCAGTCTCCCTCCTCTCCTCGCACCTTGTACCGATCTTTGTGTACAGTGTGCAAGGAGAAGAGAGAACTGAACCGGACATGCACCCGTTTGTTGATAACTGATCGTTCTGTAATTGGACAGAGCGATCATGTGGTAAAGGGCCACTGTCATTGGCCCTTTACCGCGATCTGTTATGCGCCGGGTCTGGTGGACCCAGTGATCAAGGACACTTTTATGTGCACGCACCAGGGAGCGTGTGGGAAGCGCGATTCTGGGAGGACATCATTGTACGCCCTCCCAGAATAATCTGAGTGGTTAACAGGGACACAGGTTATGCCGTATTTAGCAAATTGACGTCCAGCATCCTTAAAGTGTTACAACAGTAAAATCAGTCTTTGTATGCAGTAAAGCATGCTTGATTTAATCCCTGTGGAACCTAAGGGGTTAATCCTCTGCATTGTGTAAAAAAAGCTGTTTGATCCTGTATGCACAGACCCTCCTCTTCTTGCATTGTCCTGATAACATGTCCAGATAAGACAGAGTTACTGGAGTCAGGCTGCACATGCTCAGTTTGGTTGTGTATTGCTAAAGAGTTTTTTTTTTCTTGGGATAGTGCATGTGATCAGCACAGGGCCAATCAGCACTGTCCAGACCGAGGGTCAGGGGTCCTGCATCCTGACAGGAAAGCTGAGTGCCTTATTAAAACTCCTCCTACAAGCTTTAACCAGGCACTGAAAGAAGTCACAAGACTGCTATAAACTGCTGATGAGAAAAGGTATTTAGCAGTTTATATTTACAAAAATAATTGCATTTCCATGTTCTGTGTACTGTGGGAGACCAGATATAGAGAATGCAGGCTCCTGGGTTTAGTAACACTTATATTGTTAGGACAAAAGTGGCTCACAATGCCTATTATCCGTGGTTGCTAGGATGCAAGTGGCCTAGACTGCCTAGTGTTTGCTAGGACACATTTGCTTCACGGTGCCCAGTGTCCTGGTTGCTAGGATTCAGACGGCACATATTGCCTAGCAGTTGCTAAGACATGGGTAATATACACTACCTAGCAATCATAAAAGCATATCAGGGATCACAGTGGACGCAAAGCAATTAGGGTCACTGAGACTGCTTCCAACAAGCCGTAGGATCTTCCAGATGGCTGATGCATTTCGAGGAGAGATCCCCTATTCCTCAGAGCTGTGAGGAAGAGGGGATCTCCCCTTGAAATGCGTCAGCCATCAGTAAGGTCCTACGGCTTGCTGGGAACAGCCTTGATGATCTGATTGCTTTGTGTCCACTGTGGACCCTGATATGCTTTTATGATCGATTTGTTTGTGAATATATCTCCTTTAATTTTATATTAATAAACACTACTTGGGTAATGTGCAATAGAGATGTATAGAACTGTTCGCCGGCGAACAGTTCCCGGCGAACTTAGCATGTTCGCGTTCGCCGCTGCCGGCGAACATATGCGATGTTCGGTCCGCCCCCCATAAGACATCATTGAGGCAAACTTTGACCCTGAACTTTACAGTCAGCAGACACATTTCCAGCCAATCAGCGTACCTCCCTCCCACACCCTCCCACCTCCTATAAATAAGCAAGGGCAGCATCCATCTTAGATCATTCTGAAGCAGTGTGTGTAGTGAGAATAGGGAGAGAGCTGCTGCTGCTGCTGCTGCTGTTAAGCTAGGGACAGTTAGTCAGTGTTCCTGGTCTTGCAGTGTTCTTGGTCCACTACTGCTGTAATATCAGCACCCCAAAAAGCCCTTCTAAGGGCTGGTATTTGTGGTTTTTTTTTTTTTTATATATATATATATATATATATACCTAGCGTCCCCAAAAGCCCTTTTAAGGGCTGGTAATTGAGTTGTTTCTTCATATATATATATATATATATCTATATCTATCTAGTGTCCCCAAAAGCCCTTTTAAGGGCTGGTAATTGAGGATTTTTTTATTTTTATATATATACATATATATATATATATAGTGTCCCCAAAAGCCCTTTCAAGGGCTGGTAAGGTAATAGATTTTTTTCTTTATATATATATATATATATATATCTATTGTACACTGCAGTTGCCTGCCCGCTGTGTGTGAGAGGCCACAGACCTACCACAGACTGTACTGTGTGCACACCACACTCATTTCGGGTGGCACAGGCACAGTACCTGGCATTTTAAAAAATATTTTTTTTTTCTCTGTCATAATTGCAGTGAGTGCTGTGTCAGGTCCACAGAGTGCACTGTACCCACTGCAGTGCACTGCCCACCACTGATATATATACGTTGGCACAGCATCTTGTTGCAATAAATTGAAAAAAAAAATATTTTTTATTATTGCAGTTGCCTGGGCTGCCAGTGACTGTCAGGTCCACAGAGTGTACTGTGCCCACTGCAGTGCCACTGTGTGCCCACCCACCACTGATATATAAGGTGGCACAGCAGCTTGCAAAGTAAAAAAAAAATATATTTTTTTTTAAATTGCAGTTGCCTGGGTGCCAGTGACTGCTGTCAGGTCCACAGAGAGTGTACTGTGCCACTGCCCACCCACCACTGATATATAAGGTGGCACAGCAGCTTGCAAAGTAAAAAAAATATATATATTTTTTTAAATTGCAGTTGCCTGGGTGCCAGTGACTGCTGTCAGGTCCACAGAGAGTGTACTGTGCCACTGCCCACCCACCCACCACTGATATATAAGGTGGCACAGCAGCTTGCAAAGTAAAAAATATATATATATTTTTTTAAATTGCAGTTGCCTGGGTGCCAGTGACTGCTGTCAGGTCCACAGAGAGTGTACTGTGCCACTGCCCACCCACCACTGATATATAAGGTGGCACAGCAGCTTGCAAAGTAAAAAAATATATATATATTTTTTAAATTGCAGTTGTCTGGGTGCCAGTGACTGCTGTCAGGTCCACAGAGAGTGTACTGTGCCACTGCCCACCCACCACTGATATATAAGGTGGCACAGCAGCTTGCAAAGTAAAAAAAAATATATATATTTTTTAAATTGCAGTTGCCTGGGTGCCAGTGACTGCTGTCAGGTCCACAGAGAGTGTACTGTGCCACTGCCCACCCACCACTGATATATAAGGTGGCACAGCAGCTTGCACTCATAGTACAACAGTAACAACACATTAAAAAAAAAATGACAGGCAGAGGCAGGCCACCCCGCAAGGGCCGTCGTGGTCGTGGTGCTGTGATTTCCTTAGGCTCTAGAATAATGCCCAGTGTTCAGAGGCCACCACAGCCCCTGAACTCAAAAAATTCTGAGGCCATAGTTGACTGGCTTACACAGGACACCCAATCGTCTACAGCTTCCGCTCGGAACCTTAATGCACCATCCTCCTCCAGCTCAGCTTCGGGCACCTCTCAATTTACCACTCGCCAGCCCGCCGGCACCACCACCAACACTAGCACCACAGCCGCTTCACTTGATCCGTCAGAGGAGTTATTTTCACATCAGTTTGAAGAAATAAGTGATGCGCAACTATTAGTGCCAGAGGATGTAGATAACGGGGATATGTCTCAGTCAGGCAGCATTATACACATGGACGTACATTGTGATGATGATGATGTTGTACCTGCTGCTGCTGCCTTTGCTGAGTTGTCAAGTGAAGCGGCTGATGATGACGATGTGTCTGTGGATGTCACCTGGGTGCCTGCTCGAAGAGCAGAAGAAGAGGGGGAAAGTTCAGATGGGGAGACAGAGAGGAGGAGGAGACGAGTTGGAAGCAGGGGGAGGAGGTCATCGCAAGGAGCTAGTGGCGCAGTCAGACAGCATGTAGATTCGGCACCCGGGGTCAGCCAGACAGCACGCCAATCAACGCAAGCTGTTGCCACCACCAGAATGCCGTCCTTGCAAAGCTCAGCAGTGTGGCATTTTTTTTGTGTGTCTGCCTCTGATATCAGCGATGCCATTTGTAACCTGTGCCAAAAGAAACTGAGTCGTGGGAAGTCCAACACCCACCTAGGTACAACTGCTTTGCGAAGGCACATGATCTCACATCACAAACGCCTATGGGATCAACACATGAGTAAAAGCAGCACACAAACTGAAAGCCACCATCCTCCTCCTGGTCCAGCATCTTCAGCCACGTCAACCACTGCTGTCCTCCATGCCCCCTATCAACAACCCGCCCCTCCGCCTCTCACCTTCAGCAGTTCCTGCTCGTCACCTGCCCACAGTCAGGTGTCTGTGAAGGAAATGTTTGAGCGCAAAAAGCCAATCTCGCAGAGTCACCCCCTTGCCCGGCGTCTGACAGCTGGCTTGTCGGAACTCTTAGCCCGCCAGCTTTTACCATACAAGCTGGTGGAGTCTGAGGCCTTCAAAAAATTTGTCGCTATTGGGACACCGCAGTGGAAGGTACCCGGCCGAAATTATTTTTCACAAAAGGCAATCCCCAACCTGTACTCTATTGTGGAAAAAGAAATCATGTCACGTCTGGCACACAGTGTTGGGGCAAGGGTCCATCTGACCACTGATAGCTGGTCTGCAAAGCACGGTCAGGGCAGGTATATAACGTACACTGCGCATTGGGTAAACCTGCTGGCGGCTGCCAAGCATGGAATGCGTGGCTCTGCTGCAGAGGAGTTGGTGACACCGCCACGACTTGCAGGCAGGCCTGCTGCCACCTCCTCTACTCCTCCTACTCCATCCTCTTTGCTAACCTCCTCGGCTGAGTCCTCTTCTGCTGTTGCGTCTTGCTCCACACCAACTGCACCCCCCCAGCTCCCCAGGGGCTATTCCACATGCCGGATACGACAGTGTCACGCTGTCTTGGGGTTGACTTGCCTGAAAGCAGAGAGTCACACCGGACCAGCACTACTGTCCGCCCTGAATGCACAGGTGGATCAGTGGCTGACCCCGCACCAACTGGAGATCGGCAAAGTGGTGTGTGACAACGGGAGCAATTTGTTGGCGGCATTGAATTTGGGCAAGTTGACACATGTGCCGTGCATGGCACATGTGTTGAATCTGATTGTGCAACGTTTTGTGCAGAAGTACCCAGGCTTACAGGACGTCCTCAAGCAGGCCAGGAAGGTGTGTGGCCATTTCAGGCGTTCCTACACGGCCATGGCGCACTTTGCAGATATTCAGCGGCGAAACAACATGCCAGTGAGGCGCTTGATTTGCGACAGCCCGACACGTTGGAATTCAACACTGCTAATGTTCGACCGCCTGCTCCAACAAGAAAAAGCGGTCAACGAGTATTTGTATGACCGGGGTGCTAGGACAGCCTCTGCGGAGCTGGGTATTTTTTTGCCACGCTACTGGACGCTCATGCGCAATGCCTGTAGGCTCATGCGTCCTTTTGAGGAGGTGACAAACCTAGTGAGTCGCACTGAAGGCACCATCAGCGACATCATCCCATATGTTTTTTTCCTGGAGCGTGCCCTGCGAAGAGTGCTGGATCAGGCCGTAGATGAGCGTGAAGAGGAAGAGGAAGAGTTGTGGTCACCATCACCACCACCAGAAACAGCCTTACCATCGATTGCTGGACCTGCGGCAACACTGGAAGAGGAGTGTGAGGAAGAGGAGTCAGAGGAGGAATGTGGCTTTGAGGAGGAGGAACACCAACCACAGCAGGCATCCCAGGGTGCTCGTTGTCACCTATCTGGTACCCGTGGTGTTGTACGTGGCTGGGGGGAAGAACACACCTTCAATGACATCAGTGAGGACGAGGAATTGGACATGAGTAGCTCGGCATCCAACCTTGTCCAAATGGGGTCTTTCATGCTGTCATGCCTGTTGAGAGACCCTCGTATAAAAAGGCTGAAGGAGAACGACCTGTACTGGGTGGCCACGCTACTAGACCCCCGGTATAAGCAGAAAGTCTGTGACATGTTACCCAATTACCGGCAGTCGCAAAGGATGCAGCAGCTACAAAATAAGTTAAAAACTATGCTCTACACAGCGTATAAGGGTGATGTCACAGCACAACGGGAATCCAACAGGGGAAGAGGTGAAAGTAATCCTCCTCCTACCACCACAACCACGCCGGCAAGGACAGGACGCTTTACAGACGTCTTGTTGATGGAGGACATGCGGAGCTTTTTTAGTCCTATGCATCGCCACAGCCCTTCGGGGTCCACCCTCAGAGAACGACTCGACCGACAGGTAGCAGACTACCTTGCCTTAACTGCAGATATCGACACTCTGAGGAGCGATGAACCCCTTGACTACTGGGTGTGCAGGCTTGACCTGTGGCCTGAGCTATCCCAGTTTGCCATTGAACTTCTGGCCTGCCCCGCTTCAAGTGTGCTGTCAGAAAGGACCTTCAGCGCAGCAGGAGGTATTGTCACTGAGAAGAGAAGTCGCCTAGGTCAAAAAAGTCTTGATTACCTCACGTTTATTAAGATGAATGAGGCATGGATCCCGAAGGGACTGACAGTGGGGGATGCATTTGACTAAAAAAGGCCTGGTGATGACTGAGATGCCTTGGCCTAAAAATGGTCCACACGCTGCTGTATATAATCATTCTCTGCATGCCGGATGACTTACGTGACGTCTCCGCCACCAACTACGGTTCAAGCAGCAATGTTTTAGTGCACTTTCTGCCTTAAAACCTCAATTTTTCAGGCCGCTGCTACAGCAGCGGCTGCAACAATACCTACTTTTTCATGCATGTGTACATGCCTAATTTTTCTGGCCTCTGGTGCTACACTGTGGCTGCAAAAAAACAAAAAACAAAAAAAAAGGCACATACATGTGTCAATTCCCCTTCGTGATCGTTACCTTGTCGTGGTGAAGGGGCTTGCGTATCACAATGAAGCGATCACCTCTAGGATTGTGTTGGCACACCCCAGATGATAAGGTCGTTGCTTCATTGTGTACAGACCAAAAGCGATCCGCAGGATAATTTTTCATAAAAAAAAACATTCATTTTCTTTCATTCTTTCTGCGGAGCTGGGTATTTTTTGGCCGCGTTACTGAATGCTCATGAACAATGGCTGTAGGCTCATGCGTCCTTTTGCGGAGATGACAACCCTGGTGGTCAGTCGAACCCAAGGCAACATCATCGACCTCATCCCATATGCGTTTTTTCTGGAGCGTGCCCTGCGAAGAGTACTGGATCAGGCTGTAGATGAGCATGAAGAGGAAGAGTTGTGGTCCTCATCACCACCAGAAGCAGCCTTGTCGTTGTCAATTGCTGGACCTGTGGCAACGCAGAGAGAGGAGTCTGAAGAAGAGAAGTCAGAGGAGGAAGGTGGCTTTGAGGAGGTGGAATACCAGCCACAGCAGGCGTCCCAGGGGGCTTGTTCTCACCTTTCGGGGACCCTTGGTGTTGTATGTGGCTGGGTGGAGGAAGAGACCTTCAATGATGTCAGTGAGGACAAGGAACGGGACATGGCTAGCTTGGTATCCAACCTTGTGCAAATTGGGAGTTTGCGGTTGTGCAAATGGACTGACTGACTGTTAAACGGGGAGTTTGGTCTGTCAGAGTTTGGTCTGTCACTGTGAAGCGGGCAACGGGCGTAACCCTTACACTACTTGACCGATAAAACATCATACCTGATCGTATTCACACACTGGATGTTTTAGTGCTGGTTTACACTGCCGCTACCACTAAAGTAGCGTCGCTTCCAGTGCGACTTTGGCGTGACTTAGCGCGACTTTGGCGCGACCTCATCGCGAGGTGACTTTTTATTTGGCCAATCACAATATCATGTTTTGTTACCGTCACCTAATTTCCTTTTCCTGTTTTTTGTTTTACATATTTCCCCATGTGTGCAGTGTTGTCTGTGTCATAGCTCAACTGATAGGCATGTTTGCCTTGGCATATCATATTTCAGCTTGCCAGAAAGAAAAAAAGACAGCTGGAAAGACACTGCATTAGTTTTCTACTAAAAATCATAAGAAAAATGCTGTTTTTTTTGGGTTGTGGACATACTACAGAGCTGAAACTTGACAGGTACACTTTTTAGACCCCCCAGACACTAAATACAAAAAATGACATGCCTGCCTAAAAAAATGCCCGATAAATGCCTGCAAGAGAAAAAGACAGCCGCAGAGAAGCCGTATTCCTGAAAATATAAGAAAAATGCTGTTTTTTAGGGGTTCTGGACATGCTACAGATCTGAAACTTGACAGGTACACTTTTGTGACCCCCCAGACACTAAATACAAAAAATGACATGCCTGCCTAAAAAAATGCCCGATAAATGCCTGCAAGAGAAAAAGACAGCCGCAGAGAAGCCGTATTCCTGAAAATATAAGAAAAATGCTGTTTTTTAGGGGTTCTGGACATGCTACAGATCTGAAACTTGACAGGTACACTTTTGTGACCCCCCAGACACTAAATACAAAAAATGACATGCCTGCCTAAAAAAATGCCCGATAAATGCCTGCAAGAGAAAAAGACAGCCGCAGAGAAGCCGTATTCCTGAAAATATAAGAAAAATGCTGTTTTTTAGGGGTTCTGGACATGCTACAGAGCTGAAACTTGACAGGTACACTTTTGTGACCGCCCAGACACTAAATACAAAAAATGACATGCCTGCCTAAAAAAATGCCCGATAAATGCCTGCAAGAGAAAAAGCCAGCCGCAGAGAAGCCGTATTCCTGAAAATATAAGAAAAATGCTGTTTTTTAGGGGTTCTGGACATGCTACAGAGCTGAAACTTGACAGGTACACTTTTTAGACCCCCCAGACACTAAATACAAAAAATGACATGCCTGCCTAAAAAAATGCCCGATAAATGCCTGCAAGAGAAAAAGCCAGCCGCAGAGAAGCCGTATTCCTGAAAATATAAGAAAAATGCTGTTTTTTAGGGGTTCTGGACATGCTACAGAGCTGAAACTTGACAGGTACACTTTTGTGACCCCCCAGACACTAAATACAAAAAATGACATGCCTGCCTAAAAAAATGCCCGATAAATGCCTGCAAGAGAAAAAGCCAGCCGCAGAGAAGCCGTATTCCTGAAAATATAAGAAAAATGCTGTTTTTTAGGGGTTCTGGACATGCTACAGAGCTGAAACTTGACAGGTACACTTTTGTGACCCCCCAGACACTAAATACAAAAAATGACATGCCTGCCTAAAAAAATGCCCGATAAATGCCTGCAAGAGAAAAAGCCAGCCGCAGAGAAGCCGTATTCCTGAAAATATAAGAAAAATGCTGTTTTTTAGGGGTTCTGGACATGCTACAGAGCTGAAACTTGACAGGTACACTTTTTAGACCCCCCAGACACTAAATACAAAAAATGACATGCCTGCCTAAAAAAATGCCCGATAAATGCCTGCAAGAGAAAAAGCCAGCCGCAGAGAAGCCGTATTCCTGAAAATATAAGAAAAATGCTGTTTTTTAGGGGTTCTGGACATGCTACAGAGCTGAAACTTGACAGGTACACTTTTGTGACCCCCCAGACACTAAATACAAAAAATGACATGCCTGCCTAAAAAAATGCCCGATAAATGCCTGCAAGAGAAAAAGACAGCCGCAGAGAAGCCGTATTCCTGAAAATATAAGAAAAATGCTGTTTTTTAGGGGTTCTGGACATGCTACAAAGCTGAAACTTGACAGGTACACTTTTGTGACCCCCCAGACACTAAATACAAAAAATGACATGCCTGCCTAAAAAAATGCCCGATAAATGCCTGCAAGAGAAAAAGCCAGCCGCAGAGAAGCCGTATTCCTGAAAATATAAGAAAAATGCTGTTTTTTAGGGGTTCTGGACATGCTACAGAGCTGAAACTTGACAGGTACACTTTTTAGACCCCCCAGACACTAAATACAAAAAATGACATGCCTGCCTAAAAAAATGCCCGATAAATGCCTGCAAGAGAAAAAGCCAGCCGCAGAGAAGCCGTATTCCTGAAAATATAAGAAAAATGCTGTTTTTTAGGGGTTCTGGACATGCTACAGAGCTGAAACTTGACAGGTACACTTTTGTGACCCCCCAGACACTAAATACAAAAAATGACATGCCTGCCTAAAAAAATGCCCGATAAATGCCTGCAAGAGAAAAAGCCAGCCGCAGAGAAGCCGTATTCCTGAAAATATAAGCAAAATGCTGTTTTTTAGGGGTTCTGGACATGCTACAGAGCTGAAACTTGACAGGTACACTTTTTAGACCCCCCAGACACTAAATACAAAAAATGACATGCCTGCCTAAAAAAATGCCCGATAAATGCCTGCAAGAGAAAAAGCCAGCCGCAGAGAAGCCGTATTCCTGAAAATATAAGAAAAATGCTGTTTTTTAGGGGTTCTGGACATGCTACAGAGCTGAAACTTGACAGGTACACTTTTTAGACCCCCCAGACACTAAATACAAAAAATGACATGCCTGCCTAAAAAAATGCCCGATAAATGCCTGCAAGAGAAAAAGACAGCCGCAGAGAAGCCGTATTCCTGAAAATATAAGAAAAATGCTGTTTTTTAGGGGTTCTGGACATGCTACAGAGCTGAAACTTGACAGGTACACTTTTTAGACCCCCCCAGACACTAAATACAAAAAATGACATGCCTGCCTAAAAAAATGCCCGCTAAATGCCTGCAAGAGAAAAAGCCAGCCGCAGAGAAGCCATATTCCTGAAAATATAAGAAAAATGCTGTTTTTTAGGGGTTCTGGACATGCTACAGAGCTGAAACTTCACAGGTACACTTTTTAGACCCCCCAGATGCTAAATCCAAAGAAATTTTTTATTTTTATTTTTTTTTAATTTTTCCAATAATTGGCTCTCTATCAAAAAATTATAATTTTTAAGAACTTTTTTTTGCGTGATCCCTCTCCGGCATGCCACAGTCCAGGTGTTAGTCCCCTTGAAACAACTTTTCCATCACTATTGTGGCCAGAAAGAGTCCCTGTGTGTTTTAAAATTCGCCTGCCTATTGAAGTCTATGGCGGTTCGCCCGGTTCGCCGGTTCGCGAACATTTGCCGATGTTCGCGTTCGCCGTTCGCGAACCGCGAATTTTAGGTTCGCGACATCACTAATGTGCAAGGCTGGTGCTCCCTCTCTAATTGTTCTTACAGTGTTTCCATTGGGTCCTTCCCCCTCCCTGACCCTTAGAGGACAGCAAAGCCCATGTGTCTATTGGAACTGTCAAGATCATGTGGAGCATCCACAACCATTACATCACCCTTGAATGCAGGAGACCTTTTTTGTGTTTTTTTATACACCATCTAGTGTCCTTGGTTGGCTCATGCTGCCTAGAGGGTGCGCTAATATTGTGTGACATAAAGAATGGAAATACCACTATTTTATTCTCTAGGGCAGTAATGTGAACCTTGGCATCCAGATAGCTTGGAACTATAGTTCCTATGATGCTCAACTACACTGCAGAGTGCATGAGCATCATGGGAAATGTAGTTTAAAAACATCTGGGGTGCCAAGGTTTGCTATAACTGCTCTAGTGTGCATGCTTTTACAAAATGTATAATATTTGGGGGTTTATGTAATCTTCAGTATAATGAAGTAAACGTGCAGCACTCTAATATAATGGCTAAACATCATAAAAGTCCATATTAAAGAAGTTGTAAACTCATACAATTATTTTTTTTTTCCCCAACCTGAAAGAGAAACACATAATGAGCTAGTATGCATCACATACTAGCTCATTATGAAATACTTACCTTAGAACGAGCCCCCGCCGTGCCGCCCGCTTACCTGTATGACGGGCGACATGTTCAGTCGCCCGTCTTCTGGGATCGCGGCATCTGGCCATCTGATTGGCCAGACCCGCGATAACGTCACTCCCGCGCATACGCGCGGGAGCCGCCGTTCACGGCATAGGGCTCTGAAGGAACGGCACGGGTGGCCGTTCCTTCAGAGCGCATGCGCAGATGACGTCATCGGCTGCATGCAATGTAAATATCTCCTAAATGGTACATGTTTAGGAGATATTTACAGTACCTATAGATAAGCCTTATCATAGACTTACCTATAGGTAAAAGTTGCAGAGGAAGGTTTACTTCCTCTTTAAAAAAATCCATAGGAGATGTCCATCTGATGACGAAACGCGTAGGAAGAAGTTACTGCATGCCGGGGGTTGCGATGGCCACCCTGCTAGTTGGGAATGCTGGATGTCATGTACAGAATGATATGCAAGTTTACACTACTAGCATGTGAGTGTTATTTGTTTATTTTTTTTAAATAATAAACCTGGTTGAGATTCCTACACCATAAGGAGTGTCTCTTTTGTCCCTTCATGAGATGTATGAAGTCCTGGCAGAGACGTTCAAAATGTTTGGAGAGGAAACACCGATATTGGAGATATCACTGGATTGCTACCCACTGAGTATTTGACCTTTGTTATGAGAGTCTGAAGTGAAGGGTAAGCGGCATTGTGATCGGGTATCATTGGTGGTCTCCTGATGCATATGCTTTATAGTAACACTTTAACCACTTTACCACCGGAGGATTTTGCTGTCTTACGTCCAGGCCATTTTTTGCGATTCAGCGCTGTGCGACTTTAACTGACAATTGCGCGGTCGTGCGACGCTGTACCCAAAGGAAATTTGGGTCCTTTTTTTCCCACAAACAGAGCTTTCTTTTGGTGGTATTTGATTAGCTGTGCGATTTACTTTTTGCGCTATAAACAAAAAAAGAGCGTTTATTTTGAAAAAATAACAATATTTTTAACATTTTTTTATATGAAATTCCCCAAAAATGTAAAAATATAAATTTTTTTACATTTTTGGCCAATTTGTTTTCTGCTACCTATGTTTGGTAAAAAAAAATCACAATATGCGTATTTTGATTGGTTTGCGCAAAAGTTATTGCGTTTACTAACTAAGGGAAAGATTTCTGTCATTTTTGTTGGTTTTTTTTTAACGCGTAATGGCGGCGATCTGCGATCTTTTTTGGGACTGCGACATTGCGGAGGACAGATCGGACCCTTGACTGACATTTTTGACACTTTTGGGGGTACCAGTGACATTACTACAGTAATCAGTGCTATAAATATGCACTGTTACTGTAAAAATGACACTGGCAGGGAAGGGGTTAATTTTATTGGAGAGGGAGGGGTTAATGTATGCCTGGTGCTTACTGACGTGTGGGGGGGGAGGTGACTGAGTGACACAAGGACAGATCGGATGTTCAGCTATGCTGAACACTGCAATCTGTCACTCCTTGTCACTTAGGAGATCCGCGCCGCTCTGTTTACACAAGCGGGCGGATCTCCAAACTCGATTCCCCCGCGATCGGGGAAGAGCAGCGGCGATCGCCGCCGCTCTTCCCCTGGCCCGACTCCCGCTGTGACTGAAAACAGCGGGAGCGTGCCTCCGGCGGCGCGCAAGCGCCGCCTACAGGGGGAGGAGTCCAGTGACATAGGTCTACGTCGCAGGACGGAATCGAGCCACTTTGCCGCAGTACGGTCAACGTGACTGGTCGGCAAGTGGTTAATATTACTATCTCTTCTGGACAGCTCCTATGGGTTTTTTTTTATGGACTTTTATGATTTTTAGCCATTATATTAGAGTGCTGCACCTGTACTCTTTTTATACTTCTGTTGTTGTCCATAACATTGTGCCAGCAGCTTAATTAGGGATTTTGTAAAAGTTATATTTTTTACTAAGCGCAGCAGATATGTGTTTGTTTTATGTAATCCTCAGGTCTAAAATAATTTTTTAATCACTTCTTGACCGGAAGGATTTGCCCCTTAATAACCAGGCCACATTTTGCGATTCGGCACTGCGTTACTTTAATGGACAATTGTGTGGACGTACCTAAATAAAATTGATGTCCTTTTTTTCCCCACAAACAGAGCTTTCTTTTGGTGGTATTTGATCACCTGTGCGATTTTTATTTTTTGCGCTATAAACAAAAAAAGAGCAACAATTCCGAAAAAAACAATATTTTTCACATTCTGCTATATAACATTCCCAAAAACATTTTTAAAAATCAAAATTTTTTAACATTTTAGGCCAATTTGTTTTCTGCTACATATGATTGGTTTGCACAAAAGTTATCGCATCTACAATCTAGGGGAAAGATTTATGTAATTTTTATTATTTTTTATTTTTTTTACTAGTAATGGTGGCGATCTGCGATTTTTAGCGGGACTGCGACATTGCGGCGGACAGATCGGACCCCTAACTGACATTTTTGACACTTTTGGGGGGACCAGTGACATTACTACAGTAATCAGTGCTAAAAATATGCACTGTTACTGTAATAATGACACTGGCAGGAAAGGGGTCAACACTATGGGTGATCAAGGGTTTAAATGTGTACCTAGGGGAGTGTTTCTAACTGTGGGGGGGCATGGATTGTGGAATGACCATAGAGACATGTGATCCTATATAGAAGGATCACAGGGGCTCTATGATCATTCCAGGGAGAAGAATGGTCAGCTGTGTTTACAACAGCTGACCGTTCTCTCTCAGCGGGGAACAATCACAGGTGTCAGGCGGCAATCGGGCCCGCTCCATCAGCTTCCCCGCTGGCGAGCGGGGACGGGAGCGCGCCGCCGCCAGCTCAAGCTCGCCCCCTAGCTGCCTGCGTGCGACCGACGTATACCTATGGCGGTTTGCGCAGGAGTGGCTGCCTGCTGCAGTATAACTGCGGCGGGCGGTTGTAAAGTGGTTAAACACTAGCCTACTGGGCACTTAAACCCCTTCCTGCCCAGGCCAAATCTCAGCTTTCAGCGCTGCCGCACTTTGAATGACAATTGCGGAGACATGCAACACTGTACCCAAATGACATTTTTATAATTTTTTTCAAACAAATAGAGCTTCCTTTGGGTGGTATTTAATCACTACTGGGGTTTTTGGTTTTTGCTGAACAAACAAAAAAAGACTGACAATTAAAAAAAAAAAAAAAAAAAAAATGTTTTTATAGTTTGTTATAAAATTTTGCAAACAGGTAATTTTTCACCTTCATTGATGTGTGCTAATGAGGCGGCACTGATGGGCCCTGATAGGCTGCACTGATAGGCTGCACTAATGGGCACTGATAGGTGACACTGATGGGCACCGATAGGCGACACTAATGGGCACCGATAAGGAGGCACTGGTAGGCACTGATGAGTGGCACTGATGGGTGGCACCGATGGGCACTGATGGGTAGCACTGAAGGGCACTGGTAGGTGGCACGGAATGGCACTAATAGGTGGCACTGATAAGTGGCACTCATGGGCACTGATGGGCACTAATAGGTGGCACTGATGGGCAATGATAGGCACTGGTAGGTGACACTCAGGGGCAGACTGGCAACTTTCTGCCCAGGGGGCAAGTACAAACCAGAGGCCCATGGTGCAGTGACTTGGCCCCGCTCCCACTCTTCCCGTCCTTCTCCTGACCCCCATTCCAGGCTGAAGCCCTGCTCCAGGTGCTCTCTACTCACCGGCTTAAACCGGGTTCCCAACCTGGCCAGAAGGGGGCAGTTGGGGGGAGCTGGGACAGCTTAATCAGGGCTGGCCAGGGGAGGAGAGTCTCCAGTGGGGCATAGAACCGGCCTCTGCTCATACACAGTTTACACCATCCATGCTGGGGGAGGGGGGGGGGGAGGCCTGCGCACTGTCCTTGTCTTCAACTCAGTAGGTCAGTGGCAGAGACTTTTTACTTCTCTTCACCAGGAATCCTTTAGGCATGTCTGTGGCAGAAGGAGTGCAGCCTTTTTACAGGACATCAGAGCGGCCCAAGGGGCAATTGCCCCCCCCCCCTGCCCCCTGGCCCAGTCCTCCCCTGACACTGATGATAAATATTTAAAAAAAAAAGGTAAAAAAATAAATAAAAAATTGCTCTGGTAGTGACAGGGTTAAGCATACAGGAATGATGTAGTGATGCATACTTTACTTCTATATTGTTTACATGATATTAGTGTGTGATATAAGTGTGTATGTTTTTGTATATAAAGTGTGAGTCCTGTATTCTTTTTTTTTTTATAAGACAAACTATTTTTTCTTTTTTTTTATATATCTCCATAGTTGCTTCTATATTTGAATGCTTTATTGACATAAACCAGCTCTTGAAAAGAGACTAGAAGATAAAGGAATGAAAACGGAGTAGAGATGGTTGAGGCAGCTGTCACTGTGACGTGTATTACATAAGGCGGTATTATCTCTTCTGGGATCAGAGCCAGGAGCCTGGAGAACAGTAGACTACTCCGTGTCATCCAGACCAGAGTTTGTGTGTGACTCCGCCTGGGATTAGTGAGTGGAAAGTCCGCGGGGCAGTCCAGTGTGAGGAGGGAATCCAGTCCGTGGTTTGCCTGTGTTGGGTAGCGCTGTCCCATCTCTCAGTGGCATTCTGGTGAACGGAGAGGAGTGTGTAACCGGGAGAGAGGGAAGTGTCAGCGCACGGTACACACACTCATACACTCTGCCAGCACTGCGCCCACACGGAGGATGGTGAGTGACTTCTCTCTCTCTCTCTGACTGTATGACTGGGGCTGAGGGCTGGAGCAGGTGCATTGTGTGTCCGGGATAGTACAACTTTTCCCAGTGTGACCTATGGGAGGCTGTGTGTGTGGGCTCCTCTCATTGTTACCTCCGGCCATTGCTGCTTCCATAGAGCAGTCTCTAGAGGGGAGGGTGTATGAGGAGCCGGGCTGCTGATGGAAGGACCACCACTGGCTGGGATGGCTCAATGCATCACTGCACAGGTATGTGTGTTTATGTATGGGGAGCCCCAATATCTACATCACTGCACAGGTATGTGTGTTTATGTATGGGGAGCCCCAATATCTACATCACTGCACAGGTATATGTATGTATAGGGAGCCCCAATATCTACATCACTGCACAGGTATATGTATGTATGTATGTAGGGGGAGCCCCAATATCTACATCACTGCACAGGTATATGTATGTATGTATGTATGTAGGGGGAGCCCCAATATCTACATCACTGCACAGGTATATGTATGTATGTATGTATGTAGGGGGAGCCCCAATATCTACATCACTGCACAGGTATATGTATGTATGTATGTATGTAGGGGGAGCCCCAATATCTACATCACTGCACAGGTATATGTATGTATGTATGTATGTAGGGGGAGCCCCAATATCTACATCACTGCACAGGTATATGTATGTATGTATGTAGGGGGAGCCCCAATATCTACATCACTGCACAGGTATATGTATGTATGTATGTATGTAGGGGGAGCCCCAATATCTACATCACTGCACAGGTATATGTATGTATAGGGAGCCCCAATATCTACATCACTGCACAGGTATGTGTATGTATGTAGGGGGAGCCCCAATATCTACATCACTGCACAGGTATGTGTATGTATGGGGAGCCCCAGTATTCTCATCACTGCACAGGTATATGTATGTATGGGGAGCCCCAGTATTCTCATCACTGCACAGGTATGTGTATGTATGCATGTATGTATGGGGAGCCCCAATATCTACATCACTGTACAGGCATGTATGTATGTATAGGGAGCCCCAATATCTACATCACTGCACAGGTATGTGTATGTATAGGGAGCCCCAATATCTACATCACTGCACAGGTATATGTATGTAGGGGAGCCCCAGTATTCTCATCACTGCACAGGTATATGTATGTATGTATGTATGGGGAGCCCCAATATTCACATCACTCCACAGGTATATGTATGTATGTATGTAGGGGGGGCCTCAGTATCTACATCACTGCACAGGTATGTGTATGTATGTATGTATGGGAGCCCCGATATCTACATCACTGCACAGGTATATGTATGTATGTAGGGGGAGCCCCAGTATCTACATCACTGCACAGGTATGTGTATGTATGTAGGGGGAGCCCCAGTATCTACATCACTGCACAGGTATGTGTATGTATGTAGGGGGAGCCCCAATATCTACATCACTGCACAGGTATGTGTATGTATGTAGGGGGAGCCCCAGTATCTACATCACTGCACAGGTATGTGTATGTATGTAGGGGGAGCCCCAATATCTACATCACTGCACAGGTATGTGTATGTATGTAGGGGGAGCCCCAATATCTACATCACTGCACAGGTATGTATGTATGTAGGGGGAGCCCCAATATCTACATCACTGCACAGGTATGTGTATGTATGTAGGTGGAGCCCCAATATCTATATCACTGCACAGGTATATGTATGTATGTAGGGGGAGCCCCAATATCTACATCACTGCACAGGTATATGTATGTATGGGGAGTCCCAATATCTACATCACTGCACAGGTATGTGTATGTATGTAGGGGGAGCCCCAATATCTACATCACTGCACAGGTATATGTATGTATGTAGGGGGAACCCCAATATCTACATCACTGCACAGGTATATGTATGTATGTATGTAGGGGGAGCCCCAATATCTACATCACTGCACAGGTATATGTATGTAGGGGGAGCCCCAATATCTACATCACTGCACAGGTATATGTATGTATGTATGTATGTATGGGGAGCCCCAGTATCTACATCACTGCACAGGTATGTGTATGTATGTAGGGGGAGCCCCAATATCTACATCACTGCACAGGTATATGTATGTATGTATGTAGGGGGAGCCCCAGTATCTACATCACTGCACAGGTATATGTATGTATGTAGGGGGAGCCCCAATATCTACATCACTGCACAGGTATATGTATGTATGTATGTAGGGGGAGCCCCAGTATCTACATCACTGCACAGGTATATGTATGTATGTAGGGGGAGCCCCGATATCTACATCACTGCACAGGTATATGTGTGTATGTATGTATAGGGAGCCCCAGTATCTACATCACTGCACAGGTACGTGTATGTATGCACTAATAGGTCTTGAAAGGTGAACGCACAGTGGAGGTTTTAAAACCTTCATTGTACGTTGCCCTTTCAAGACCCATGGGTGCCTCTCTCTCTCTTTTGTACTATTTATATATTTATATTACATATACAGTATCTCAACAAAGTGAGTACACCCCTCAAATGTATGTAAATATTTTATTATATCCTTTCATGTGACAACACTGAAGAAATGACACTTTGCTACAATGAAAAGTAGTGAGTGTACAATTTGTATAACAGTGTAAATTTGCTGTCCTCTCAAATTAACTCAGCACACAGCCATTAATGTCTAAACCGCTGGCAACAAAAGTGAGTACACCCCTAAGTGAAAATGTCCAAATTGGGCCCAATTAGCCATTTTCCCTCGCCGATGTCATGTGACTCGTTAGTGTTACAAGGTCTCAGGTATGAATGGGGAGCAGGTGTGTTACATTTTTAAACACACGCCGCACACTGCATCAAATTGGTCTGCATAGCTGTCGTCCCAGAAGGAAGCCTCTTCTAAAGATTATACACAAGAAAACCTGCAAACAGTTTGCTGAAGAGAAGCAGACTAAGGACATGGATTACTGGAACCATGTCCTGTGGTCTGATGAGACCAAGATAAACTTATTTGGTTAAGATGGTGTCAAGCGTGTGTGGTGACAATCAGGTGAGGAGTACAAAGATACGTGTGTCTTACCTACAGTCAAGCATGGTGGTGGGAATGTCATGGTCTGGGGCGGCATGAGTGCTGCCGGGACTTGGGAGCCACAGTTCATTGGGGGACCATGAATGCCAACATGTACTGTGACATGCTGAAGCAGAGCATGATCCCCTCTCTTTAGAGACTGTGTATTCCAACATGAGAAAGACCCCAAACACACCTCCAAGACTACCACTGCCTTGCTAAAGAAGCTGAGGATGAAGGTGATGGACTGGCCAAGCATGTCCCCAGACCTAAACCCTATTGAGCATCTGTGGGGCATCCTCAAACGGAAGGTGGAGGAGCGCAAGGTCTCTAACATCCACCATCTACGTGATGTCGTCATGGAGGAGTGAAAGAGGACTCCAGTGGCAACCTGTGAAGCTCTGGTGAACTCCATGCCCAAGAGTGTTAAGGCAGTGCTGGAAAATAATGGTTATCACACAAAATATTCACACTTTGGCCCCAATGTGGACATTTTCATTTAGGGGTGTACTTAATTTTAATGCCAGAGGTTTAGACATTAATGGCTGTGTGCTGAGTTATTTTGAGGGGACAGCAAATTTGCACTTTTATATAAGCTGTACACTCACTACTTTACATTGTAGCAAAGTGGAATTTCTTCAGTGTTGTCACATGAAAAGATACAATAAAATATTTACAAAAATGTGAGGGGTGTACTCACTTTTGTGAGACGCTGTATATACCAAAAAAGAGAGCTGCACTCACGGGTCTTGACAGGTGAACGCACAATAATGGTTTTATTTTGACGTTTCAACAAGGCACAAGCTTGTCTTCCTCAGGATATATATCAAATAATATAACATAATATAAAAATAACAATAACAAAATAAAATAAACAACAGCAACCCATAAAAAAACAAACAAACATTCAAACCGAAATCAAATCACCGCTCCAAGCTGTATTAACAATAGTACATATAATACAGCATCATCTAATTTTCCCAAGATATTCACAGATACGCAATAGAATGTTCAGAACTAGTGCCCATTCACCCTACCGCGACTTGTCAGGCGACTGGTCAGCCTGACAAGTCGCGGTCCATGCAGTGCTACGGGAACCGTTCTAATAGGAGCGACTCAAGTCACTCCGACTTAGAAAGTACTTCCTGTACTACTTCGGGGCGACATTGGAGCGACTTGCATTGACATTCATTATATGAAGTCCGTGCAAGTGGTGCCGAAGTCGCGGAGCACACGACTTCACAGGTCGCCCCCGAAGTCGTGCCGCGGTAGTGTGAACCGGCACTTAGTGTGTGTATATATATATATATATATATATATATATATATATATATATATATATATATATATATATAGCTTTATTTTACCTGGAATGCAGTTCCAGCACGGAATGTATGTAATGGCAAGGGGTGCTAGAGAGTCTATGATGCTGGCTGCTGGGGGATCTATTATAACTGACTGGTGGGTATCTATTGATGCTAGGGGGCGTCTTATGTTGCTGAGGGGTCATTTTGTTGCTGGGAGGGTGCTACTTGTAAGGGAGAGGTCTATTGTTGCTTGCTGCTGGAAGATATGTTGTTGAAAAAAATGTGTTAGTAGAGGTATCAGTATTATTATCAACTGAAAATAAATTCGATTTTTTTTATATATATGTATACAAATATTTTTTATTTTTATTATGAGTAGTAGTACTATCAGTATTATTATATTATTCATTGAAAAAAAAAAATATATATACCTTCCCCTTAGACTTTCCTTTTTTTCCTTGGAATCATGCAGTACATATTTAACACATGCACATTAACGCACAATATACTATGCATTACCTTTGGCAGGTCTTTGAGATCATAAGGCTTCTGATAACCAAAAATGTTCAGAGAAACTGGACACGTCGCAAAACTTTTGCCACAATGCATCATGCTTATCTGTAGTGTGTTAGGACAAATTTAAAATGAATAGTATGGCAATGCATGGAGCATGCACAACGCATTGATGTGAACGGGCCTTTAGGCTACCGTTCACAGCTCAAGTTTTAGCTGATTCTGCAGGAAATCAGAGCCCTGGGTGCCTATATCAGCACCACCCCGGCTCAACAGAAGTGAATTGTTCAATTGGATTTTGGCAAAGGAGCCAGGTAGAAGCCCAGCAGTGCCTGTATCCAGTCAGATGTTCAGGCATTGTTCAGGTATTCTGACAGCTGTGGGTGCTTGCTGTCAGTATACAGTAGCCAGCAGGGTAGATTCGTCCACCTGCACTGGTTAGCATGGATAGGGGACACAATGGGGTTGATTTACTAAAGGCGAATAGACTGTTCCCTTTGCATGGGAATTTGCCACAGAGTTTAGTAAATGATGGGAAGCTCTGCTGAATTCATCCCATTATGTGCAAGCAAAAATGCTATTCCTGTCCATGTATGAGCATCATGGTTGTACACAAGTCTAACGATTGACTTGTGTTCAGCCAGCCAGCCATTTGTTTCCCTGAACGATTATGCTGGCATCACTAATCGTTGTTTTCTGCTGGCAGGGAAGGCTTGCTACTGGCAGAACACATTAGCACTGTGGGAGGGATTCCCCCATCAACACTGATCATGTTGATGGGGGAATCGAGCAACCTGTGGTGGAAGGAAAGAAAATTGCATAATCTAAGTCCTGCCTTAGATAAGAAGGCCATGAGACCGATAAAGAGGAAGTAAATTTGTTGTTTTTTTTTTTTTCAAATGGCTGACAGGCATGGTATTTATGACAGAAGAGATATTATTGGTCTCTTAATAAATGCATAAATGCATTCTTTTGCCTGTCAGCTGTCATGTTCACTGAGCCGCGCATGCGCAGCTCAGCGAATATTTATGGACCCGATCGTCCCCCGATCCATTCCGCAGTGATGTGACACCCGTGCGCATGTGCGGGAGTGGCATCATCAGGGCCTGGCCTATCAAGTGGTACAAGGCATGGGACCCGGAAGGAAGACTGGGCAAAAATAGAAGTGCCGGGGGCCCGCCGGATCTTTCCCAGCGCTGCACTGGAGAACACCATATGACAGGTGAGTCTGCCATAATGCACTAATATGCTGTGTATAGTAGTACAATATGACATAACCCACCGGGGGGCGGGGGTCTTGAAAAAATTAAAAACAGCGGAGTTTACTTCCGCTTTAAACTTATGAGACCTTGTCATAGTGGACCATATATGTATTTTGAGGCCATCAAAACAGTGGACCTGTATAGTCTGGTAGTGGATCAGGGCAAGAGTTTGGCATATCATTGTGGAAACCATGATGTTCTAGCAGATTTTATGTCTGCCAGATTTCTAGAAACAGTTAATGTTTTATGTTTGCTACTGCATTAGAATGGCGTACACTCAGTATCTTTAAACTTGGATGCCCAGAGGGCCTTTATATTGTTGTTATTGGACCTTGCTGTTTATACACAACCACATGAGGTCCGCTTAAGGAATTATCTACTCGTACATGATTAATCTTTCCAGTTTGTTCTGAAAGATTGCAATCATTTATAGACCTGTGTGTGTGACAGTCGTATGTAAACATTTAAGGTATGGTTCTATAGATAGGCCATGAGCTCTGATTTTGGTTGTGGGTTTCTTTGTACCACATGATTGTTTATTCAGCAATATACAACAAGCTTTGTCATTTGAGGTTCTTGGGATTGCTTGTTTCATAAACTCTCTGTATACTGAATTAGTGTATGTGTTGAAATTATTAATACTGGACAGTTGTCAAGTGCTGCTTTTGGGGACCTGTTGTTGTTGACATAAAGGTCCTCTACGTCATAGTTGTATCAGTTCACAGAAGACCTTGGCATTCCCCAAACCTCATCATATTTCTTTGTGACCTTTAAAAAATTGTTGAGTCTTCTTCAACATCCTAGACAAACATATCTACTAGCAGCACCAAATGCTAGAAGGTATGCGGAGGGGAATGTCTCCAAACGTGCAAACAGGCCACAAGGCAGTCTTCCATCCAGCTTTCTGACTACAGCACCGTTCACCCGGTAGCTGGCTGGCCTACAGCATTAATAAACAAAGGTGCAGTTTTGTGTATGTCCTGTCAGAAGCCTTCTCTAAAAGGTGACACTGGGAATAGTTACTTGATACAGTGCTAAAAATCTGTATACTTCCTACAACCTAGTTTTTTTGTTTTTGTTTTTTTTCATTATACACATTTTTTTTGGAATGCACATTACTGATACAATTCCTTTTTGGGTGACCTTTGGTAACAGGTTAGCATATGCAATGGGGACCATGAAAGAAGACAAGGAGCAGGCACAGTGATATAGGTTAACGGGACGCAATAGGATTTATTTACTAAAGCTGGAGAGTGCAAAATCAGGCTCACTTCTGCTTGGAAACCAATCAGCTTCCAGCTTTTATTGCCGAAGCTTAGTTGAGGTTAAAAGATGATTGGTTTCTATGCAGAAGTTAACCTGATTTTGTACTCCCCAGCTTTAGTAAATCGAAATGACTGCCATGGCACTCCAATGACACTGTGATGGTGGGTACTGATTTTAGCAGTCTTTCTCAACCTTTCTACCCCAAATGAACCCTTGAAATTATTTTAGGGTCTAGGAGAATGCTTACTAAACATTCTTTTTGGCTTATTGTGAAAAATGCACCTTATATTGGTGGTCATTGGGAAGATTGTCCCTCTACAAACTGCTGAAAAGATCATTGGTGCCATGACACTGCTTATTTTAAGTGGCATTGGCCTAAGAACTAGGCAGGTAACATCAAATGGGAGGTCAATCAGCCACAGTTCAAGAAACCCCTAGGAGGAATCTCTGGAGGAACCCTGATTGAGAATTGCTGAATTATAGGGTCTGCAAACACAATCTGAGATCTTGTATGGAGTAGAAACTTCTATTCTGAGTAGCTGGGGTTCTTACAACCAGGAACATGAGCCATCTACAGATCTCTAAATCTCTAGCACTAGGGTTGCCGGTTCGAATCCCAACCACTTTCTCCTTGTGCTTGTGTGGGTTTCCTCCGAATACTTTGGTTTCCTCACACATTTCAAAGACATGATGGAAGGTTAATTGTCTTCTGTCTACATTGGCCCTAGTATGTGTATATATGAATGTGAGTTAGGAACAATAGATTGTAAGCTCCCTGAGGGCAGGCACTGATGTCAATGTAATATATATATATATATATATATATGTATATGTGTGTGTGAAGCCCTGTGTAAATTAACAGTACTCTAGAAGTACCTGTAATAAATGAATGGTATATGTGACACTTTTGGCAGAAATCAGTAGAATGTTATAGACTGGGAGTTTTTAAATGCAAGTGCAGCTTTCTCTCATCTAATTTGATTTCCTACTGTAGCACCCTACAAGGTAGGTGCTAGGTAAAGTATAGTGGGCCTTGTCTGCTTATCAGCAGGGCCATGATTTTCATCTGGGCTGTCATGTCTCCCAGGTGTGGCTGTTGAGATTGGGGAGTCTCCCCACTGTGCTCCATGAGAGGGTTCTCATTGGGCGGTGGAGGAAACCCAGCCAGTGGCACACCCAGGCCTGTATCTACCCCAGAAAGGCAGATTTTGCCGCACAGCATTCTGGGAGCAGGCATAAGTTTGAGGGGAGCACATGACGCAAGGTCTGGCGGGAAGCAGAGTCCCAGGAGGGAGAGTACGGCTGTCTCGCCTCCTGTCAGAGGAATTGGGTGTCCCAGGTGGCTTGCCTGAGGGGACAAAGGGCTGAGCTGCAGAGAGGATCCAGTGTGCCGAGGACCAGCGGAGCAGAGAGGGGTCAAGTTTCAGGAAAGCATTCCCAGTTCGTGAGTACTGCAAACTTCCCCTGGGGGGTCTGCCTAGAGAGATGGGACCACTTTGGTGAAGGTCCGAGGGATCCAGGGACTAGCTAGCCGGTGCAGGAGCAAGTGTAAAGGGGGTGCCTAGTGAGAGGACCCTGAAGTGTAGATGGGGTGTCTAGTGAGAGGACCCTGAAGTACAGAGGGGGCGTCAGTGGTTGGGCCCTGAAGTGTTACAAGTGTACAGCGTGCAGTGTACAGTGTTGAAAGTTACAGAAGCAGTATACAGAAGCTACCTCAGTCAGGAAGGACTGGAGGGAGCAATGTTCGGGACTTTTGAGCTACCCGGAGTGTCAGAAGTCAAGTTCAAGTACTGTACGGCAAGTCAGTGTTTTTCAAGCGCCAGCAAGCGTTGGTCGGCATCCAGCCGGCGTCAAGACAGCTCTGAAAGGTATTTTTTCTTCAAAGTGTCCCATTTGTACCTAGTTGAGCCAGAGGAGTATCCCACTCATTCCCTTCTCCCATCCCCAATATAAAATAAACAAAGCAAACCAAGGATGCCGGACTGGTCTTTGACTCAAATCTCACACTTGGGTATTCAGCTTAACCACTTGCCGACCAGTCACATTGACTGTACTGCGGCAAAGTGGTTCGTTATCGTCCAGCGACGTAGACCTACGTCGCTGGACTCCTCCCCCTGTAGGCGGGAGTCGGGCCAGGGGAGGAGCGGCGGCGATCGCCGCTGCTCTTCCCCCGATCGTCGGGGAATCTAATTTGGAGATCCGCCCGCTTGTGTAAACAGAGCGGGCGGATCTCCTCAGTGACAAGGAGTGACAGATTGCAGTGTTCAGAACATGCGATCTGCCCTTGTGTCACTCAGTCACCTCCCCCCCCCCCCACACACGTTACAAAACAAATTGGCCAAAAATTAAAAAAAAAAATGATTTTTACATTTTTTGGGGGGGGGGGGGATTTCATATAAAAAAAAATGTTAAAAATATTGTTATTTTTTCAAAATAAACGCTCTTTTTTTTGTTTATAGCGCAAAAAGTAAAAATCGCACAGGTGATCAAATACCACCAAAAGAAAGCTCTGTTGGGGGAAAAAAGGACATAAATTTCGTTTGGGTACGGCGTCGCACGACCGCGCAATTGTCAGTTAAAGTCGCACAGCGCCGAATCGCAAAAAGTGGCCTGGAAGTAAGACCGCAAAATCCTCCGGTGGTAAAGTGGTTAAATGGGCTAAAGGTGTTACCGGTGACCATGGCAGACTCACATCAGGCCCAATGCCTGGAAAATCTGCTACACTACTATATAAGTATATTAGGTCTTAATAAAATCTCATAAAACATATTGTGTATCACAACAGTGTGACAATTTATTAGCATTGGATTTGTTGGAACACATTTTTATGGTCTCTATGAACTGCTTCCTGCTATTGAGATTACTAGTTAGCTGACAAAGGAATCAGTTTTTTGTGTTGATCGTTATATTGATTGTCTGTGACCTGAAGAGAACCACTTATCTAAGAGGAGCTTATGGCTTTGCCTTAGAAGCCTATTACAGAGCTAGAAGCCACAGCTGTAACATAAAACACAGGCATCACTGAAAATGAAAGAACGATTCCCAATGTGCATATTGGATTCTCTGTCCTACATGCAGCCAGTGTTTGTTAGGAGGTGCAATTATTGGGGCTGCACTAAGCTAGGATGAGTTGTGAGTTACTACAGACACACCTAAGCAAAGTGACAGGCATATTGCACATTGTTTGTCACTGGAGTCACCCATTAACTCTTTAACTGCAGAAAACATCAAGCAAAAAAGCTAACTGTACTTCTAAAACTGTTTGCCTCAGTACAGGTTTATCCAAGCGCAGTTCATCCCCTTATGACTCCAGACATGAAGGTTTAAAAAGCCAAAAACACCTAGAAGGATAACTGCAGCCTTCTTGGTCCTGGTCTACAGATGTCAGTCTACTGCTCTGTAACTTTACACATGCAGAGGATACTTTCCTTTAGCAGTTTGGGATCTCCGCTGATTATTTAGAGTATATTGCAACATAGAATCCATCATTATGGCTCCTGCAAGTGCAGATAGTGAATCAAGACGTTATGGCAAGCAGATGGCTTCCTTGCTTTCTCCTTGTTTGCTGCGGCCAAGCTGAATGTAAATAAAGCAATGTTTACACTGGCCTGAGCAGGTGACAGCTCTGAACGAAAAGGTAGACATAAGAGATTATGTTTAGCCTGGGTTCACATTGCGATGCGGGAACCAGCGCGATTCCAGTGCATGTTCCCCCCCATCGCATCTCCTTTGCAGGCAGTTCACACTGCCCTTCTGCAAACTGTTGCAGGTGTCAATAGAAAGTTAGTGACACCCACAGATTCGCAGAGTGCAAACTGTGATTTCGGACACACCCATGCAATCCAATTCCAGTGCAGGAAACAAAAGGTTCTTGCAGCATTTCCATGCGACTGCAAAAGGAGTTCAGCCATACAAACTGTATTGCGGAAATCGCATTGCACAGACATCGCATGTGATCTGCACAGCAATGCGGTGTAAATCACATGTGATGTCGGTGTTTGCAATAGTGTGAATCCAGGCTTACAAATGACTTGATGTCCTCTAAATAAAGAGTATTTTAACATAGCATTATCCTTTAGTCCTCATGCACACAGGGCATTAGAAAAAACGAGCTGCAAAGCCAGTACCAACACCAGGAAAAAGCCCTCTGTGCAAGAGGCCCAAGTGTTATTAAACCAACAACAGTAAAATCAGTCTGTATATGCAGTAAATCATGCTTGTTATACTCACTGTGGAGCCTAAGGGGTTAGTCCTCTGCATTGTGTAAAAAGGCTGTTTGATCCTGCCCTTGAATCCTTGGAGGCACTCTGCACTATTTTTTTTTTTTTTGGGAGGGTGCATGTGATTGGCACAGGGCCAATCAGCACTATCAAAACAAAGGGTCAGGGGTTATGCAGCCTCATAGGACAGTCAGAGGAGAATGAAAACTCCTCCTACAAGCTTTAACCAGTACTCCCTGGACACAGATATGGCACTTTTCCACTGCAAGTACCGGCTCAGTTCCACTTGGCACTGCTTGGCCCAGCTCGGCTATGTTTGCTTTTCCACTGCGTGGTACGAGGCGGCACGTTTCAGCACTGTATAGGCTCTACTCGGCTCGGTTGGCTTTTCCACTAAAGTAGTAAGTGGTGGAATTACAACGGTTCTCTGACCAATCAGTGGCTAGTAGTGACAAACAATCAAGGCTGCATGCAAAGGATTGTGGGGTATGGTATAGGTACGGCTTTCTTGGAACCCCAACCAAGGTGGTACTGTTTAAGCGAGCCGTACCATGTAGTGGAAAAGCGCTGCTGTACCAAACCGTACCGAACAGTTCTAACACGTACCATGTAGTGGAAAAGCGCCAAACCGAGCCGTACCATGCAGTGGAAAAGCACCAATAGAAGTCACAAGACTGCTATATACTGCTGATGAGAAAAGGTATTCAGCAGTTTATAGTTACTAAAATAATTTCCATGTTCTAGTGTGGGAGACCAGATGTAGAGAATGCAGGGTCCTGGGTCTAGTAACACTTTAGGTATTGGTATGGGTTGTATTTAGGAGTCATTTATAATTTTTATTAAAAGAGACCACTAGGAAAACACAGTGGACAGCAAAAAGCTTAACGTGACTAGCTATCCATGTCTCTTTCATTTTTGTGTCGCAAAAAAAGCTATTGGTTCAAAATGATTTTGGCCCATAACAGAAAGACAAGCCTGCTTGTGACACATTTCTGTTTTTGTATGTTGTGGACACAATTAGCCATTGCACTAGGGCCTAATATTGGATTGCAATCTCAGACGCACATGCCAAGATTGCAGATTACACCTAGTTGCTACAATTTTTATTATTGCAACGTCCGACACAGACCTTTAGACCTGATTTCATTGGTGATTTTAATCTTGAATGGAGTTCTCATTTAACCCCAATGGGTGTTAGAAATTATGCCATTTAAAAAGCGAAATCTGATCTAGAAAGTCTACAATTTTCCTATGATTAAAATGATTTTTGCACTTAGCTAACACACACAAGATCGGTTTTCTGTATATGTCCTGAGTGACGTTTATCCTATGTGTTCATGACCTGGGAGAATGCTTGATTTACTATTCACTGAAGTGGAAAAGGAAGATTGTCACACGCCAACTACCTCATTCTCCATTCATTAAACAGTAGTAAACCTCTTTCAGCTGATTGCACAGAGGACAGTTCTGAAGTGCCATAATCCTTCCTTCACTTCTCCGTGTGTACAAGTCCTCCCATGTACATAATCATCAATTTACCACATAAGTAGACCTGAACCAGCAATGTGTTTGCAGGCGTCTCAGAAAAACAAAGCTTGATTGTGGGGTTTGGATAGCGCTGAGTGGTCAGAAATTCATGTAGCTGACAGTTTAATCCCATATGCACAAACAAATTATAACGTTCCGATATAGCCTCGATTCTTGCAGTTGCAGAATATTTTGGACAGCTTTGTAAGCGTCTTGTTCAGACAGAGATGTTTATGTAGCAGCATCAGACTGTTGGATATGATCCAGAAAGTGTAACACCAGGATACTGGGGAGCTGTAACTGGAAAATATAGCAGCAATTAAAAGATGGATGAATGGAAATACATGTTAATAACTATAGTGGTGCTTTCTTTCCATTCGCAAAACTGCTCTAACATCTGTTCCTTGGTCATTTCAGTTCACCCTGTACTTTTTTTTTTTTTTTTTTAATGGACCTAGTATCAGATATATTTTTTCATGTTAAAGAGGAACTTCACTCACCCTTTTTTTCGTTTTTTTTTTTTTTGTCCCTCCCATACCTGTATTGTTGAGTTCTCATCAAAACACATACTCCTTACCCAGTGGTAGAGCTGCACAATTCTGAATAAAATGACAAACACAATTTTTTGCTTAGAATAAAAATCACGATTCTCGGCGTAACATCATTTTTCACATTATACAAAAAAATGGGCTTAACTTTACTGTTTTCGTTTTTTTTTTTTTTTTTTTTTTTTTGAAGTGTATTTTTTTTTTATAAAAAAAATTGCATTTGAAAGACCACTGCACAAATACTGTGTGACATAAAATATTGCAACAATGCAATTTTATTCTCTAGGGTCTCTAATATATATATATATATATATATATATATATATATATATATATATATATATATATATATATATATATATATATATATATATATATATATATATATATATATATATATATGCCTTTGTCTGACACTTGTTGCTTACAAGTTAAAATCAGTACTTTTGCTAGAAAATTATGTAGAACTCCTAAACATTATATATATATATATATATATATATATATATATATATATATATATATATATATATATATATATATATATGTTTAGGGGTTCTACATAATTTTCTAGCAAAAGTACTGATTTTAACTTGTAAGCAACAAGTGTCAGACAAAGGCTTAGTCTTTAAGTGACCTCATTTACAGACCAAGTTCATCCCTTTGATCTGTAAATGAACTGAAAGGTACAATGTTTATCTCTTTCAGCCCTGATAAACATTGCCTGCTTTTTTTTTTTTTTGACAGCTGTGGGCAGGGAACTGCTCTGCTCTTATTACATGAATTGTGGAAATGCTGGATTAAGATCGTTTGGGGGGTTAATCAAGATTACAACTTTTTAACTATTAATCGTGCAGCTCTACCCGGTGGATACAGCGTTCTCCAGCCTCCATCTGCTGGTGATATAGCCTAGGTCCTGTGATGCCATCTTGTTCCTCCTAACTGATGGGAGCTGGCTCTCTTCTAGGTTCAGGCAAGCCAACTCAAATAGTGCCCTGGACCCACCCTTTGGCCACTCTGTGTCCCTGGTCCTGCCACCTCCTGGGGGATGTGACATGGGTATGGTGCCAAGGGCTGGGCCGGAAGAAAAATTTAAAGAAAACGTATACAACCAGAAAACACCAGATTGGACAATTTCTGAACATAAATGCTGAGAGATGAAACTCCTGGTGCCTGTGCAGTTATTGGCACTGTTTACATATGTTTGACACAGATTGATGCCCTACTGCAACTTCTCAACTTGTGAATTGCTACAAACATATAATGCTACATTCACATCTCTGGTGGATAGGACATATAGCAGGGGTCTTCAAACTATGGCCCTCCAGTTGTTCAGGAACTACAATTCCCATCATGCCTAGTCATGTCAAAGTTTTACAATGCCTCATGGGATGTGTAGTTCCGCAACAGCTGGAGGGCCGTAGTTTGAGGATCCCTGACATATAGGATAGGATAGGGAATGCTTGTTCCTGTCTGCGGCAGACTGATGACATCATCTCAGCCTATGCATAGTCACTTGACTGAAGCTCAAGGACTGCTTTATACAGTTGCATATTGTGTGAATTTTCCCTTATTTGCACTAACAGTAGTTTTTCAGAATCGGTTTCCAGCAGTTTACACCTATTTCTAGGTCACAGCAGTTTTAAATAATACAATATGGTAGAAATGTTTGTAAAGTTATACTCGTGCTTATATATTTTAACATGTTGGATAGTCATCCATGCACACTTGGAAGGTTATTCAAAGTTCCAATTTAGGAGCAGCCAATGGAAAATTAACCACTATGAGCATTTAAAAGGTACCGGTGCCAATGAAAATGAGCTTAGGCATGGTATACTAGTGTCATAAAGAAGGGTGTTTTCATTGAGCATATATCGTTTGACTGGAAACTGGGGAAGTCATAATCAATAGTTTATCAAACAATAAAAGGCAAGTCTGAAACAGAGGGAAGGTGTATGTGTGGTCATCTGATAATGTTAATGCTGTGTCTCAGGTCTACAACTCCTTTGAGAGGATGGATAAATATCTGTGCATCGCTCCTGAGCTCTCATGCACATTGAGCGTTGAGCCCTGGTGTATGAGATCCTGATGTTAAGCTGCAGTCCAAAAACACAGGTGCACCACCCAGCCCCGCCGCCAGCAGCCTGTCAAACTTTATGCAAGGCTGAAAGCTGCTGCAGCTGGATTGGGCTGGACAGTGCAGTGAATGGTACTAGTGTTTAGGGCATGCATCCAGGGATAAATGCCCAGAATGCAAGCAGTATGTGTGTTCTGGGCACTTGTTCCTGTGTGCATACTGCCCCAAACGTTTGTACCACTCAGTGCACCGTTCAGCCCCAATCAGCCACTCCATGGAGTTTGACAGCTGCCAGCAGCTGTGTCTCCCACCTGCAGCTAAATGCCAGAATCTGGGGCTATGAGTGTGCATAAGGCCCAATGCAGATTTTGATCACCTATGGACTCCTAAGACTTATCCTATGGCTATGGATTGGGTGTTTACTTTGAACACCTACCTAAACTGGAAATTGTGCTTCCTGTGAGGCTCAGTGAATTCTGGGATGCAAATAAACATAAGCTCAGAAAAACTGCCACTGTATACAGGTCCTATGTTTACTTGCTAAAAGGAAATGCAATTAATATTTCAAATTCTCCAGGGGATAGCTTCAGTATCAGGTTGTAAAGCTCCTGACCTCTGGAACCAACCCGGCCCTGGTCACACCACTTCCACATTTTCATGGTTCCATTTATAAAAAGGAGGCAGTACACTACTAACTGAAAACCACCATTAGTATTCAGTTACGATAAACGGAGTGTGTTTTGGGCTCTGGCACCTGAACAAGGGTTGATCTCTCTTTAAGGCCTCTTGCACACTGCTGCTTGAAACCGCTCAGTTTTCAGGCATAGAGGCGTATTTTTTTTTTTCTTTTACTGATCTAAATGCAGCCCATTGTTTTGAATGTGCCTGTACACACACGTGCGTAAACATGCGCTGTGTATTGATCAGTAAAAAAACAGCCCATCTTTTATGTTTTTTTCTGCCAGGAATGTCTGATGCTCGTATCAGTACAGTGTTCAAGAGGCCTAACAATCACAAGTTGGGAGATAAAAGCAGTAGTAAACTCCTCATATAAAATAAAAAATGTGGGCCCCTGGGTGGTTTAAGTCATCATGTGCTAGTATGCACAACATACTAACATATTATACCAGTCTTACTTTATGGCTGGGTTCACACTTGTGCAATCACAGACATCCCATGTGATTTGCACCGCATTGCTGTCTGATGTCTGTGGGATGTGAATTCAGATATACTAACTGTATGGCTAATATCACATCGCATTTGCATCAAAATGGTGCAGGACTCTTTTTTTGGTCCGCACTGGAATTGGATTGCATGGGCGTTCACACCTGTGTGATCCGATTCCTTCACCATTTGACAGTTTGCACTGCGATCTGCGAACCGATCTGGGGGTGTCGTTAACTTTACATTGACGCCCTCAACGGTTCGCAGATGTCAGTGTGAACCAGTGTGGGATTCAGGCGCAATGCGGGAACCGTCACTGAATCGCTGGGTTTCCCGAATCACACCAGTGTGCCCTGGGACTAAGAGTCGGTTCACACTATGGCGACACGACTTCGGGGACAACTAGGGAAGTCAATGCAAGTTGCTCCGACTTCGGTCAAAAGTAGTGCAGGAACCTTTTCTAAGTCGGAGCGACTTGAATCGCTCCTATTAGAACGGTTCCCACAGCACAGAATGGAGCACGACTTTGGTCGCCTGACAAGTCGCGGTAGTGTGAACCGGCAGTAAAACGAAGCCCTCCAGCAGTGCTGTCACTGTTGTTGGTACTTCCATCTTCACCTGGTCTTCCTTCCAAAAGACATTCACTGTACCTATAGGTAAGTCTTTTTATAGACCAACCTGAAGGTTTAAGGTAAAACGTGGAGTTAACTACAGCTTTAATAGTATCCTCTTTTACTTTAGCAGACTGCAAATCATGCTACAAGGTATGCTTATCAAGTGTTATTTAGTAACATTGCATACAGCAGTGGGGTTCAATGAAATTAACACAAGCAGATTTTTGACAGTTCTTTGGTTTTACATAAAGCCTGTACTGTCAGGTTGATGTATTTTGTTGGTACTACCTGAGTATGTCAGCACCTCAGCTGATTTTTGGATCGGCTGCTGGGTGCTGCCGCCGCCATTCTTTCTAAGGGAAACCGGCAATTAAGCCTTTCAGCTTCACAGTCAGTTCCGTACTGCGCATGTGCGAAGCACGCTGCACATTCTCATAGGCTCAGGGGAAGGAGGAGGACGACGGGACTTCCAGTGGACGGCGCCGTGGCGCTGTCTCCCAAAAACAGGTACCTGTTCTCCCCTCCCCCCTGAAAGGTGCCAAATGTGGCACCGGAGTGGGGGAGGAAGCAAATGAGCAGAAGTTCCACTTTTGGGTAGAACTCCACTTTAATGACTTATGAACAGTCAAAGGCAAAACCTCATGTTGATTTGAAGTAAATCAGACTCGTGCTTTTCTTACATTACTTGAACATTAACAGCAACCCATAAAGAAGAAATGTGTAGGCTGTCATTGCTGGCTGACTCAAAACATATAGCCATTAAAGTTAGAGTGAAGTCAAAACACCTTGTTTTGTATGCGATTTACAAGTTAGGAGCACAGAAAGTAATGAATCTATTGGATGAGTATGACAGCTAGGCAAATAGCATTTTCCATAGAGGTCAGCAATTGAAACCTAAATATTTTGGCCAATACAAGTTTCCTTTGAAATTAAAGTCCCTTATTATTTAAAAAAAAAATTTAATTATCTGACTATTGTTTTTGTTCAACGTTGGCTTTCGCTGTTTTCTGTTGTTCACAATCAGAACTGCAGAAAGTATTTCCTCTGATAGAACATGTTTAGTCCCTGTACTGGCTGAGTGACAGATTATGTGGCAGCCAAAACCCAAGGGATGTATTTCTCAATCTCACATTAGGTATGTGAATGAGTAAGAGCACCTAATGGTATGCTAACAATATTTAGACGTACAGATGTGATGTAAGCAGCTGAATTAGGTTCTCGTAATTGTTTTTAGGCGGGTTAACTTTCCCATACTTTTCTGTTGTAGTGAGGGTGTCACCCTTAGGTGTAGCTCATTTCAGGTCCAGCTTGACTTGTCTGGTATACCCATAACATCTGTTGCTTTTTCCTTGGTTATTTATAGCCTTGCTTAATGAAATCCTGGCCACTGCTTCCTCTCTCCATGGCAGCTCACATTGAGGTCACTTAGTAAAGTTTCTGTTGGAGATCAACCAGGTTTGCCTGCAGGTGGATTTGCCTTCTAGGTCTCTGAGTTCTTGTTTACATTGCTGTGGTTTACCTTCTATAATCTATCCCTATTCCCAGAAATCAGGTGTAGTTTTTACTGAAAAAAGTTCACTAATCACCAGTGAGTTTTCTTCCATTTTAGGGGTTGTTCCCGTAACATCTAGGTACTCCTAGATGGGGGTTGCACAATATGAAGGAACCCAATACAAACACATGGTAGTCTAAATCAGAGGTCTCCAAACTACAGCCCATTGCAAGATTTGTTCTGGCCCTCTGATCTAAGGGGGGCTCTCATGTAAGGTGGGCCTTTGATGGGGGGCTATGATAGAGACCCTGATGTAAGGGGGGGGGGAGTTTTATTTGGAATTTATTTGCTTTGTTTTACTGAAGTTTTTTTCTCTTGTTCTAAGGCGCTGGAAATGGCCGTTTAGGAGCAGTTGGGCGTTTTTTTCAGAAGCCCCTGAACCCATCTACATGTTATCTTATCTGTCCATGTACACCAGGTCGTTTACAGTCATTTGCAGGCAGTTGCGTTCAGGGACTGTTTTTAGAACGCAATTATTTGCGTTCGAATGTGTGTTTCCCGGCGTTTCAAACGCACAAACGCGTCCGAACGCGATGACCCGCGTTTAGCGTTCGCATTTTTCCATTTTAAAGGGGAATCATTTTTATCACCTCTAGGAACGCTTCTAAACGCAAACGCCCACAAACGCTGCTAAACGCCCACTAAACGCGGGTACAAACGCGACTGAACGGACGTTTCAAACGTCCTAAAAATTCCAGCATTCAAAGGGACTTTTAACAACGTCCCGTGTACATGGAGCCTAAATGATATCTTGTTGATTAAAAAAACAACTCCAAATAAAGCCTATAAAAGTAGAACTAGAGGCAAAACTTTTTATTTTGGGTAGAGTAAGGAAGGGTTATAACCCTTGTAAGGTTTATTTTTGCCCTCTTTGTCCCATCGGGGAGATTAACCTTCACTTCCTAGTCCCAGAGCCAAACAGGAAGTGAGAGGAAATCCCTGCAAATTAAGGGAGTCTCTTGGGGACCCCCTGGTCACCAGAACTAGTGTCCCCATTGGAAGATTTCCCCTCTATTTTCTAGGAACACAAAATTTGGGATTTAGATTTGTTTTAGCTTTAGGCTGTATTCACACTTGAGCTTAGCGTTTTTGCACGTTTTTTTAACGCGATTTTACCACAATTTTTACAGCGATTTTTACCGCGATTTTTTCAGGTGTTTTTGGAGGCAGGCATTGACAGCTATCAAAAACGCTGGTAATCAGCCCAAAAAGAAGCTCATGTACTTTTTTTCAGCTACAGGCGTTTTACAAAACGCTCAGATGTGAACAGGGGCCATTTCAATAAATGGGGTTTTACTTGTTGGGCGTTTTGGAACGTTTTTTTTGAGCGTTTTTGGAGCTGAAAAACGCTCAAAAACACCCAGATGTGAATGGAGCCTACATGATAAGGCTCCATTCACACCTGAGCGTATTGTTTTCAGGCTTTTTTTGGGCGTTGAAATTAATAGGATTTTGCTTGTTGGGCGTTTTGAGACTTTAGAGATGAGCGTTTTACGAGCTGAAAAACGCTCAAATGTGAACAGGGCCTAATAGTAAACTATACAAATAGAGAGGGTGAATCTCCACAGGGACACAGACCAAAATAAAAACTGACAGGTATTCTAATCCCTCTCCACGCTATCCAAAACTTTAAAAAATGTTTGCCTTTAGTTATACTTTAATTCATTAAGGCCTCTTTCACACGGAGCGGACCGTATTTCGATCCGCTCCGGCATTTTTTTTTCGTGTCATCCGGTCCGTATGTCTGCATATCATCCCATCCGTTTGCGGATGATATACGGACATAATGTATGTCTATGGGATTGTGAATATCAGCGGATGACACCGCTGACATCCGATTTTGCGTCCTTTCCATTTTTTAAATGGAAGAAAAATAGGTTTCTGTTCCGTTACAAAAAACGGAACAGAACTGAAAGGACGCAAATCGGATGTCAGCGGTGTCATCCGCTGATATTCACAATCCCATAGACATAAATTATGTCTGTATATCATCCGCAAACGGATGGGGTGATATACGGACATACGGAACGCCCGTGTGAAAGAGGCCTTAGACTTAATTTGTTCGCTTATAAAGTTTTTTTTTTGCCCTGCAAATTTTTTGTAAAATATACCATGTGGCCCTGTAACTGAAAATTGTGGCAACCCCTCGTCTAAATGACTAAAAGCATACAGTATGTCAAAGCAGAAAAGTATTTTGTACATCTCCTAGACTTCATTCACATTTCCCCATGTTTTATTCCTTTAAACGCACTGCAAGTACAGAAAAAAACCTCTTGATGTGCCAGAATTAGTGTTCCCCTACCTTCCTGATTGAGCTGACAACACAATGACTGAGCTCTGAAATCCCAGCACATGTTAGCCCTGCCTACCTCATTGATTGATGGATGGATAACACAGGACACAGTCCCTCTTCTCCAATCTTCTTCCCCATAGCCCCTCCGCCTGCACAGGATGTTATCAGTTTACAAGAATACTGGCAGAATCAACAGGTATTTTTTTCAGAGATATAACAAAACATTTTCAATTGTAAATTTAGCAGACCAAAAGGGACCCCCACTAAAAGAGAAATTGTTCAGGTTTACTTCCACTCTGAAGTCTACAGTGATCACTGCTGGTGGTCAGGTGGAAGAAGTATGGCATTATGGTTTTAATGCATAGCTATGCCATGCAGATCAAATCCTTTTTAAAACCGAACATCTGGTTTGTAGCACAGATACAGTCTAGGCCAGTTAAACAATTTTATATAAAGATTTTCTTCTACTTTTTTTTTTTTTTTTTAAAACAATGTTAAGATGATTCTGCAATTGGGATTAGTAGAATTACTTTTTATCAGCATTTGTAAATGTTCAAAGTGTATTTTCAGTGTTATTGCTGCATGTGCTGCTGTTGGGAAGATCCCCTCTACTTCTGTCTTGGTGACAACCATTTTGAATCCCCCTGCACAGCAATAAACAATCTAACCACTCCCTATTCTGTCCAAAACGATACAAAATATTTGGCTGGAAATATACTTGAAAACATTGGGGGAGTTTTACTAAAACTAGTGCATGAAGAATGTGGTGTAGCTCTGCATAGTAACCAATCAGCTTCTAACTACAGCTTGTTCAGTTAAATTCCATTTCCATTTCAACTGGTGGCACCCGACTGTGACAGCTTGCAGCTTCATAGCTGGTTGCTCAGTGCTGCGCCTGCTGAATGGTCCAGCAGTTTTCCGGCCTATTTTGCAACTTTAGTGATTCCGGGAGGGCTCGCTATGCTGATCAACAATTGGGCATTTTCAATTTTTTTCGTGGGTCCCTTACCTTATTTTCAGGGCATTTTTGATTGTACTTCCTCCTTCTCCCCCCTCTGTGGCCACAGCGACCGACATCACTTCCGCCTTTGCATTGCATCCTGGGAGCTGTTTGTCATCACTCCCAGGAGGCTGGAATCAGGAAGAACTCCCAGAACACTCCCTGGAATCAGGAAGAAGGACACAGCAGATTACACTGCGGCTTCAGATGCCCACATCCAAGATGGCTGCGCCCAGACAGTGTTTTTAAAAGTAAGATTTTGACTAAAATCCAATACTGTACACCTTGTAAGTATGAGAATAGCGGTTCTGTAAAGGGCGATGGATTAGTATTATAGGGCTATTTTTGGTTAAAGGTATTTGAGGCCGGAACTCCGCTTTAAGCTTTGACAATAAAAGCTGGAAGCTGATTGGTTACTATGCACAGCTGCAGCAGATTGTGTGTTCACCAGTTTTTGTAAATCACCCCCATTGTATTTACAGTTCTGTTTATCAATGTATGCACGCAGATCAGCAATATCTACTTGTCAAACGTAAACACTGTGCAACACAGTAATTATTATAATTATAATAGACAGGAGATCTGTGATAAGCTTTGAGATAGTTATATCACGTAATGATCAACATGTCTGTGGCCACCTTCAGGCCCCATTAGATAGACAATGCCTTGAAAAAGTATTCATACTCCTTGAAATTTTCTAAATTTTGTCATGTTACAACCAAAAATGTAAATGTATTTTATTCCAATTTCATGTGCTAAACATCACAAAGTGGCACATAATTGTGAAGTTAAGGCCTCTTTCACACTAGTGCGACTTGTCCTGCAATTTTGGACCGCAAAAATCGCATGACAAGTCATTTTCCATTATTTTCAATGAGCCCCATTCATATCAGTGCGTTTTGAAGTCGCACCGACTTCAAAGTAGTTCCTGCACTACTTTGGCACGATTTTAATGCGTTTTGAGGTATATAGCCCTGAGTCATTGCTCAAAATCGCGGCAAAGTCACATCAAAATCGCGGTAAAATCACGTCGCATATGCGCCGGTTCACACTACCGCGACGCAACTTCCCGGGGCGACCTCCGAGATCGCGGTGCGAGCAGCGCGCAGCGACCTCGGAGCGGCCGCCACGGATTTCATAACATTGAAGTCTATGGCGGTCGCCTCCTGGTCGCCCCAAAGAAGCTCCGGACCCTTTTTCTAAGACGGAGCGACTTGTGTCGCTCCTATTAGAACGGGTCCGCAGCTTCCCTATGGGAGGCGACCTGCAGCGACCTGTGAGGCGACCAGGTCGCCTCAGTGTGAACGGGGGCTAAGTGTAAAAGGGGCCAAAAGGAAAATGATAAATGTTTTCAAAACTGTTTACAAATATCTGAAAAGTTTGGCGTGTATTTGTATTCAGCCCCTTTAGCCCCCGTTCACACTGGGGCGACCTGTGAGGCGACCTGGTCGCCTCACAGGTCGCCGCAGGTCGCCTCCCATAGGGAAGCTGCGGACCCGTTCTGATAGGAGCGACACAAATCGCTCCGACTCAGAAAAAGGGTCCGGAGCTTCTTTGGGGCGACCAGGAGGCGACCGCCATAGACTTCAATGTTACGAAGTCCGTGGCGGCCGCTCCGAGGTCGCGGCGCGCTGCTCGTAGCGTCGCCCCAGTGTGAATGGGGGCTGACTCTGATACCACTAACTACAATCTAGTGGAACCAGCTTTGAACATCTCACGAAGCACTGTTCGATCCATCATCTGAAAATGGAAAGATGTATGTATAACCTTCTTTGAAGGTTATATATTCACCTTTTGGTGCTAGCTGCTGTTTTCATATATCACCAGCGCTCACTTTCATACGCCTGAAAATGGAAAGAGTGTGGCACAACTACAAACCTACCAAGACATGGCCATCCACCTTAACTGACAGGCCGGGCAAGGAGAGCATTAATCAGAGAAGAAGCAAAGAGACCCATAGTAACTCTGGAGTAGCTGCAGAGATCCACAACTCAGGTGGGAGAATCTGTTCACAGGAAACCTATTAGTCGTGCACTCCACAAATCTGGCCTTTATGGAAGAATGGCAAGAAGAAAGTCATTGTTGAAAGAAGTCCCATTTGCAGTTTCCGAAAAGCTATGTGGGGGACACAGCTAACATGTGGAAAAGGAGCTCTGGTCAGCTGAAACCAATATTGAGCTTTTTGGCCTAAAAGTAAAACCCTATGTGGTGTGTATCATTGTACATCGCTCTGAGTCTGAACATACTATCCCCACCATGGTGGTGGCAACATCATATTGTGGGGATGGTTTTCTTCAACAGGAACAGGGAAGCTGGTCAGAGTTGATGGGAAGATGGATGGAGCCAAATACAAGGCAATCTTAGAAGAAAATCTGCAAAAGACTTGAGACGGGGGCGGAGGTTCACCCTCCAGCAGGACAACGACCCTAAACATACAGCCAGAGCTCCATTGGAATGGTTTAGATAAAAACATATTCATGTGTTAGAATGGCCCAGTCAAAGTCCAGACCTAAATCCAATTGAGAATCTGTGGCAAAACTTGAAAATTGCTGTTCAGACAGTCCATCCAATCTGACAGAGTTTGATGCTATGTTGCAAAGAAGAATGGGCAAAAATGTCACTCTAGATGTGCAAAGCTGGTAGAGACATACCCAAAAAGACTTGCAGCTGTAATTGGTTCAATTGAAAGGTGGTTCTACAAAGTATTGACTCAAGGGGGCTGAATACAAATGCATGCCACACTTTTCACATATTTATTTGTAAAAACAAATTAAAAACCATTTATGATTTTCCTTCCACTTCACAATTATGTGCCACTTTTGTGAGGTCTATCACATAAAATCCTAATAAAATACATTTACCTTTTTGGTTGTAATATGTAAAAATGTGGAAAAAAAAGAGGTATGAATACTTTTTCAAGGCACTGTATTGCCAGACAGACCTAGGAGGAAACAGCAATTGGCTGTGTTGCAGTAGTTTGGAGTCAATTTCTGACTCTTCACCTAATATTTGTTGACTTTCAATGTAAGTGTCACCTTCTTTGCCCCTCAATAGGCACTAACACATTGACCGCTATGCAGCTATCTGTGAAAATCAAATCTTGCCTGAACACCCTGTAATATCTGTGGCCAGCTTTACCCTCTGTGTATAGCTAGCTATATATGGCTTTATTTTTTACCCTCTGTGTATAGCTAGCTATATATGGCTTTATTTTCTCTTGCTAAGCTTGCAGGCTGAACAAGAGGAAATCGATTATCATCGCACCCTTAAAGCGGTAGTAAATTGTGGCTGCAAAAAAAAAATGTGCTAGTATGCATTGCCAGATTCATGTTCCAGTCGGACAGTTACACAAATCTATTGTTGCCTGCACTGAGGTCATAGTGTCACACTGGACACCCCTTCCTTATTGCACACACCCTTGCCCCAGCCAGCCTGCCCATCACATTGGCCAAAGCATGGGTCAGAAGTTTTGTATAAGGGACAGGTGGAGCATGGCAGGGAGCAGAGAGACTAGTTACCCATCAGGTCCATTTTATTTTTGATTGACAGCTCAATTCAATGGGCCAATCTAAAGCCACCAATTAGTCCAATAGCAGCTTTCTATTCTCCCCCCCCCCAAATATGGACATTGACATATTTGGGTAATGACACCACCACTTTCCTTGGCCCCCTCTGTTTACATTTTGACTGGAGAAATCTCCCCACTGATAGCTGAATGGGGTTTGGGATAGAGCCCTGTGTGGGAAACGTTCAGCTTCCCAGCTGAGACTCGACCCACTTTGAGTACTGGGGTACCTCTGTACACCAACTCAGAGTTCGTGTTAATTACTAACAGTTTCCTAATATGGGAATTGGCAGTAATTCTTTAGGAATTAGGCGACAGGTAGTAATAAGAGCTACCAGAATTTGCTGCACGTGTGGTAATGTTACCAGCACTGATGCAAATTGTTGCCTAAATTAGGTGCAGGTAGGTCTTAAGGAAACTACCACCAGAAAAGTGTTAAGACGTTACTAAATTCCCCATATTGATTTCTGCAAACCAAGTTTGCTTAGCTGTCATGCTGGCCCACTGGCTTCTCTTGCTGGAGAGGTTTGACATTACTTTTATTTTCCTGTCTATTTGTTCCAGATCCGTAAGAAGCCATTGGATCTTCATACCCGCTAACAATTCCCAAAGTGGAAACCATCTATTGGGAAAAATATACAGCAGTATTAAAACCCAAAAAGCAAATAGTTATATTGTAGCTTATTAATTCCTAGATGTAATGCCTGCATTTGTTTTCCTTCAGGCTTTTCTTTTGCTTTCATCTGGTAATCTGGCCAGTAAGTCTGTTAATTTTCAACAGAACAAGCTCTCCTACAAATGTAGCTGAGGGATGGGGCAAACCATTTGCTACTGACAGGGGTGCTTACAATGATCAGCTTTTATTTATGTAATACCTTTATCCCAAAATGAACAAAACTGTTGCTGTAACTGCTTGTGTAATTGCAGTGTTTGGCTTCAATTTGTTCAGTTTGTTAGGCTGTTAGATGTAGAGTACATCTAACACCCCCCCCCCCCCCTTCCCTGTCTGAAAATGCTTCTGTCAAAAGTTCCCCCCTGTGTTCCTTCATCCAGAGTATAATGCAGGAGGTGTGTAGTGGCCAAATCACCGGGTGAAAACGGGAAGAAAGCATAAAAAAGGAAAACAAATGCAGCCATCAGATCTAAGAATTGGTAAGCTGTAATTTAATAAATGTTTGCTTTTAGGTTTAAGACCGCTTTAGGTTATTGTTTTCCTCTTTGACATCCCAGCAAAAAGGACACGAGGATCATTGAATATATGGACAAGTCTCATTCAGGGAGCAGCAGAGGTCACTTTGTTGCTTAATGATTGCTTGAACAAACGTAATAATAAATCTTCCACTCCAATGTAAATGGTAACTAATGCTGTAATATGCTTTGTGTTATGGAGTTTGTACACAGCTTGGTGTTCTTATTCCATGGATGTCAGAACAGTCCTGTTTACACAGAAATTAATCAGACTTTGCTCATTGTGGCTCTCAATTTTGACAGCAGAAAAAAAATGAAGTATTCTTCTTAGCAATAAATCAAGTGTTTGTTTTACTGTGTTTATTTTTTGAAATTGGGTATTTAGAGACTGGTTAGTAGCTGTGGGGCTAGAAGCCAGCATGGTGTATGCCACATGCTTGGTAGCTGTGGGGCTAGAAGCCAGCATGGTGTATGCCACATGCTTAAAGTGTAACTACGCTTTCAGTTTAGGTTGAAGTTACTCTTTAAAGCTGATCTCCAGGAATGTGATCCTACTCTAGCTAATTAGTGGGTTAAAAAAAAAAATCTTACTATATTTTCATATCTGAGCAATGTTTGCATTAGTTACCTTTTCTTTGCTTTGTACTTGTAATATGTATGCAAAGTGAAGTTACCTTTAAAAAAAATCTACCCTAATAGAGAAGTAGGGTCAATGCTCTTTTGGCCCTACTTCTTCTGTGGGTCACAGGAGTACACTTATGGCTCATTTCCATTGTAAATGGTACCCTAATTCCGAACCGTACCGTACCACTTTTTTGGGACCCTTTAGTTGGGGTAACAAACACATTAGTACCGTACCAACAGGGTGGAGCTACACTCTGTAGAACTTTGATTGGTTGACAGAGAATCGTCTATCACAGCTTTCCTGCTACACCACGCCTATCATGAAAGGGTACTATTGGCAGTGGAAACGCAAGGTGTACCGTTCCGAACCGAACCAAACCGTACCGTACCACTCAGTGGAAATGAGTCATTAGTTCTGCACTCCTGTGACCCAGATTCATCCAACAACAGGCTAAAGTCTGCTGTTGGCTGACGTCACTCAGCCTATCCAGACTCCCGAGGGATCCCCACTTTAATGTCAGGATTCACCCAAATGCCTGAGCCAGCCACCTCCGCCTCCTCCACAGGCTAGCACTCCAGTGAGAACTGGAGGGGCAGAGCTGAGAGCCTGTGACTGACAGCCACTGCTCTCTGCTTAGTAATGACCAACAACTGAGCGTTCAGTAGTTTTTGATCACTCAGCTTTTGGGGGGAACAGATGCTACATCCACCTAGATGAGTATGATTGTTTGTTATTTTGAAATCCCACACTTCTCTTTAAACCCCTTTTAATTACCCAAGCCTTCGTTCACACTATGAATCACATGTGAATCACACAGGAAGCAAACTGCATTCCTGCGCAATTCACATGCGATTCAGTGCGGTGCAATTTGAGCCCATTATTTTTTAATGGGCTCAAATCGCACCAAAGGTGTGCATGCACCAATTTTAGAAACGCGCTACAACCGGATCGCGTGGACGTTTTGTATCATGCGATCCGGTGCAGATGCACTGAATTTGGGGTGTCAGTAAAAGTGCACTGACACATGCTGCAGATAGCAATCGCAGTGCGTTTTTAATGTGGTGCAAGAAATGCGCACAGATCGCAGGTTTCCCGCACCGCATTCTAGTGTGAACTGGGGCATACTTTGTGGTTATTCAACCCTCTGGGTCCCAAGTCTTCTATCGTATTCATTGTGTAGTGGTAGGGTCCTTCTTTGGATGCCCATGTGGCTGCCTGGCTGCACAAGATTGCAGTGCTGGAATAGTGGTCTGTGCTTTTAAAAGAGGTGCCAGTGAGGGACATATGATGGCAGATTCAGGTAAGCAGCAAAAAATTTGTTGGGCGGGGGTTCTGTCAAAGAAAAAGTGAGTGGAGGGAACCATATTTGTTCAGAGATTGGCTTTACTGTATATGCTTGCTTTTTCCTCCCTAAAACTGAAGTTCCATCCCTATAGTAAATTAAGGTCATTTAGGATGCATGCACAGATCTGAATGCAGGTGTATGGTTTTAAATAGGAACATGCACATAGGTGCATAAACATTCGCTGCGTTCAGATCTGTAACCCAAAAAAATGTCTAAGGACATGCTTTTTATGTGCATGCGCATGTAAACGCATGTATAGCGTTATACATAGATGCAAAAACTGCATTCTGGGATTGAAAACAAAGCAGGCAGATATAGAACCAGAGGTTTACTCATTCATACACATTTAAACCATTATTGCAGGAACTTGTGTGCCAGAAAAACCACGTCTGTGTGATCAGTAACATTCTTCCGCCCATGTGCATGTAACCTTAAAGAAAATTTGTATCGAAAGGAAAAGATTGTAATGTGTTATTGTGGACTTTCCTTATGGATACGCAGTTCCTTTGTTGTCATGCTGATTCAGTGACTTCAGTGCTGTCTGTGTCATTGACCCAGACAAGTATTCAGGAGGTCAGTAATCACACCTACCATATTATTTTATTACAGTTTTCCTTTAAATAGCCAAGCTGTCCCAAAACTGCTGTTTGGTATAGTGAATGCTATTTGGCTGAATCATCCACAGCTTCTTGCCTTCCGAGAAATGTAGGTACTGAGATATCCTTGTCATAGTTCCTTCATGCCGTGGAGTATCGGTGCCTCTGCTTACTCTTTGTGAATAAATAAGATTTGCATTAGGGCTGCTGCAGGTTGGCTGAACGTATGGTTCTGGTGCAGAGATCGCCTTATATGTGATTTATACAGCTATAAGCAGCTACTGAAAGCTGAACTTCCACTTTTGGTTGAAGCAATGAAGAAGATCTCGTTTATCATTGACAATAGATATTTTTATCTTTTCTATTTATTCAGTGCCTATAGTACACAACCCCCTCCACGTTTTTGAAGCCGAAAGCCTAGTACACACTGGCCGAATATCGGGCAACATTGGCCAGTTCAGTGAAAATCGTGCATATGGGAGCCGATCCGGGGGCATCCCCCTGTTAGAACACAATAGCTCAGCGGGGAAAACGCTGTACTAATTTCCAATCGTTCCGACAGGAGCTGAAAGTTTATTTCTTCAAGAACTTCTTTTGGGCGACAGGCGTCCTGCGTTTGTTTGCGTGATTTTACCGAATTCGTGGGGCAACAATCGTGGGAAAGTCGCACCACGTTTGGGGTGCCATTGCAAGTCACGAGAATCGCACGGGCATCTCGCGACTTGCAATGGTTTGGGATCGCAGGCAGAATCACTGCATCTCTGCCTTCAATCAAAAACACCTATATGTGAATGGAGCCTTAGTTTCAGTGAGATGTGTCCCTTGGGCTGCTGTGTCCTCCTTTTACCCAAATCTTCTTCCTCTGATTTAACCCAACCTCATCAATCTCCTGGTGCAGCAGGGGTTACTAGAACTATGGAGCCATGACAGGCACTCCTAAAGAGTGCCCAACTATATATCAGAAAAAACACTTTAAAGGATAAGTTCACTTTTTAAAAAAAATATGCACATTTTTTTGCAGGGGAAAAATGTGTATTTCTAATTTTTTTTTTCTGTAGGAGCCTGCAAAGCATTGCACCTATGATTAGCAGATGGCGGGTGCCATGCAGGTCTACAGATTGTCAGTGTAAGCTCTCTGCATGTACATCATACAGGCAGGCAGTTTTACACTGACAGGAAAAATCAATGGGCTACCACAGAGTTCAACAGTGCCATGGTAGTTCATTGAGAACTACAAACTGACTGCCACAAAGGCTGTCAGTGCCTGTAGTTTTTACATTCACAGAACTCTGTGAATGCATGATGGGGCCTTGCAGGCAGAGCCCTGCTTGGCCTTTTTTTGTGAAAGTGAGGGGGGGGGGTCCCCTCTTTGCTGTCACAACGGGGGATTGAAGGGGGGTGCATGGGTCATTGCTATAACAACATGTTACACCCTGAATAAAAGTGTAACATGTTACAAAAGGTGAACTTTTGAAACCCATTGGTATTAAACCCAAAAGCATTTTTTTTAGGTTTTCTTCCTTTTATTTTAATATGGTGATCTGGCCAGTAAGTCTGTTTTTCAAAGGAACAAGCTGTCCTGCAGAATGTATCCGTTACAAAGATGAGACAAACCATTTACCAATCACAGGGGTGCTTACAGTGATTAGCTTTTATTTATTTAAAACCTGTATCTCCAAAAACTGTTGCTGTAAGTGCTGAAAAACTATTAGTCTGGCTTTTATTTGTTGATGTATCTAAATCTGCTAGTACATCTAACACTCCCCTCCCCCCAGACTGACAATGCTGCTGTTCAAAGGTTCCCCTGTGCTCATTCATCCTGAATGGGGGCATTGTAATACAGATGGCCAGATCACCAGGTGAAAACAGAAGGAAAAAAGCCTAAAAAGGAAAACTAATGCAGCCATCACATCTATTAATTGGTAAGCTGCAATATATTAAAGTTTGGTTTTGGGTTTAATACCGCTTTAATTGGTTTGTTTAGGGCCATTAGCTACGAGTCACCCACATTTTAGTGCAGACATTGATTTACTTGAAGCAGAACCCTATAGCATAGCACTCCCTGTAGTAAATAGGGTGCAGGTACTAGCAGAGAGAAACAGTCTGTGCTGTTTAGAACATGAGCAGGAAAACAAAGTGCAATGCACACTTGATGTTACACGATACGATACAATGCAGTTGATATTTCACAAGAGCTGCCTCCATCGGGTGCAGACATGATAGATACAGTATATTCTTGCATTTCTGGGTCAAACCCTGCAATGACAGTGTGTGGGTTGCTATTTACAGCTTTGCGTAAGCTTATAAGATTAGGCTGCAGAGGTAGTTCAAATGATTGGTTACTTTACACAGAACTGCATCAGCTGCAGGAAAATTGGGTTTGGTAATACATTTTCCTTCTGAACTTTTCTGCTGGTCTGGCCCACGAGCAAGTTTAGTATATTAGAGGCTATGTTTTCATTTACAAGCATTATGGCTACAGCAGGATGTCTGGCTACACAAGTGACTAATGGAACCTTTCGAAAACTAAAGAGATTTTTATTTATCAGAGCATTGATGTTAAACCTCAGGAAGATTAACCATTTCAAAACTGCAAAACGTGTGTGTGTGTGTACATGTCTTTATGGCAGTGGTCCTCAAACTTTTTAAACGGGGCCAGTTTACGGTCCCTCAGACACTGTTGGGGGCCGGACTATAGTTTGAAAAAAAAATATGAACGAATTCCAATGTGCATATTTTATTTGTAGTGCACAAAAAACAATACAATATTTATTGTTTTTTATATATATATATATATATATATATATATATATATATATATATATATATATATAAAACCACAGCGTGCCCCCTTTCAATGCAGAGTAACCACAGCGTGCCCCCTTTCAATGCAGAGTGACCACAGCGTGCCCCCTTTCAATGCAGAGTGACCACAGCGTGCCCCCTTTCAATGCAGAGTGACCACAGCGTGCCCCCCCTTCAATGCAGAGTGACCACAGCGTGCCCCCCTTCAATGCAGAGTGACCACAGCGTGCCCCCCTTCAATGCAGAGTGACCACAGCGTGCCCCCCTTCAATGCAGAGTGACCACAGCGTGCCCCCCTTCAATGCAGAGTGACCACAGCGTGCCCCCCTTCAATGCAGAGTGACCACAGCGTGCCCCCCTTCAATGCAGAGTGACCACAGCGTGCCCCCCTTCAATGCAGAGTGACCACAGCGTGCCCCCTTTCAATGCAGAGTGACCACAGCGTGCCCCCTTTCAATGCAGAGTGACCACAGCGTGCTGTGCCCCCTTCAATGCAGAGAGACCAGTGCACTTACCTGCAGCCACGGCTTCTCCTCAGTCCCCCGCATCTCCTTGAGTCCTCCCGCCTTCTCCTCGGCCAATGGCATGGGTTCGCCTTTCGGCCAATCAGGAAGCGGGTCTCGGACCCGCGGGCCGTAGTTTGAGGACCCCTGCTTTATGGCCTTGGAGGACCAGAACGACATCATGATGTCACTTCTGGTCCAGGCTAGAATTTATTTTCTTTTTGATTTTTTGTTTGTAAAGGTAAAGGAGAGATTTGGGATCTTTTTGACCCCAGATATCTCCATAAAAAGGACCTGTCCTCATTTTTATTTTAAATTGCCCTAATCCCTCCGTGCTCGTACACAGAAGCAAACGCATGTAAACGTATTTGCACCACATGTGAGGTATCACCACGAACGTTAGAGCAAGAGCAATAATTCTAACACTAGACCTCCTCTTTAACTCTAAACAGGAACCTGTAAAGGTGTTTGAAGCGTCGCTTATGGAGATTTTTAGGTACCTTAGTTTGTCATTATTCCACGAGCGTGTGCAATTTTAAAGCTTGACATTTTGGGTATCTATTTAATCTGCGTAATAATATCTTTCACATTTTACAAAAAAGTTGGGGTATGTAGTGTTTGTTTTTTTTTTTTTTTTTTCATTAAAGTGAATTTTTTCCCAAAAAAATTGCATTTGCAAAACTGCTGCACAAATACCAAGTGAAACAAAACAGTGCAAAAATAATTTTTTTATTCCCTAGGGTCTCTGTTAAAACATTTTTATATAATTTTGGAGGGTTATAAGTAATTTTCTAGCAGAAAGTATTTAAACTTGTAAACAAAGTGCCAGAAAAAGCCTGGTCTTAAAGTAGTTAAATTAAAAGAAAAAAATTACCATTGAAGGCAGTTGTGTATTCCTCTAAATTGAATCATATGTATTTTTACACACAACTGATTGAGAAAAGGTCAGATCTAAGAGGCAATGAGACTCATGTACATATGTCCTTCATTCGTTTCAGTTGGCACGAACACCCCAAGTGTTGGCTGGGGTTAAATGTTAGAGAAAATGGTGATGTCACTTCATCAGTCATGTCATACTGCCTTGCGTTTGGCTGTTAGACCTGGGAGGTGATCACATGCTCCTCTTTACCCAGAAACACCAGTTATTGTTTCCAGCTGCGATAAAGGCAGGAGTGGCAATGGAGAGCTAGCAAGGTGAATATAAGTGGGTCGGGGGGATTTACTAAAACTGGAGAAGACAGAATCTGGAGCATCTGTGCATAGTAACCAATCAGCTTCTAGCCTCAGTTTGTTCTGTTAAGTGTTGAAAATGGAAGCTAGAAGCTGATTGGTTGCCATGCACAATCCTGCTCCAGTTTTAGTAAAATCCACTGTCCCTACGCTCTGCATATACTCTAATATGACAGTGGGGTTGATTTAAGGAAACTGGAGAGTGCAAAATCTGGTGCAGCTCTGCGAAGAGACCCGTCAGCTTCCAGTTTTTTTTTTTTTCTTGTCAAAGCCTAATTAAACAAGCTGAAGTTAGAAGCTGATTGGCTACCATGCGCAGCTGCACCAGATTTTGCGCTCTCCAGTTTTAGTAAATCTACCCCAGTGTCTCTTTACTTTAATAGAGAAACTGATGTCAGCCTCTCGTCCATACTGACTGGCCAGTATATGAATCCAAAAACAAACTGAACAGAATAGTTCATCTGTTTTTCACAATACCTCTCTTAGTTAACCACTTCCCGCAAACCGATGTACCTGTACGTCGGCTTGAAGAAGTGGTTGTACCGGGGTGATGCCTACAGCTAGAGGCATCACCCTGGTACTGTTTTTTTAGAGCCGGCTTTCTAATAACAACTGATACAGCTCAGCAGCTGCTCAGCCGTTATCATAAGGAGCGGGAGGGGACGTCCCCCGCCTGCCCGGGTCTCCCGTCCCATCGGGAGACCCCAGCGACCAGCCGGCATTTTCGCCGGCTGGTCAGAGTCCCGAATGAAGCCGGATTCAGCTTCGATTGGGTCTCCGATGAAGTAACCCGTAAGCGACGTCACTTACGGTTTACTTGGCTGCCAATGGCGCTGATTTTTAAAAAATGACAGTATTCAAAAATGTAAATTATTGTAATTTTGAATACTTTTAGGTGCAAAGGAGGGATTTGGGGTATTATAGAAAAGAGTACCTGTCGCTACCATTACCCCCCGTTCACACAGGTCACCGTAGGTCGCCTGCCATACAGAAGCTATGGACCCGTTCTAATAGGAGCGACACAAGTCGCTCCGACTTAGAAAAAGGGTCCGGAGCTTCTTTGGGGCGACCTGGAGCGACCTGCATAGACTTCAATGTTATGAAGTCCGTGCCGGCCGCTCCGAGGTCGCGGTGCGAGCAGCGCGCCGCAACCTATGTGGTCGCCCGGTGAAGTCGGATCGCCCCAGTGTGAACGGGGGCTTACTTTCACAACTGATGTTTACATTCCGTGTGACAACAATAAAAGTGATCAGATTTTTTTTTTTATAGGAACAGTGAAAAAAATAAAATAGGAATTTAAAGCACCCCTGTCCCCGTGTGCTCGCGCACCAAAGAAAAAGCATACGTAAGATGTGCCCGTAAATGTAACTGGTGTTCATATCACACATGTGAGGTATCTCGCTGCGATCTTCAGAGCGAGAGCAATAAAGCAAAGGACCCCCTCTGTAACTCTAAACTGGTAACCGTTAATTTTTCTTTAAAGCGTCACCTTTGGAGATTAAGTACCCTAGTTTGTCGCCATTCCACGAGTGTGAGCAATTTTAAACCGTAACATGTTAGGTATCTATTTACTTGATGTGGTGTTATCTTTCACAATATACAAAGAAAATTGGACTAACTTTACTGGTTTTTTTTTTTTTAATTCAATGAAGTGTATTTTTTCCATTTTGAAAGACCGCTGCGCAAATACCATGTGACATAAAATATTGCAATGACCACTAATTTATTCTCCAGAGTCTTTGCTAAAAATAAGTATAATGTTTAGAGGTTCTAATTTTAACATGTAAATAGCATGTCAGAAATAGACTTGGTCTTTAATTGGTTAAATGAGAGGACTTGTGCAATATCCAAAAATACAAATAGGTAGATTGATCATAACATGTTCTGTGTAGCAAATAAAGCTCAAATAAAATGTAGGGTTGTATTTAATAATAGGACACATTAAATCTACCAAGGGACATACTTTTAAAGCAGAAGGAATATGAAAGCACTTTAGGGATAAATATATTAAGTGCCATTTCACACTACCGCGGCACGACTTCGGGGGCGACCTGTGAAGTCGCGTGCACCGCGACTTCGGCACGACTTGCACGGACTTCATATAATGAATGTCAATGCAAGTAGCTCCGATGTCGCCCCGAAGTAGTACAGGAAGTATTTTCTAAGTCGGAGCGGTTACTAGAACGGTTACCATAGTACTGCATGGACCGCGACTTGTCAGGCTGACAAGTCGTGGTAGTGTAAATGGGCACTAAAGTGTATATCAGAGCAAAAAAAAAAAAAAAACATGTTCCCATTTCCCATGTTTTTCCCTTTAAGGGCCCTGCAAGTACAAATACCTGTTAATCTGTAAAAAAAAAAAAAAAAAAAAAAAAAAAAAAACTGTACTGCTTTTAAATCCTGTTGTGGGTTGACAGCACACAACATTTTTATGGACTGAGTGGTGTCAGCCCTGCCCAGTTGTCTCTTTTTCTAAATGACTAAACTACCATTCTCATCTCTACAACATAGACACCAATTATTTTATAGTCACATGACAGGCTCTTAATTTCTGAAAGGACCAAAAGGTATTTTTTGCACTTATCCAACATATGTAACAAAACACTTTCCAAGCCTAAAGGGAACTAATTAGAGAAGTTCATAGTTGGGGTTTACATTCACTTTAATTATAATCTACAGTAAATGCCTTGTGTTTTTTTCTATTGTATATAATTATAGAGGCTGATTTTATTTATTATATGCAAGCAAGAGCTGGTCCTTTTTTCAGACATTTTGATAAATAAGGGTTATGGCAGTCCTTTTTGTAAATATACAATACATATTGCTGTAATTATTAAAATCTAAATTGAAATGTGTCTTGCCTTCCATTGTATAAATAGCTTCGGGCTAAACAATTCAACTCTTTTTTTTCTATATTTCCATTTCGGCAGACATTCCTCAGTGAATGAGTAGTTTATCACCTGACAAATTTATTCCATTATTTTGACTAACCTCTTTGATGGAGACATTGATATCTAAGAATGATAACGCTCAGTCTCCCTTTTGTCTTAGTTTTGGAAATTCCAGAAATCAATACAACCGGAAGATAAAAAGGTTGCTACTAATTGCTTGCTGTCAAACCAAAATTCCAGGAAGCTAAAGAGCCCGCTGGATGTTAGAAAAAAAATGGCATGTGTCATCTCTACAAAATGTTTTGACATTCTGATAGGAATCTTTCACCTGAAACCTACAGATGATGCAGTCCTGTTTTTGTATACATTGTTTTCAAATTGAGACATCTTTAATTTGTCTTAGACTTATCATTGTGCTTAATGTTCATTGTGTTAGCCCCCGTTCACATTAGGTCGCTCCGACTTCAGGGGCGACCTGTAAAGTCGCGTGCACCGTGACTTCAGCGCGACTTGCACGGACTTTATATAATGAATGTCTATGCAAGTCTCCTCCAGGTCGCCCCGAAGTAGTACAGGACCCTTTTTCTAGGTCGGAGTGACTTGTGTCGCTCCTATTAGAACCGGTCCTGTACTACTCAATGGACCCGACGGTGTGCGACTTGCCAGGCTGACCAAGTCGCCTGGCAAGTCATAATAGTGTGAACCGGCTCTTACTGTTATTTGTAACTTACTAAAAGCCCTTACTAAAACTAGCCTAAATATCCTTATTTTATGATTAAGCACTTAATGCCCATTCACACTATTTGCATTGGGCTATGCTGGGCACCCTTAGGCTCCATTCACACTTGTGGGACTTGTGATGCAACTTTGGACATCAAAGTCACAAGACAATCCTTTCCCTATGGTTTCCAATAAAAAACATTTATATATATGCAACTTAAAGTTGCAGCAACATAAAAGTTGTTCCTTTCACTACTTTGGTCTGACTAGAATGCAACTTGAGGACCATAGACTCCAATGTTAACCCTCAAAAGTTGCATGAAAGTCGTACCTGAATGTTATACACTGAAACAGTTGTCCATTATCATTGGTCAAAGTCATATCCAAGTTGCACTCCAAAGTCGGCACAACTTTGAATTCGTACAAGTTTGAATGGAGCCTTACCCAGCACAGTGCCAACACAGACAAAGCAATACACAATGATGAAGGCCACAGTACCATGGATACAGGAGCAGCTTAGTCCCTAAACATGTGGGAACTCTCATATACAAAAATTGTCCATGGTACTTTAGAGCTAACAAAAAGATAAAAAAAATGTGCCTTTATATTCTTTGTAGTAAGTTCACACTACGGTGCTGCCATGGTTAGCACTGAAGAAAGTACTGCATGCAAGGTGCTCACTGCTCAGATGGAGGATTATTTTTAAAGAAGGCACTTAATAGCAAGGCATTAATGACAAAGAACCGTGACACATTTCACGCTATACGGACTTGCTTGTTTAGAAACATCCGATTAAAAAAACACATCTCTGACCTTTCTGACTGTCTGTCTCTGACTGTTAAAGGAAAAAGGTATAATAGGGATGAGCTGCAAAACTGTCGCACCTAGGTTTGGACTAAACTTTGACTGTTTGGGTGTACAGACGAATGCCGAACTTTAGACCATTTGGCCCCCTGTTTGGTGTATTCCTACCATGGGGAATCCCCACTCCTTTTAACCACTTCAAAACCAGGCATTTTCACCCCCTTCCTGCCCAGGCTAATTTTCAGCTTTCAGCACTTTGAATGACAATTGCGTGGTTATGCAACACCAAATTTTACATTTTTTTTTTATCATTTTTTCACACAAATATAGCTTTCATTCCGTGGCATTTAATCACCACTGGGTTTTTTTGTTTACACGTGATCAGCTGTGATTGGGCACAGCTGATCACATGGTAAAGGACCACTGTGATTGGCTTTTTACCTTTTACCTCGATCTCTGATCACCTTTGTCCAAAGGACACAGCAATCACAGAGTATACCCAATGCGCACCCCAGGGGGCGTACGGGGGCACATTTTGAAAGTACGTCCATGGACACTCGTCTCTTAACAGGGGAGCCGCGCTGTAGCCTTCTTTCGCCTATGGTGTGGCATTGAAGTGGTTAAGCAAAGGGATGGAAATGGCAGTGACATCACTGCTCAGATATGGCCACTGACCTTTACAAAGGAAAAAAGCAAGAAAATATAAAAAATAAATTGTAGAGTAACCTAAAGTACATACCAGACCCTTGGAGTCTGGTCTGTATTTTAAGGGGGTACTTTACACAAAATAAAAAAAAAAAAAAGATTTATGAAGTTCCTAAAATGATCAATACCAGACCCTGGTAGGTCAGTGATTATTGTGCTGTCTTAAATACCCTTCAGTGGCTGTAAAGCTGTGTAAAATTCTCATGAGAATGGGATATATTTATAAAACCGTTAGACCAGGGCTCAAAATTTCAAGTCCTGAGCTACTAGCCAGGCCTTAAGGGTTACTCGCCACCAGTTGCCCCACCTATAGGAGACGCCCCCCCATCATGTGACCATAAATAAGACATGCTGTGCCTTGTAGTCCTATATGAGACCCCCCCCCCCATCATGTGACCATAAATAAGACATGCTGTGCCTTGTAGTCCTATATGAGATCCCCCCATCATGTGACCATAAATAAGACATGCTGTGGCTTGTAGTCCTATAGGAGACCCCCCCCATCATGTGACCATAAGATATGCTGTGCCTTGTAGTCCTATAGGAGACCCCCCCCCCTTAGCCATGTGACTAGAAATATGGAATGCTGAGCCTTGTAGTCCTATAGGAGACGCCCCCCCCCCATCATGTGACCATAAATAAGACACACTGTGCCTTGTTGTCCCATATGAGACCCCCCTTAGGCATGTGAATAGAAATATGGAATGCTGAGCCTTGTAGTCCTATAGGAGACGCCCCCCCCAACCCAACCATGTGACCATAAATAAGACATGCTGAGCCTTGTAATCCTATATTAGACCCCCCCAACCATGTGACCATAAATATGGATTGCAGCCTCACCTGTGCAGGAGAAGAGAGAGGAAGAGGAAAAGCGGCCGGATAATCAGAGCGGGGATCACTGCACTGTAACATCTTTCATTTGAATTGCCGGGCGCTCAGCTTCACAGGTAGTCCCGCCTCCTGGCTTGGCTATTATGATAGACGTCACATGTACCGGCGGTGTTCTGTCTATCAAAGGAGCTGAGCCAGGAGGCGGGACTACCTGTGAAGCTGAGCGCCCGGCAATTCAAATGAAAGATGTTACAGTGCAGCGATCCCCGCTCTGATTATCCGGCCGCCTTTCCTCTTCCTCTCCTCTCTCGTCCTCGCCCACAATCATTTTCCACTCGCAAAATGTGAGCAGGCGAGTGGAAAATTTGAGGGCTGCGTTAGACCCATAAAGAACTTGCATTTGCATAAACATGACACCATTAGCTTAGGATGAACACTTAATGATTACACATACTATTCTCTTATAATTTCTTATAAAAAAAATAATTTATAAGTGAATAAACTGTAGATCTAATCCAAATCATGAAACTCCAAGCTTTAACATTTTATTTTTTAAATTTGCTTTAATTTTTTAAACCTACAGCTTTCATTAATAAGCACCGGAATCGTTTTCAAATCATCATAAGAGATCTTGCGTTTTCACATTCAGAACATGACAGCATGCCTGCATTCATAATGGGCGAAACTCGATCTGCTGGGATTTTATTTTGCCGAGAGCAAAAGTGGAACAGTTTCTGCTTACATTTGAGTGGCTGAGGGCTTCGCTGGCGAATAATTGACTTTGATAAACTATGTATCACCTGGGAGTGTAGAGGGAAATGTTGGAGATGAAAGCTTTTACGTGACTAAGCCAAATGAGTTGTTATTTAGGGAAACCTCTTATTTTAGAACTTTTTCATTTCCCATCAATGAACCGTTTGTGAAGGAAATGTTGTAACACCTTTGTAGTGGATTTCCATAATGGGATTTAGTAATGAAAACTGGAACAACCAAGTGGCAATAATCAGTGGGAAAATAAAAAGTGGAGTGTGATTTAGGGCTGTAGGTCAGTCTCCTACTTTTTTATATTTGTATTATTAAACCCCTCCTGTTGGCAGTAATCAATTTGACCAGCTCTAAAGGTAAAATCTAGTTACCACTTATTTCTATTAAAAGTAACAAAACCCCAGCATGGTTAAGAAATCATTCTTTCTACTCCTTTAGGGTAGGATTAAATCGGAGTTCCGGCCTATTTTGCAACTTTAGTGATTCCTGGAGTCCTCGCTATGCTGATCAACAATTGGGCATTTTTAATTTTTTTTGGGGTCCCTTATCTTATTTTCAGGGCATTTTTGATTGTACTTCCTCCTTCTCCCCCCTCTGGCCGCAGCTACCGACATCACTTCCGCCATTTCATTGCATCCTGGGAGCTGTTTGTCATCACTCCCAGGAGGCTGGAATCAGGAAGAACTCCCAGAACACTCCCTGGAATCAGGAAGAAGGACACAGCAGATTACACTGTGGCTTCAGATGCCCACGTCTAAGATGGCCGCGCTCAGACAGTTTTTTTAAAAGTAAGATTTAGACTAAAATCCAATATTTTACATCTTGTAAGTATGAGAATAGCGGTTCTGTAAAGGGCGATGGATTAGTATTATAGGGCTATTTTTAGTTAAAGGTATTTGAGGCCGGAACTCCGCTTTAAACCCAAAATGTAATATATTTCAGCTTACCAATCATTAGATGTGGTGGCTGCATTAGTTTTCTGTTTCCAGGCTTTTTTTCTCCATCTGTTTTCACCTGGTGATCTGGCCAGTTACGCACCTCCTGTATTAGGGTGCCTCCATTCTGGATGAAGGAGAACAGGGGGCGCAACAGATAACAGCACTGTCCGTCTGGGGGAAAGGGGATGTTAGATGTGCTAGCAGATTTAGATACACTAACAGACTGAAGCCAAATTCCAGCTGACACTTTATAAACATTTTTTTATTTTTGGAATAAAAGTTTTACGTAAAATGTTGATCATTGTAAGCACCCCTGTTAGTAGTAAATGGTTTGTCTCATCCCTGTAACTACTACATCTGCAGGAAAACTTGTTCTTTGAAAAAACAGACCTACTGGTTGAAAATTTATGAAAAAATATAACCCCTTCATGCTGACTGCCTCCTGGCCCTTTAAGAGTTCTAAAAGCCAGGAGGTGGATGGGGGCATTTGGGTCATGTGGTCACATGATAGGAAAGCTCCTAATTGCAAGTATGCATTGGGAGCTTATGATCCCGCTGGCTACCATGCTGTGGGTGTGCAGGGTGCGTGCTCCCAGCATGGTAAGTTGTCTTAACAGGGCTGCTTATATGCGTACAGCAAGCGTGAAGAGGTTAACCACTTGCCGACCACCCCATGCAGATTTACTGCGGCAGGGCGGCTCGGCAGTGCATAATCACGTAGCTCTACTTGATTATGTGCACGCACTTTTGGCGGCACACGCCACCGGAGCTGTGCTCCCGCTGTGATTAGACACAGCGGGAGACAGACCGCAGGGGGAGCGGGCTTGATCGCCGCTGACCTCCCGCGATCTTCGGGTAGAATGACAGAAGAACCGCCTGCTTATGTAAACAAAGCAGGCAGCTCTTCTGTCAGAGAGGCAGGGAAAGATCGTGTGATTCGGCTAAGCTGATTCACCGATCTCTCTCTCTCTGCCTCTGTCCAACCAATACCCCCACACAGTCAATAAGCACAATAGCGAACACATTTAACCCCTTGATCACCCCCAGTGTTAACCCCTTCCCTGCCAGTGTCATTTATACATTAACAGTGCATATTATTTAGCACTGATTACTGTATTAATGTCAATGGTCCCCAAAAAATGTCAGACAAAAAATGTCATGTCTGTCCTCTGCAATGTCGCAGTCCTGATAAAAATCGCTGATCGCCGCAATTACTAATAAAATAAATAAAAAGTCCATAAATCTATCCCGTAGTTTGTAAACGCTATAACTTTTGCGCAAACCAATTAATATAGGCTTTTTGGGGTTTTTTTTAACAAAAATATGTAGCAGAATACAAATTGGCCTAAACTGATAAAAAAATTGATTTTTTTTTTTACATTTTTTTTATTAGGAATGTTTTATAGCAGAAAGTAAAAAATATTGTTTTTTTTTTTTTTTTTTTTTCAAAACTGTCGCTCTTTTTTTTGTTTATAGCGCAAAATCTAAAAACTGCAGAGGTGATCAAATACCTCCAAAAGAAAGCTCTATTTGTAAGAAAAAAAGAACATCAATTGTATTTGGGTACGGCGTCACACAACTGCGCAATTGTCAGTTAAAGCAACGCAGTGCCGTATGGCAAAAAATGGCCTGGTCATTAAGGGGGTAAAACCTTCGGGCGCTGAAGTGGTTAAAAAAAGAAAACTAATGCAGCCACCACATTTAAGTATTGGTAAGCTGTATAATAATAAATTATTGCTTTTGGGTTAAATACTGCTTTAAATAAATAATCTTCGTGTCCACATTTTGTATTTGTCATTTTAGTGGCTCACTTTTTAGGTTTTAAGGCATACATCAGGTCTTAGAAGGTTCATTAAGAAGCATGAATGTACTGAACACATCAACATTGAACAATAATTATGTGCACAAAATAATTCAATCTCTCAGCAAGCGATGAGTTTTAATTAGTTGTTTGTAATTACTACAGTTTGTACATTATCATTTATTTTTTTGCTCTGCTATATTAGACAAGTCTGTCATTAGCTGCTTGCAGTTTTATACTTGCCCACACTTTTTTAATGCTGTCAGTTATTTTTCATCAGGCTGTCACTTTGACTAAGTTGGTTTCACAGTTTATGGCAGGCCATAATTTCTTGTGCTACTTAACATCCTACCACCAATTAAATAATTATCCATTCTTTTATCGCTAGAATGTTTAAATCTAGTTACTGTACTACTAATACTAGGTGTACTAGAGAAAAGCATGAACTTTTTTCATGGTTGAGTAAGGGCCAGCAAAGGTGCACGTCCCATTATGTAAGCGCTAGCACTAGTGTGGCCGCTCTATAGACATGCACCCATGCATGGCTGCACAGTCAGAAAGACTCTCATTGTTCCTGCCAGCATCTCCTGGCCCAGTATTGACAAGACAGTTCTCAGAAGATTAGTATCCCGTAATCTTTCCCATCTCTGGTTTAGATGCCGCTTTAGTGATTTCTGTAGCATGGGCGAATGAGGGCTCTTCTCTAGGCCTGAAAGCAGGTATTCTTTTCTACTTTCAGATCAGGTTTGACTGCTCTGAGATTACAGAGGCTTGGGCTTGGCTGCAAACATCGCAAGATGCAGTGTGTTCGTCATTGGTTGAAATATCAAATACCAGTGGAAACTCTTGGCAGTTGGACTAGTAAAAAATGTTGGCTTTATGTAATAGTGTTTAAAATATTTTGGTTTTTCCAATGGATTAAATTTAAAGCTGAACCGCTGGCAAAAATAACAAGGTAAAATGAATAGGCCATTCAAAGATATAATTACATAACAAGCATTTTTACGTCAGTTTCACCACTAGATACTTTCAAATGTGAACCCTCCCTATACTCTTCCCCACAACACTCCCCCAGTACCTGATGCACTTACCTTCACAGATGATTAGCTGTCATTCCCCATGCAGAAGAGTAGCGGTAAAGGCTTATGAAATCCTTGCTATTCTATTGGTGTTGGCGTTGACCAATTGTAATTTCTCAAATCCGTCCTGGAAGCCCTACAGAAAAAGGGAAAGAGGAGTGGGGATTTCAGATCTCTGGACCGCTACACCAGCAGCATGGGCAGTGACCGCTAATCATCCATGAAGGTAAGTGCAGTGGGGACTGGGGGTGGGGAGGTAGTGTTAGTTCACCTTTACATTTTGTGTGAAAAGGTGAACTTAGGAAAGAAAAGGGTGCACAAACTTAAAAATATGATAGAGGCAGCACTAGAAAGGAATAATGAATAAGGCTCTGTTCACACCTGAGCGTTTTTCAGCTCATAAAACGCTCATCTGTGAAAATCCAAAACGCCCAACAATCAAAATCCCATTAATTTCAATGGCCCCTGTTCACATCTGAGCGTTTTGTCCCTTGAAGAAAAACGCCTGTAGCTGAAAAAAGTACAGGAGCTTCTTTTTGGGCTGATTACCAGCGTTTTTGTTCGATGTCAATGCCTGCCTCCAAAAACGCCTGAAAAAAACGCTGTAAAAATCACGGTAAAAAACGCGCGAAAATAGCTACGCTCAAGTGTTAATGCAGCCTAAATGAAAGTAAAGAAGTTAGTGCGCTTCTAAAGAAATGTATGTGAATCACACATAATAACAATGCAATGAAAAAGACAAAATCTATCAAATGACCAAAAAATTGAGTGATAAGTATAAAGTCTCTCAAAATAAGCTGACTGTTCTGCTTCAGAACGTGAGTGATGAAGAAGCCTGTGAGGAAATAATGATGTGGATCAAAACTTCAAACAAATGGTGCTTCAACCAATATCCTAGGTGTACAGGTGGCCCCTTACCGCAGTGAAATCAAATAGTGACTTTCTCTTTCACAGGGGTGATGGTGAACCTGTGACACACAGTGGTAAAAGTGATCTCTTACCAAATATTTGGGAGGTTAGAGCCTTGAAATGGTAGACAGAAGATCCGTGGACATTGATGCATGGATGGAACCCTTTGCATGTATTCTCCAGGACCTATCCGTTCCCCAGATATGTAGATCTTTATGGTAACTCAGTGGCAGGAATTCCCATAAACCAATTCACAAATGAAGGAAAAAAGGGGACTGATAGTGCATTATCCTTTAAAGTATGATTTAATAAAAAAGGCAAACACTTACATCAGCCAGGACATACACACACAAAACACTGGCTCTTTAAGAAAAAATCACGGCCGCCTGCAGAACGGTCCGTGACACTTGGCGGCATGGCTGGCTCCCCCCTGACGCGTTTCCACTAAAGAGTCGTCGGCTGGGACTGGAACTAAGGTGAACTTGCACTTAGATTTTCTGGAGTTGGACTTTAATATTGTCTTCAAAAGCTCTGCAGGCCAGTCCAGGAGCAAGTGGACACTTTCAGGGAGTCAGGGGACTAGAATGGGGAAAAGGCATGACTGGGAAAATCCAGCTCTACCAAAAACCTTTGCCTGATGGGTTGCCAGAGGTGCAACATGTCCCAAGGTTATTGCTATCATTTTAATCAACTGATTCATTCATCGGTCATCCTAGATCTATACCTTTAATCACTTGTGAAATAGAATGTACATATAAAGCTCAAATATTTGCGGTTTAATTTTAAAAAAATGTTAACTGTCACATTAACATGAATAATCCTTGTTTGTCCATGGGCATAAAGTATTTAGGTCAATATAGAAAGCTTAAGGCTCCATTCAAACCGGAGCGTGTCGTTTTTAGGCGTCTTTATTTCAGGCGTTTTTTTCAGGCGTTTTTTTTGCAGGTGTTTGGAGGCAGGCATTGACATCTAACAAAAAGGCTGGTATTCTCCCAAAAAAAGAAGCTCATGTACTTTTTTTGAGCTTCAGGCCTTTTGCTTCAGGCGACAAAACGCTCATATATGAACAGGGGCCATTGAAATGAATGGGATTTTGCTTGTTGGGCATTTTGAGACTTCAGAGACGAGCGTTTTATGAGCTGAAAAATGCTCAGGTGTGAACAGGGCCTAAGGGGAACAGGAGCAAAAGCCTCTGTGAGTAAATTATTTTCAATATCCAATTTTTGTATATATAAGCTTAAACAAGGACTTCTAAAGTGCCATTTACACACAGGTAGAGGAAGAACTAGTATACACACAACATGTTAAGCGCATTGGTTCGATGCATGAACATACTTTTGGTTCATTCACGATCATGCGTTGCAGAGCAATGTATGGGAACACATTATTATGCAGTGTGCTGCCAGAAATGGTACATGCACATTTTTTTGGTGCAATTCAAATGAATAGGCTGCCTTTTTGTAACTCATCTTAACACACTTCATTGTTATGATTGGGTTTACACCTACCAGAGAATATATTTCATGCATTGCTAAAGACAATCTATTTTTATTTGACAATTAAACTGATAAAAAATTATAAAATATGAATACATTCATGGATAATACATAACCTTGGTCACAAATAGAAAAAAAAATGACCGAATTGGCTAGGTATTGTATTATTGAAAGTAAATATATACAGCATATAGTAGAATAATAATTAAAATTAGGATCCATTTAATAGGTCTATTGAATGTTGCTTTATGGCATATGAGGGAACAACTGTTACAATTTCACACCGAGTTTCTGTCTCCTTTTTATATTTAGGTCTCTGTTGTTTAATAGGGGTTATTGTCCTTTTCACATCTGACACCTTCACATGAGTTATAGCAGAGAAGTCTGAGTTTCCAAATTACTGTCCTGCAACAATAAAACTACATCTGTGATACCTGTTGTATAAAAGCTTCCGTTTTATCTCTTGGTTTTTTTTTTTTGTGTAGCTTTGTGACCAGTCATTGTCAGAAGTGGGGGGGGGGGATAACATGCTTTAGTAAATCCTTTTGCTGTAAAAGTGTCATGATTGTAGTTTTAACAAGATGCGAGGTGCGTCCTGTCCAAACAGCCTCACCTGCTTCCTCTCTAATCCTCCCCTGTGAATTTCTATTGTGCTCTTTTTTTTCCCCTCTTCTCACATCATTGCTTCACTGCTATCGTTCTCTCTCCAAGTGGAGACTTCAGAACAAGGAAGCATGGCTTCCGCCAGTACAGGTGTATTGCCAACTAGTCACTACTACTGACCGAATGTGACATAATCTGCACACATTGTTTTAAGGAGGCCATGGTTGCAACAACATTATCATATAGTAATGATATAATAATGATAATCTACACAAACATTGGGAGAGGTTATCTTCTGCAGTCCCAGGTTATCTTCTACAATATCAGTCAGGAGTTTCCAAACTGGTCCAGGCACTAAAACTACTGTGTTGATTTTCTGTGGTTCTGTGGTCCACCAGTTATTTATCATTAAATGGCTGAATATTAATAAATGAACCACTAAGAAAGAACACTGTTTCATTCTAATTTTTGTCAGCCATTATACTTCTGGTAACTGGTCTGTGCATGATCTGGGCCATACAAATACAGCATTCAAAACCGACAACATAGAAGGTCAGATAATTCAAGGGCTACCTGAGTACAATAATACTGCTCTTGAACCACTGATTTCTGCTATTGCTATCTATCTGCATCTGTGCAGACCATCCATATCTGTCAGACTAAAGTGAATGTAAAGGAAACATTTTTATTAAAAAAACAAACATGTCATGTTTACCTGCTATGTGCAGTGGTTTTGCACAGAGCAGCCCCAATCCTTCATTTCGCGGATCCCTTGCTGGCGCTCTGGGCCTCTCCCCCTTGCCAAGTGCCCCCATAGCAACCTGCTTGCTGTGGGAGCACTCATGCGTGCTCGCACCCGAGCCGGCTCTCTGCATCTATAAGACCCAAAGCAGGGCTCCGTCCCGCCCCCTGCTCTCGCCTCACTGGCTGTGATTGACAGCGTGAGCCAATGGCTCCTGCTGCTGCATCTCAGCCAATCAGGAGGGAGAGACCTGGAAGAGCTTCAGGTCTCCTGCACATCGCTGGACCGAGATTGAGCTTAGGTAAGTATTAGGGGGGACTGAGGGGTGGAGGGGGGAGCTGCACACTGAAGGTTGTTTACCTTATGCATAGAATGCATGAAGGTAAAAATCTTTCAGCCTTCAGCCCACGTTCACATTGGTCCAATTTGACATGTCAAATCGAAACCAATTGTTGGCAATGGCACTGCCTGAATCGGAGTCCCGCCGACTTTGTGGCACCGCACCGATTCCTAACAGTGGTTTCTGTAATACTTTTGGGGATTTTGGGGGGGGGGGTGCAATTTCCATAGACCTCTGTGTAGGAAATCGCCTCCGAAGTCAGACTGAAATGCCGGCTTGAAATCGTGCGAGTTCTGCTGAATTCCCAAGATTTCAAAATGGCCTAAGTATGAACCTAGGCTTACAACCACTTTAAGCTATCTCCAACTCTGGGAAAGAGTTGATGTCTTTTAGGCTAAGTTCACATGTAGGCGTTTTGGGGCGTTTTTGGGGTGTTTTTCTGCTCTAGGATCAGCTCAAAAAACGCCCAACAAGACAAATCCTATTCATTTCAATGGCCCCTGTTCACATCTGAGCGTTTTAAGCAAAACGCTCAAAAAAGTACATGAGCTTCTTTTTGGGCAGATTACAGGCCTTTTTTTTTTTTTTTTCAACTTACTTGTCAACTTAAAAACGCCTGAAAAAACGCCTAAAAAACGCCTGTAAATGGCAACGCCAAGATGTGAACATAGCCTAAGAGAGGACATGCCTCATGTAATTTCATCTGCTAGTTTTATGATACCTTAAACTGAACATATGCTTTGCTGTAATAAAGCTACTGGTTAATTTTCATGCCAGCCCCACCATTGGTGAATACTTACTTTTACCTGCTGGGAGCAAAAGAGCTACCTGGTATCTCCAGGTATTGAGGAGCATGTGTGACTCAATTATCTTCCTTTTTCGTTAGATTTTTATTCATTTTCCAAATATGAAATACAAATGTACAGGTAAGTAACCAGTGTACGTAGTGGAACCCATTAGATTAACATAAGTAGGGGTACAACATGAAAATTATCACATAAAATAGTGAAACCGAGTCTATTCAGATTGACTCCAAGATGGGATAACGAATCCCCTTCCTTTTATTTCTTGTTGCATCTGCATGGCCCAATTCTGTCACATGGGGGTGAAGAGACAAAGCTAAACTCTGTGTAAGCTCCAGCTAGAGAAACTTGGGAGTTTTTATAGGCTTTTCTTCCATAGCTTCTGGCATGAATGGAATAGAAATGGGAAACAAAGGAAATGTAAAGCGGTATTATGTTCAAAACCAAAAACTGAATTTATTGCAGCTTGCCGATGTGGTGGCCGCATTTGTTTTCTTTTTTTAGGCTTTCTCCCCCATTGTTTTTACTTGGTGATCTTGCCAGTAACACGCCACCTGCATTAGTGTCCCCACTCTGAAAGAAGGAGCATAGGGGACACAGCAGACAGCAGTATTGTCAGTTTGGAGAGGGGGAGTAAAATGTACTAGCAGATTTAAACACGCTAACTAATTGAAGCCAAACTCATACATAGTTACATAGTTTGTGAGGTTGAAAAAAGACATCAGTCCATCCAGTTCAACCTATGATGTGTGTGTGTGTTTGCTGTTAACCGTACATTGTATGTTGTGGTCTTTAAGGTGCCCATCTAATAGTTTTTTTAAACTATCAATGCTCCATCGATGCTATTTGAAACTCCAGCTCACACTTCTGTAATCCATTGCAGCAAATCGTTTTTTTCTTTTGGGATGAAGATTTTACATAAAAGCTGCTCACTGTAAGCACCCCAATCAGTGTTAAATGGTTTGTCTCATGCCTGTAAATTGATACATCTGGAAAGAAGCTTATTCTTGTGGAAAACAGACTTACTGGCTGGATCACCAGATGAAAAACGAAGTAAAATCATAAAAAAAAAACAAATGCAGCCATCACATTTGAGAATTGGTAAGCTGCAGTATAATAAATGTTTGCTTTTGGGTTTAATACCACTTTAGATATGTACTGTTGATGGGGGCAGAATCTAGGCAAACCTGTTGCTTTTCCTGCATGGACTCAGAACAAGCTCAATTTAAGTGCACGGATAATATACTATAATTTAGGATAACAAAGAGTAATTCAAAGAAAACATGAAGACACATGCCAAAACCTTAAACAAAACGTACATGACCCAATAACTGCACTTGTGTGTCAGCTGTACTGTATGTTTTATATTATGACATAATTCATGTGTGTGTACTTTGATTAAGCTTCCTGAATTGTCCCATATATGCGACAGAAAAGACAAACAAGTACAAGATGCATACATTATCCTGTTCCTGGATCATTAGCAGCTGAGTGATGCCAGCAGAGCTGAACGTAGTGAATATCTATGTCTGGATTATTTGTGGCAGATGGTAAAATGGCTTGGTGGGCATGTTTGTGGTGTTAGCTTCTTGGAAAGACGATTAGCCCATACGGCAGTCTCTTTAGTGTGAATTAATCATGGTTCTGCCAGGCATGCAAGGAATTTGCTCCGCAGCTCTATGCAGGATCTGCCATTGTGTCTGTAACAATGGGTTAAAGCAGCACATTCCAGCCACCAGCAGCCCTGACCCTGCAGCCTACACATGAAATGTTTGAACTGTTTTATTAAGAAAACAAACAGTAATATCAGTGAAGGAATGTGTGATAAACAAGCCTACTGTGGGAATAGGTGTTTGGATGGCCAGACAGGTGTACTTAACCCTGTTCTGCCCTGATATTGAGCAGGGAACCTCTGATTCCTCCTGTTTTGTCTGCCTTGATGTTTTAAAGCGCTGTGCAAACTGTTGGCACTATATAAATGCTGTATTATAATAATAATTCCCAAGGGCTCATTTACACTAGCTTCAACCTCTGAAGAGCGATCTGCAGCAGCTCGCATTTCTTAGGGCGTTTGACAGGCAGTGAGGAAGTGTCATGTCAGGTGTGCAATAAATTCAGAGCCTGATATAGGTTCCCACAAATGGGCAAAATGAATAAGTTGTGTAATCAAGTGAATACAGATATTAAACCATACTAATTTGTGTAACAAATATATATAATTGATTTTAAATAAAGTAAAGGAGCTGCTCGTTTTTAGGTACAACTACCCATAAGTGATAAATAATATTGATATGTGTCACTAAATTTTACCTGAAAAAAAATCAAATATAAATGAAAAATTTCCACTCCATAAAGTCCAGGGTAAATCCGGTTAGCATAAATAATCTACCATAAGTGAAGACAGAGTGGTGTTCCTCCACCAATATATAGATGCACACCTCACTCATCAGACTCTAATGACCTCTATTACAGGGAGTGAAAAACAGCTGAGGGGCAATTCTGAGGTCATGTTGTGTATGTCTAGGTGGCCCTATGCTGTTGGATGGGCCATGTTTGGCAAGTAGTTCTGCCCGCCGAATGTAATGAGTGGGATAATATTTGCCACTCGGCGATGCAAAGCATCACAGCATGTGTACACCCCTGTCTGCTTCCTCTGCAGCTTAAAAAAAGTAGTTCAACTGCTTGTTTTTGCAGCCCCAACCAAGTGTAAAGGAGGCCTTTGTTTATAATTAGTGATTGTAAGGCCCCGTTCACACTGGGGCGACGCTACTTCGCCGGGCGACCTCATAGGTTGCGGCGCACTGCTCGCACCGCGACCTCGGAGCGGCCGGCATGGACTTCATAACATTGAAGTCTATGCAGGTCGCTCCGGGTCGCCCCAAAGAAGCTCCGGACCCTTTTTCTAAGTCAGAGCGACTTGTGTCGCTCCTATTAGAACGGGTCCACAGCTTCTCTGTGGAAGGCGACCTACGGCAACCTGTCAGGCGACCAGGTCGCCTGACAGGTCGCCCCAGTGTGAACGGGGGCTGAATGATCACCTTGTGAAACAACCTGTTCAGTTCAAAATAGAAATGAAAGGTAAAACATTTTTTGCTTAGATATATAAAAAAAAAAAAAAAAACATTATATATAAATAACATTTTTTTCCCCCTATTCTCAGCTGCACAAGAGCTAGGGGGAGGAGAAGCAGCAGCACACTGAGCTTCCCAGTAAATAGCTGTGCAGGAGGGTTGTGTCAGGACAAGTCTGATCATTGGATGAGAGCAGTCTAAGTTCCCAGCACAGCTAGAGAACTGACCACAATGTAACTCCCCTGCTTAATGTGGTCAGTTTTTAATAGGAAAACAGAGGGACTTGCAGGAACACCAGGGATTTAATACAAAGGAAACAATACAAAGAGAACAGGATAGTTTCTTATACAGGTACATGGTACAGAAGGCACATATCAGGAAAAGTGTTGGGGTAACAAGGGCTTTAAGTTGCGCTCCGCAGCTATACATATGCAAATTTACTAAAGTCTAGATTTTAAGCTCTAACGAGCAGGGCCCTCTAGTTCCTCCTATTTTGAATTGTATTGCAACTGTATTGTCTTCCCTCACATTGTAAAGCGCTGCGCAAACTGTTGGCGCTATATAAATCCTGTATAATAATAATAGTCTGCTAAACAAAAGGATTACTTGGCAGATTAACATTCAGGCCCCATGCACACGGGGCGTTCAAAAAAACGTACGTCCAAGCTAGTTATAACGCCGGGAAAAACCGGCGTTAAAAACGCGCGTTAAACAGCGTTTCTCAAATTATGTTAATGAGCGTTAAGCCGCGTCAGCGCTAAATAGCGTTTTTTTAAAAAATCAGTCCTCCTCCATTTTCCACACCCAAAATAACCACAATGCAATGTGTGGAAGCCATTTTGGTAGGAGAGAGAGAGAGGAGAGAGCATTTTCAGATCAGTTGAGAGTGTTTCTTGTATTTTCGGAGTATTTTTTGCATTTCTGAGTCATGGATCCTGTTATGCAGAAGGTTGATGAGGCGATCCTGCTCATCATCTTGAGAAGGATGCGTAGAAGGAGACAGTTGGAGGAGGAGAATGAGAGGAGCAGACGGCGAAGGTTCTGGGTGCATCCTGTCATGTTGCAGCGTCTGTCCGTGGGGTACTTTACCACCATGTACACCCAACTCCGCATGTATCCGGACAAGTGGTACAACTTTTCACGTATGTCCGTTCCGCTTTTCGATGACCTGCTGGAGAAGCTCAGGCCAAGTCTATCCAGGATGGACACGAACATGCGAAGCAGTGTGTCACCGGAGGAAAGGCTGCTTGTGACACTTCGGTAAGTGAAATCATTTGTGGGTGTTTTGTATAGGGTTAGTACTTGGGTTAAGAGGGTTAGGTGGTGAGGTCCTAGTTAAAACATTTTCAATGTATTTTTGAAAGATAGATGTAATATGTAATCATTTTTTATTTTTATTTTAGGTTTCTTGCTACTGGCCAAAGCTTTGTCTCCTTACACCACTATTTTCTGCTAGGTGTCTCCACGGTGGCCAAAATTGTTAAGGAGACATGTGCGGCAATATGGGAGCAGTTGAAGGAGGTGGTCATGCCGGAGCCGACTGAAGAGATGTGGGAAGCAGTTGTCGACGAATTTTGGGAGAAAACCCAGTTCCCCAACTGTATCGGTGCCCTTGATGGAAAACACATCAGGGTGAAGAAGCCCCCCCCCATTCCGGCTCTGCATACTTTAACTACAAGAAATATTTTTCTGTGGTACTCCTGGCATTGTCTGATGCCCATCTTCAATTCCTTGCTGTTGATGTAGGAGCATATGGCAGCCAGGGTGATGCCCGCATCTTTCGAGAATCGGCCTTTGGACGTCGGCTACACGAAGGACGACTCAACATACCAACAAGCAGGCCGCTACCGTGTACTGAGGAACCAAGCTTGCCATTGGTCATGGTGGCCGACGAAGCATTTGGACTGGCAGAAAATCTGATGAGGCCATACAGTGGCTATGGACTGAGTCACACCAAACGTATATTCAATTATCGGCTGAGCCGAGCTCGTCGTGTTGTGGAGTGTGCGTTTGGTGTGTGCTCAGCAAAATGGAGGGTTTTGCTGTCATGTATGCAACTGGATGTTGACAATGCCACCAAGGTTGTCCTGGCCTGCTGTGTTTTGCACAATTTCCTAAGGAGAAGCGACAGGAGCAGCGTTGAACCAGAGCCACGTAACCCCATGCACCGCGTGCAGTTTATGGACTTACGAACAACAGCACGAGTCATGACCATCAGAGATAAGTTTGCGGATTTCTTTGTCTCGCCTGATGGGGAAGTGGCATGGCAGGATAATTTTGTCTAAAATCATTCATCTTGTAAACTTTGTGATATCTTCACATACAGCTTTTATTAAACATGTATGTCAGTTCTTTTGATGTCTATCATTCTTCCATTGTTCCAGTTCAATGTTGCATGTGGCAAGTGTGTGCCAGCCCAATGGCCTGTGCATACACTTGCCACATGCAGAAGAAGGAGGGGGGTTTCCTTCTGCATGTGGCAAGTGTGTGCCAGCCCTGGTCTGTGCATACACTTGCCACATGCAGAAGAAGGAGGGGGGTTTCCTTCTGCATGTGGCAAGTGTGTGCCAGCCCAATGGCCTGTGCATACACTTGCCACATGCAGAAGAAGGAGGGGGGTTTCCTTCTGCATGTGGCAAGTGTGTGCCAGCCCAATGGCCTGTGCATACACTTGCCACATGCAGAAGAAGGAGGGGGGTTTCCTTCTGCATGTGGCAAGTGTGTGCCAGCCCAATGGCCTGTGCATACACTTGCCACATGCAGAAGAAGGAGGGGGGTTTCCTTCTGCATGTGGCAAGTGTGTGCCAGCCCAATGGCCTGTGCATACACTTGCCACATGCAGAAGAAGGAGGGGGGTTTCCTTCTGCATGTGGCAAGTGTGTGCCAGCCCAATGGCCTGTGCAGATGTACTTCTATTTCAACTTACAACTTTAAAAAAAAAAATGAGGCAAAATATCATTTCAAAAAAAGGTTTTTATTCAAATAAACACAAAAAAAAGAAAAAAAATCACAAATGCTGGTAGGTGTATCCTGACTGATCGTCCTGGCTTGACCGCGGTGACTTCGAACGTGGATAGCTGATGTCAGGATGCGAGTGGGTGGCTTGGACATGTCGTTCCTGCGCAACCTCATGGTGGTAAGGGGGTCCAGGTAAGTTTGGTGGCGGGTACTGGGTAGGTGGTTGGGAGAAATCAATGGAGGAGTGGGGTGGGAAATAGGAGGGCGTGGACAAGACAGGTGTTGGGTGGCGTTGCGGAGGGGACAAGGTAGGTAGGTGGCGTTGCGGAGGGGGGCGGTATTGAAAGTGGGGTGTTAGCGTTGCTGAGGTCACAGAGGGCATTGGGGGATCAAGAAAAGTGTTGAATGGATCGTTTGATGGTGGCGGGCCACCACTTAGTTTTGCATGCCTATATTGTGTCATGATGGCGAGCACACGATCCATACAAAGCTTTTCTTCAGGTCCCCCAATGTCCTCCAGGATGTAGTATGCAGCACGGCAGAAGGCGGCGCGTGAGTTGCCAGGATCGAGGAACACATCCCCACTGCGCCTCTCCTGCCGCACTTCCTGCAGCAACGCTAACACCCCGTCCTCGTTTTGAGGGACAATACCGCCACCCCTCTGACGCTGATTGCGGCCACGGCCACGCACAGCGCCACGCACACATACCTCGTTGCCACGAACGGGTACCTCGCCACGGCCACGCCCCACACCACTATCGGGAATTTCTTCCACAACACATTCCTGGTCCCTGGATTCCTGTTAAGAAAGAAAAAGGTTCAGTTTGTCACATACATACAATGAAGAAAAGAATGGCAGACAGACTAGACAGACACTAACCTGTATTGTGGATTCATCGCAGACATGAGATCCACTGGATTGGATCGTCATGTCACTGTTTTCAGTGGCAGCACTGGGGGGTCTGTCCTCTGGTTCTTCAACCACCTCCTGACTAGCATGCTGAGTCAGGTCCGCAATATTAGATGTTGTCCTGAAAAATATGTAAAAAAAAATGGCTGCAGAATAGCAATACATTCACAGAAAACGATGCTCTGAGCACCCCTATATGTAAGTCAAAAATACAGTATGTGCGACTTACTCTCTACTGCTGTCTATCATTGCTTGACGCAGGAATGCCAGGTGGTTGTGGTACACGTGTCTTCTTTTGTGGGAGGCAGCTGCACCACTTGTGTTAGCTTTTTCCTCCTCTGTCAGATCCCTCCTGACCCGATCACGCAGGGACTTCCACCTCTTTTGGAAAATTTTGCCTAAGAAGAAAAGTGAAGTAAGGTTAAAATATGCATTCTTTGTAATTATACAGCACACAAGTCATGCATTTCTGAAAAACTTACTTCTTTCCTTCTTCTCTGCGGTGCTCAATCGGTCCCAGCCTGGTGTTAGGGCTTCAGATATATCCATCCAGGTTTTTGATTTTTTAATCCTGTCACTATAGAAGGGATGGGAGACATCCCACAGCTCTGGATGGGCCTCAACTGCAGAGATAAGCTCTGTCTGACCTATATCAGCAGCCATTGTCCCTCTCTCTCCTGTATGTCCACACAGACACACCCACCCACCCACACGGCTGAGCAAAGGACACTTGGGAAATGTAAAAATGCATTTCCTGTGTTTTTACTCCATTACAGTGACCAATCACATTTCTGAAAATTTCTACAGCTTAATAACGCCGGACGCTGGAAAACGCCGATAAAAACGTTAAATAGCGTTAAATAGCGTCAAGCGCTTTTAACGCTCTAACGCTGGGCCTCAGAACGCGCAGGCCGTGGGTTCTTGTTGCAGCTGAAAAACGCTTAGGCCACTTACAGCTTAAAAACGTCTTTGTGTGCATGAGGCCATAGAATAACATGGAGGGGCGTTTTTAGGCTGCAAGAGGAAAACGTCTGACGCTGCTTACAGCGGCGTTAAAAACGCCCCGTGTGCATGGGGCCTCAAACTAAAGCTGTAGCTGACCATACACCAGTAGAATTCTGTTTGAAAACTTTTGTATCCGGAAAGTTTTGATTTTTTAATAGTTAGTTGGGTTACACTGACATTGGTTTTCATCCACAGTGATGAGAAAACTCAAAGGAGTAGAATGGACAACTTTTCTCCACCAAGCTAAATTCTAACTGTGAATTTGGCGTTAATTCGGGTAAAATTAAACATTTTGTAATGAAGCCTGTAACTTTTGAGATTCCGTTATAATCATAAATAGCCGGTTTGAATACAATTTTAAGGGCTTTTGAATGAAATTGGTTGTATCAGTGATGGCAAGAAATAATGTTCTGACAAATGATTTTTCTACAATCGTTCAACCGAAAATCAAAAAAATGTTTTGGCCAGCTCTTTACTGGCATCCATTTGGATACTGAAGTGGCCCCTCTAGTCAAAAGTTAACCTAAAGCTATGTTACCCGTCTTGCTGACATAGATGAATAGACTAATGTAACTTTCCTGGAGAAAATCCTGCCCCAGGCTCACTTCAGTACTGACCACATATGTGAAGGCACTTGATTACATCGGTGCTGAAAGTAAAGATCAGCCAATCCTGACCTGGAACCAGTATGAGATTGTTAAAGTGATTGTAAAGTCTCCATTTTTTTTTTTTTTTAAAGAATAACAAACATGTTATACTTGCCTCCTCTCTGCAGTTGGATTTACACAGAGTAGCTCAGATCCTCCTCTTCTCAGGTCCCTCTTTGCTGCTCCCTTCAGTCGAGGGCCCCCACAGCAAGCAGCTTGGTATGGGGGCACCCAAGCCGAGCTGCAGCTCTGTCTGTCCATTCAGACACTGAGCTGCCATTTGGTCCGGCCCCCTCTCTCTCCCGATTGGCTAACTGACTTTCACAGCCGCAGGAGCCAATGTGTCTCAGCCAATCGGGAGGGAGAGTCCCTGACGGCCGAGGGACTCGTGGACAGAGATGGGGTTCAGGTAAGTATTAGGGGGTGCTACACACAAAGGGATTTTTATCTTAATGCATAGAATTCATTAAGATAAAAAAAACCTTCTGACTTTACAACTCCATTAAATAAAAGCTAGGTTTTAGGAGAGGTCAGCATTGGCAGCCTTCATGTTTCTGTCATAAAGGGCTTTCTACTAGCAGATCTAAATGTGAAACACAACGCATTCTATTATGTGCACAGCTCTCTGTCTGTGTATAAGGAAAGTTTATTAAGGCAGAAACAAATAAGACACACCTAAAAAGAATTTCACGCTTTTAGGAAAAATGGATTGTGTTACGATACATTTACCATGTATTTATGATGGATGCATTCAATAGGTATTTGTTACGTATAAATAACATTTGTTGGATTTTTACAAGGTCACTGCAATACACGGATTTTCAACCACACGTCAAAGCAGAGTGCTCTTATTGACAGCTAAGTAAGAAAAAACATAGATGGAATGTAACTGAATAGAAGGGCTGTGTAAAGAAAACTACAAATAAGCAAATACTAGTAAAATCACCAGTCTACTCTAGCAGGTCTAATTTTGTCTTAAAATAGAAGTATGGCTTTGTTTGTTTTTTTTTTTTTTGTTTTTTTGAGAATTATACTTACCTAGGTGGATGCAGCATCAGTCCCCAGGCGCCTCTACACTGAAAAGCGAGCGATCAAACACCACTGATCGCTCGGTTCTGACAGCTCCCCGGGCATAAAGGTGTGGACTGTCAGCAGCTTTCCACTCTGCCCCCTCCTTGCTCATTGAGCTGTGGAGGGGGTGGGGAGCGGCCAGGTTAGGCTCAAAGCGGCTCGCGGAGAGGCTGAACTGGGTGTCAGTCCAGGCACCTGGCGGATCCCAACTTCCGTTGTCGTGATGACGCAGAGCCTGGACTTACATCTGTGATGTTAACAGAGAGCCGACTTCGGAAAACGGGTCACAGGAGTGCAGACCGATCTGCACTCCTGTGATCCATGGAAGAAGTACAGCCAAACAAGCTTTAGCTGTACAGCTCCTTTAAAGAGTAATTCACAAAAAATGAAAAGGTGTACTAGCTCCAGATATCCTGGCCAATCTCCAGATCCTGCTGCACATAATGGTCAGTGATGTCCCGTGCTGCTGGTATAGAGGTCCGTATGCCTCAATACACATCCCTGAACCAAGTGTCCATTAGAATTCTTGCAATGGAAAACACTTCTTTCTTCTGTGACACCTTACCAAAAAAAGACACCTTAGATGCACTCACTAGTCATCATAGTCACATGACTGTTCTGACCAGTGAGTGCTTCCCATTGTGAGCATTATGATGGATACTCACTCCAGGGCTGCATATTGTGGTGTACGGACAGCAGCACAGGCCATGGCCCGCTATGCAGCAGGGTCCACACGGTTGGCCAGGATATTTTAAGTTAGTTCACCTTTTCATTGTTTGTGAAAAGGTGAACTTACACTTTAACCCTTTCACTGCCGGGTCCGTACGGCATCCTCATTTCTTCCCCTGCTAGAAGTTCATGGTCACTTCAATGACCATGAATTTATTACAGAAATGTTCAGTAAACCCAATCCCCCTGTAGCTACCTTTTTAAGAAGCTGGCATCCCTCATCTACCACTCCCGCCGGCTTCAGGTGCAGCTGGGGCTTGGGGGGATCACACAATTGTCCCCCCCCCCCCCACGTAGGCCGATCCCACCCCCTCATACCGACCCCTGCACCCCCCATCCATCCATCCCCCCCAGCGGCATCCCTCCCTTTCCCTCCTGCAGCTGCTGACTAGCACTGCTGGTGAAGCTGGGGCTTGGTAAACATGTATTTACCAGCCCCTCCCTGTAGTGCAGTGGACCATGGCTCCTGTGTCCATTGACAGCTCAGCTGATTAGCTGATCACATAGTAAACCTACGTGCCAGACTGACAGTTTATGAATGGATAAGGGAGTCTCTATACAGACATCTTTTTTAAGTCCCATTCTCTGTCTCAAAAAAGAGATATAGGGGTCTGTTTGGACCTCTGATATCTCACCAAAGAATCCTGCCCCCCCCCCAAAAAAAAACTAATAAAAAACTAGAATTGTAAAAAAAAAAAACATAGAGCGGACTCTATCAGGCAGCTCCGCCTGCTCAGTGAGGGATCTCTCTGGTGATCCCCACTGAGCAGGCAGATGACAGGTCCACGTGCGCTCCACTGAGGCAGAATGGACACAGCCCGCTGTTCTCTATGGGGTGGTCAGATAGAAACGGGCCACCTGTCCATTTCCATCTTATCCAATCTGCTAGATGGATGGGGAATGGGATTTTTTAGTTAGACTGGATCGGATGCAGGCGGGTGTAAATGGACACATGTCCATTTAGATCAGCCTCCCCATAGAAAACAATGGGTGGCCCGATTGGGCCCGCTTTAAAAAACGAATAGGCAGTCCTAATCGGTCTGCGTGTGTGAAAGGGGCCTAAGGCCTTCTTCACACCGGGCATACACAGTACCTTTACAGGGATGCACAGGTGTTCTGTTCATCCCTGCGCTGGCAGTCCCATTGATGTAATTTGCTTTTATATTTTGAAGGAATTTAGCAGGATTTTTGTAAAATTTGCTGTGTTTGTATCTGCTATAAATGATTTTAGTGTATTCTTAGAAAAAAATATGGATTTGGTAAACATTTGCACAAATATATTGTGGGGCCTTAAAAATCAGTAGCATCTTCCTTTTATTCTACTGGTCCTATGCTTTCAGAAAATATATAGTTTGGGGGTTCTTTAACAAACTCCGAAAGCTGTAATGGAACAATGAAAACCTTCAGATTTTTTGAGAAATGTGGTTCTTTACATTTTTGCGTACGTTTTAATTTTCACCATTTTGCAAAAAGACTTAACTTTAAAATTACAAATATTTGTTATTTATTAACTTAATACAGGTTAAGCATTTACATTTAGCAGGAATTTTGTGAAATTCGCTGTGTTTAGATCTGCTAAAAATGAATTTAGAGAATTTTTAGCGAACAAATAGATTTGATAAACACTTGCACAAATATCACAGGGTGTTAAAATCAGTAGCACTGTCTTTTTTTATCTACAGGTCATGTGCTTTCGGAAAATATATAGTTTGGGAGGGTCAACTCTGAAAGCTGTAAGGGAACAAAGAAACCTCTAGATTTTTTTAGAAATTTGGATATTTCCATTTTTGCAAATGTTCGATCTTCACCAGGACCCATAAAAGCGCAATCTAAAATTTACAAATAGTGTTTATTTATTAACTCCATACAGGTTAGCTTTTATATTTATCAGGGATTTTGTAAAAATGTGGTGTTTTTATCTGCTAATAATGATTTTAGTGTAATTTTAGCAAAAATATTGTTTTGGTGAACATTTGCCCAAATATCCTTGTGCCCTAAAAATCAGCAGCACCTTACTTGTATTCTACATGCTTTCAGAAAATATATGGTTTGGGGGTTCTTTAACAAACTCTGAAAGCTGTAAAGGAAAAAAAAAAAAGCAGAGGTAAAATTGCTAAAATGGCCTGGCCTGGTGGAGCACAGGGCCTGGCAGCGAAAGGGTTAAAGTGTAACTCCACTTTTGTTGACAAAAAGCATTCCCCTCTGGGTGATCTATGTACATTGCAGGGATTTTAACAAATTTTGCAGATTCCTAACTTTTGTTATTCTGAAGATCTAGCTGTTTGTCCGTGTCCTAATGGAAGTGATTATATAATTATCAAATAGCTGCTGCAGTTGCAGGGCTCTAATAAGGAAAGTGGCAGGGTCTGCATACCTTTGACATCCCTTTATAACACAAGCACATGCTACATATCTGGAATATGAAATATTGGGGTTACATACTTTAATATGTATATGTTACTACAAAAGACTGCAGACCTGCTGCAAAAGATGGTACAGGATTGGGAATAGGTTGTATAACAATTATTCCACATGTGTGCTTTCTAGATGCCCTTTACAAATTACTGTGACTGCATGTTATGTCCCCTACAGCAAGATCCTTTAAAAAAAATACATATAAAAAATTGGTTGGGCAGCACATAAAGTCAGAAGACAAAGGAAAACGTTGTTGCGGTTTTTACAGAACAGGTCCCAGATGCAGCAGCACAAGGGACATCCAGTTTGCATGCTTGTTCCATAGCTGTGTGCAGACTCCCTACACCGCACTCTGTATATTGGTAACCTATACTAGGGTATAGCAGTGGTGATAAAATTATGACAGCATATTGTTAATGTTCTGTTAGTGGGAATACAGATTTCAGGGTACAGGGTTGGTCTGAACACATGCAGACCTCTGCTTTCAATCCACCATCCCACAATGTTACTGTAAGCTGTGCTGCATCCAATTTTATGAGCAATTATAAGAGTTAAAACTATAATTATGGGTCTGTATGGGGTTGCCTTTTAATTTCCATTCTTAATTGAAATAATCCTTTGTCTATGAACTGAATAATTGAGGTCTTAAAAGCCACTTTTTCATTCTTCCCAGTTTTTTGCATAAAAGAAGTGAACATACTGCATGTATCAGGATATCTGTGAAAGAACATGTTTGATTTTCATATGAAAGCATGTGGGTGGCCTTCAGCTGTCACTGACTCAGTGCTCCTTTCTTTCTTATTCTTTTGCTAACTTTTCTGTTTCTGCACTTTCTTTACTTGTATGACTGTTAAAGAAGAAGTCCAATCCTTTTATTTGCTGTGTTACAGCCATGCTGTGTGTAATGTTGGGAAGCTCTTCTGCTGATGTTTGCATCTTGCGGTTTCTACAATTTCTGTTCTAGGGGCTGATTTTTTTTTTTTTTTTTTTAAGACCGGGTAAAGATGGAGAATGAATTAAATTAAGACCGTATAACCATACAGGTTATGGTGAGAAGGGACTAAAGCAATCAAAAGGCCCTCAGTCTAAGAGCCCATTCACATTAGCGCGACTTGTCAGCCTGACAAGTCGCGCTCGGTCGCGGTCCATTGATTAGCACAGGACCCGTTCTAATAGGAGCGACAAAAGTCGCTCCGACTTAGAAAAAAGGGTCCTGTTCTACTTTGGAGCGACCTCGGAGCGACTTGCATTGACTTCCATTATGTGAAGTCTCTGCAAGTCGCGCCGCACAGCGGTGCACGCGACTTCACAGGTCGCCCCCCCAAAGTCGTGTCGCGTTAGTCTGAATGGGCTCTAAATGTAGTGCAGCACAGTTAAGCCTTCTTATTACAGAAGGCATCCACTAAAGCAATCAAACAGTGATGGCTTTTTGATTGTTTTTGTTCCTGTTCACCACATCCTATATGGTTATACTGTCTCATTGGGTTCCAAGCCCTACTCCCCTATCCCTACTCTATAGAAGTCATGGATGATGGGCAAAAAGCCTAAAACAACTGTATGCAGTTTGGAATAAATTGCTTTATAAAATGAATCCATATTTGCACTATGCACTAGTGATTCTGAATTTGCATCTAGTCAATGGGGCATTAGTAGTGATTTGCATAGCCCGCCTGCTATCCTTAAATGAGGAATAGCCCTGATATTTTGGGATATGTGAGGGAATGTGACCTGCAGATAACTTCTGTTTTATAAATAGAGACCTAATTTGGATAGTTAGTTTGGACAAAAGCCCCTACTCTGCTTCAGGTGCCTTTGCTCCTGTCAAACCAGTTCTAGTGCACAGGCCTGGCAGCAGGGCCATTTCCTGGCATAGGCAAGCTAGATAGTAGTTGCAGGTGCTTTGCCCCTGATGTCACGTATGACAAAACACATAAGAAGGAGCCTAGGACACACAGACGCTATCTTGGATATTGGACAGTCTTATTGATTGTATGGAGCAGGATTGCCATTTTGTATAAAGATCGCTCTTTGATTCACTGTACTATGTGAATGTTTTTAATCTTTTTTAATAAAATTGGCTTTTTTTTTTTTTTTTACACTATTGGAGACATTTTTTTCATGTGTTTTATGTTCATATACTGTACTTGGCATGCTGTATCTGGAGGGCAGAGGAGGTCTCATTTGGATAGCTGGGCTGATTGTTTGGCTGGACCTAGATAGGTGCCTCTCCTAATTTTTTTTAAGCGCAGTTGACCACTACTAACCTGGGGGGTCAGCTCTGGTAAGCTGCAGAATGTTCAAATGTGGGTATACAGCACTGGATGTTTATTTTCCTGGTTGAGGTTGGACGCTCATTTCGCATGAATACTGGAAGATTCCTCTTTCTTGTGACATCTGATGACACCCTTTGCTGGATTCTTCTTTTTAAGACCTAAGTGTTAGCACTTATTTGGTTATTGCTTTGGTTGTTGGTGGATACTTTTTAACATTCTTTATCTGTATATTGTGAGGCTATAACATTTGGATATATGTTCTTACATATGTTTGTTTATAATAGTGGCATTGGATGAGACCTAAACCCAAAAGTTGGGAAAGTTACCCCTTATTAACAAAGTAAAAGTAAAATCAAATGGAGAGTATTCTAGTCTTTCTTGGCTAACAAGATACTTATAGTACCTTCTGTTAGGCATGATCATTATTTTTAAATGTTTGAGCTGACAGGTAAAGAAAAAGGTTGTGCTAACCTTAAGCTGCATAGTAAAACCTGCTACAAACAGTATGAAACTCAGTGTTAAATTATAATTATTTTTCTTTTTACAGATCAGTCAGGCCTTCTGTTAATTCTCCATGGCAGCTGCACAGACGTTCAGCCTAGCCTGTGACCCTGGGAACCAAATCCTCCATTCTTTTAATTCGGACATCTCCTACAGGTGCAATATGGGTAGTGTGAGCAGTCTGATAGAGAAACATGACTTTTCCCCAGATGATTTCAGATTAGACTTTAAGCCTCTCCCGGATTCTCACAGCCCAGGAAATATCCTGAAGAGGAGTCTGAATCAAAGAGAACTGCTGAGCTACTTGAGTATTACAAAGAAAGATGGCAAGAATGCCAAGAAGATACCTTCTGGGCTGGGATTCAGGAGGGAACACAGCATGGAAGAAGAAAACGACTACCCTGGCTTGTACCAAAAAGAGCACAGGAGTACAGACTTCACCAAGACATCACTTCCGGAACGGGGACGTTTTGAAAAGGTATGTCCTTTTCAGTTCATAAGATTGGGTGTCTAGTGAGGCTTAAATCTATGCAATACTGCAAATTCTATAGTTAGAGCCCAGGTTGAACCCACATTTTTCCACATCAAGTGTCATTGAACAATAGCATGTCATATTCAGTTTGTTTTCAGTTTCTGCACCCAAAGTTTTACTGCTAATGGCAAGTTTAACTCAATATTTATTCTTATATTAACTGCTGAACACACAAAACCTGTTTATATTGAGCTCCAATGTACCTTCAGACCTCACATCAGCTCCGATTGCCACACCTTCAACTTCAGATAAGCCCCAATTCCTATACATTTAGATCACTGTTCAGCCACAATTCCTGCAACTTCAGACTGCAGATCTTTAATTCATGCATCTTCACATCAGCCCCAGTTAGTGCACCTTCAGACCTTAGATCAGCCCCAAAGTATAACCTCCAAGCCTCACATAAGCCCCGATTCCTGCACCTTCAGCCACAGGTCAGCCTCAGATTACCTTTACATTATGCACCTTCAGACCTCAGATCAACCACAATTCCTACAACATCCGATCTCAGATCAGCTTTATTTCCTGCACCTTCAAAGCTAAGATCAGCCCCAATTCATACTCTTTTAGAACTTAAAGTAGCCCCAGTTCCTGCACATTCACACTTCAGATCAGTTCCAAGCCCTGCACTGTCAGAAACAAGTTTTACATACCTGTTGCAGGTTTTAAGCAAGAATGTAGGTGTGTGGGACTTCTTTCACATACTGGCATACCCAGCCACTGACTGGAAATAGCTTTCAGTAACATCAAGGAGGTAGGTGGGCCATGGGTAAGGCCTTGTAGTTGATAGCCTAGGGTGCAGTGTTGCCCATGGCCACAATACATTTCATGTCTTTCGTTTGCTCACCACTTGTCCTCCACTGGTCTCTTCTGCACTTTTCATACCCAATTTTCATTGCTACTCCCGTCTGCACTCTCCACCCCTCTATTGCACTACTACTTCACTCTGGAACCTCTCTTCTATCACTGCCCTCCTCTTCCACGACTGAGCTCCTTAAACACCTGTACCACTTTTGTACCCCTTCAGGCATGTTCCAGCATTGCACCCCACACACACACACCACCTCTTCCACCACTGTACCCTCTGTACATTTCTGCACCCAAACACATCTCTTCCATGACTGTACCCAACGCACACCTTGGCCTCCATCTATCCATCACATACCTGTTTCACCACCACTGCACCACAGCTGCACACCGGTTTCATCACAACTGCACCACCCATATACCAGTTTCACCAGCAAACACTGCCAACTCCACCACTGTACCATCAGCATACCTGTTCCACCACTGTATCCCTATGACGTGTTCTATCACTGTACCCTCTCTGCATACATGTTACACCACAGTATCCACCTATTCCACCACTGCATTGTTCCTGCACAGCTGGTGCACCACTGTACCCCCACACACATGTTCCACTACTACTGCACCGTCAGTATGCCTATTTCACCCCTATACTCCCTGGCATATCTGTTCCACCATTGTACCCCCTAAAGATTACAGCTTAATCACCTTTGGTGCAGGATTACATGTGGCTTCAAGTGGTACAAAGAGGAGGAGCTGGAAAATGCTGTGAGCCAACCACAGGTTGATAGCAGAGAATTGGATGTAGGACATTATGCCCGCGGCTGGTGATTTTGACAAGTGTTCACAGCCTCGGGACTTGGAGCCTCCTGCAAGAGATGCGGAGTGTCCGGTTCCAGTGGTGCAACTAGTAGGAAACATCCCTGGTAAGAGGATCCCCCCTACACATGTTACATATTGCCATACACTCTGAAGTGAGAGCAATAATTCTAGCACCAGAGGTAACTGTAAGCTGATGACCTGTAGTGGCTTTTAAAGCAGAATAGGGTACCGAAATGTATTGCAATTTCAAGGGCGCATGCACTTTTAAGGTTTGACATGTTGGGTATCTATTTACTTGGCACGACCTCATCTTTTGGATTTTACCAAAAAATGGAAAAAATGTGTTTGTGTGCCCTAAAGTTAACTTTAGTGTGTTTCCTAAACCATTGCGCTAATATTGTATAGCATAAACATTGGAACTACCACCATTTTATTCTCTAAAGTGTCTGCTTTTAGGAAATGTAAATAATATTTGGGGGTTTTATGTAATCTTCAGGGCTAAAATAATTTTTAAACGTGCAAAAAATGCAAAAAAAAAAAAGGCTCAGGCAGCGAAAGGGTTAAACAGTATCATTGTTGGCACTGCCTGTGACTCTTCTTTTTTTTCTGTTTGCAGTCTCGTTTTGGGCCAGCTGCTTTGAAGCCTTCCAATGGAAAGAACTTCATGTCAATGCAGAGTTTATGTTCTTCCGGTGGACACAAGCTATCGAAAAGCAATGGCAGTCTAAATACCCTAGGCAGTCTTAACAGTCCACCACGTCGTGGGCCTCTGAAGTCAACAAACAACCATTCTGTCAGCCATCACGAAAGTGAAAGTGAAGAAAATGACAGTTTGTCTGACTCCAGACAAAATTCAGTTAACAGCTTTTCAGGGTATGGCCCTGGATTCACTGTAGCACGGGGTCAAATCAGTGCATCCACTGGACATATAAACCATATTGGAGGATCATTAGACCGAGCATCGCGGACAGGTCGGGACATGGCACCTGGTGAAAAAATGCCACTGTCCTGCAAGAGCATGGCAACGCTAAGCCGTCTGCAGTGTTCAGGAGAACCTCCTCCACCATATGAGTACTCTCAGTCCGTAGAAGATGTAGCCCGCCAACTTGAAGAAAAACTCCATGAGAAAGGAATGGAGCTGAGACAACTAAGAAGGAATCCAAGTGACAAAGACGATCCCTTTACTCAGGTGAGTGGGTGTGCATTGTGGACACTTTGTAGGAAACAACCCTTTAAAGAGACCCTTCTCACCAACCCTAAAATAATGCAGATAAAAGCACAGAAAAATTAGGTATTTTAAATGCTTATTTACAGTATTTTTCCTTTGCATAAATTAATATTTTTATTCATTTGAAATGTTGAACTTGTTGGAAATGTTGACAGGTCAATTTCCTAGCAGAGCCCCCTCCCTCCTTCTGAAAGTGTTTATATTTCTAAATACTTCGGCTCTTATGGAAAACCTCTCCTAAACACAAGCAAAAAAGGGGAAGCTTTTTATTCAGAAATGCCTAAAGCTTTTCGTAACCCCTTCCCGCCACTGCCCCTTTCCTGGCTCTTTAAGAGATAATAAATAAATGCCAGGAGGCGGAGCTGGACATTCGGATCTTGTGACTTTTTGATTGGCAAGTGTGCAACCTTGACATTTAAGTTACTGTTCTGGGAGTGTGCTCACTGCACAGAAAACTGTTCTCTGTGAATGCATATATGCATCTTTCAGCGTTATAGCCCAGCAGCCGCATATATGCGTATAGCCGGCGGGAACAAGTTAATAAGTTCCCTTTATGCTAGTGTCTTAATTACTAGGGGTAGGAGCAAAGGTGAATACCATAGAGTGATGCTTGAGTGACAGCTCTGAGTCTTCTGGGGCTGCTGACATCACATCCAAGATGGCAGGACCCAGGAGCAGTCTTAGATCAACATATGTGTTACAGTCTAAATCTACAATCTTTTTTAAAATCCACTTTAAATATAGCAAAGCGATGCAAAATGAGCACTTCCCTAAACTATCCAATCAGTTTGTATCCATTTGGCAGGCATTTTATAACTGTTGGTAGATCTAAAGGATATTGTACAGTCAAATTGTAATGCTTGTGTGTGTGTTGACCATCTGGGCTTTTGTATGTCTACGCAAAATAGGCTTTTACAAGGTAAAAATGAATGTATAAACTTATGGTATAGATTTTTGTTGAAATTAATGATCTGGCAACAGGGTCTCTTTAACAATAAGGCATATCTGGTACTACAGAATATTATAGTACATAAAATTTAAGTCTCTGTACCCCTAGTGGTGATTTATACGACATATGTTTTCAAAGAATTACAAAGAAGATTTATTATGAAAACGTATAAGGCTGAAATACTCTGATAGCTGTTAGGATCTATGGCCACATTAAAGGCAGTTTGTATGCTAATGTGGATAGTTCATTTTACATTATTCAGAGGCATAGCTAAAATCCCTTGAGCCCTGAGCAAATCTGTTAAAAAGGACTTAGCGCTCCTCATTATTTATTTACACCTACACCTACACACATGATAACATCGGTGATTGTGAAAAGGTCCTCTGCCTTGTAAACAATTTTGTGGTTCCTGTGAAAAAGGGAAAATAATTTGGAGAATTGGCACTCCCAGGGGCCGTAGGCACCAAGAGGTTGTTACCTCTATTGTTCCACTTGCTGTTTGATTGTGGTATAAATATACTATCATCATCATCATTTATTATATGTACACTGCTGGTAGTGCACTGACAGTTGTAAAATTAAATGTAAAGAAGTCTGAGCATTTATTGTGTTACAAGCTATCACCCACACTTAGTAATCACCGGTTTCTTGGGAAGATTGCATAATGTTTGCAATGGTCTGCATTAAGGTAAAAAAAAAAAAACTTCTGTAGGTAGCTCCCAGCACCCCCCCCCCCCTTCCCTCTATACTTACCTGAGCCTGATCTTGATCCATCGCTGTGCCCGAGAGCAGCAGCTTTCTCTTCTCTCCGTCTCCTCACTGGACATGAAGGCAGCAGCGGAAGCCATTGAGCAGAGAGCAGGGGACGTTGCTGAGCTCTGCTGCTGTGTGTGTGAATGGACACTCACAGCACAGCTTGGATTGAGCCCACACGAGTGCTCCTATAGCAAGGGGCACTCGGGAGGGGGAAGGAGCACCAGCAGAAGACCCCAGAAGAAGAGGATCAGAGCTGCTTTTAGGGCTGGGCGATAAAACGATACCGATATGTATCGCGATAGTCCCGTGATCGATAGCAATAAAAACATTGAACGATAAAACCGTTCGATATTAGAACTTGAAAGTACCGTATATACTCGAGTATAAGCCGAGTTTTTCAGCACATTTTTTTTGTGCTGAAAACGTACCCCTCGGCTTATACTCGAGTCAAGGAAAAAAGTCTGCTCCGACGGGTTTAAGCTTTAAAAATGGTGCCGCCCGTCGCATACATGTCACCGCGCACGCGCCGCCGCCGCTCGGGAGAGGCCGGGAATAGCCGAAATTATACGAGCGGTGGCGGCGCGTGCGCAATGACGTGTCGGCGCCGGGCGGCGCCATTTTTAAAATGAAGGCGCCTCTGGAACAGGTAAGTGAAACAGCTTCACTACCTGCCATTATGCAGGGCTGCGGGCACACTACAAGGGATGCAGTGCTGCGGGCATGGGCTACCTGTACCATGCCCACAGCACTGCATCTCCTGTAGTATGCCCACAACCCCGGATTCTCTTGTACCATGCCAGTACCCTGCATTCTCCTGCACCATGCCAGTACCCTGCATTTTCCTGTACCATGCCAGTACCCTGCATTTTCCTGTACCATGCCAGTACCCTGCATTCTCCTGCACCATGCCAGTACCCTGCATTCTCCTGTACCATGCCAGTACCCTGCATTCTCCTGTACCATGCCAGTACCCTGCATTCTCCTGCACCATGCCAATACCCTGCATTCTCCTGTACCATGCCAGTACCCTGCATTCTCCTGTACCATGCCAGTACCCTGCATTCTCCTGCACCATGCCAGTACCCTGCATTCTCCTGCACCATGCCAGTACCCTGCATTCTCCTGCATCATGCCAGTACCCTGCATTCTCCTGCACCATGCCAGTACCCTGCATTCTCCTGCACCATGCCAGTGCCCTGCATTCTCCTGCACCATGCCAGTGCCCTGCATTCTCCTGCACCATGCCAGTGCCCTGCATTCTCCTGCACCATGCCAGTACCCTGCATTCTCCTGCATCATGCCAGTACCCTGCATTCTCCTGCACCATGCCAGTACCCTGCATTCTCCTGCACCATGCCAGTGCCCTGCATTCTCCTGCACCATGCCAGTACCCTGCATTCTCCTGCACCATGCCAGTACCCTGCATTCTCCTGCATCATGCCAGTACCCTGCATTCTCCTGCACCATGCCAGTCACCCTGCATTCTCCTGTACCATGCCCGCCGCCCTGCATTCTCACCCTAGGGTCCTTATTTTAAATGGGTAATAAAAAATATCAATAATTATCGATATCGACCAATATGAAACACTGATATCGTGATACAGTTTTCAGCCATATCGCCCAGCCCTAGCTGCTTTGTGTAAAACCATTGTACAAAACATGTAAGTTTGACATGTTTGTTATTAAAAAATCACTTTAATGCCATTCTAACCCACAGCAATACAGTCTCATAAAGGCACTCGTTTGCTATTATTAAAGCGGAGTTCCGGCCAGATTTTTATTTTTTAGCAAAAAATACACCTAGAATAGTCAGGTCTAGTGCATTTAAACAACTATATCCTCTAAACTGCCCCCTGTTTAGTGTACATGCAGCATGAATTACTTACCTTGTGAAGTTCTTGTCCAGCGCCCCCTGTTTAGTGTACATGCAGCATGAATTACTTACCTTGTGAAGTTCTTGTCCATCTGCGGTGTGGGCAGCTGAAGCCGCAGTGTCCTTCTTCCTGGAATTCATGAGTCCCAGAATGCTATACTCTCATCACTTCCGGGGGAAAGGCGCGTCATCCCACAGCTTCCTGCGCATGCCCAGAAGCTGTTCTCCATCCATAGGCAGAGAATGACACGCCAGCACCGGAATTGACAAGGGATACCGGTGCAGGTGCATTGACTCCTGGGATTGATGACACTCCTCTCCCAGGAGTCAATGCAAAGCAGGAAATTACGTCGGCAGCCACGGCCACATAAGGAGGAAGTGGGAGAAAGTGAAGTTATTCTTCATTTTAAATAAGGTAAGGTAACATAAAAAAATAAAAAATAGTCAAATCGAGTTTAGAAAGGGATATAGGTATGCATGATGTGAAGTGTAAAATTATGGTGGAACTCCGCTTTAAAGGAAGTTTATACAATACTAAAAAAAAAAATGTAGGCTGTAATTTCTGATGCTTATTGCCTAGCTGCAGTGTTAATCCAGTGGCTGGAATATTTTGCATTACTGACCTGGAAATACCGGAAGCAAGTAGGACTTTTTAAAATATAAATAAGCTTTTCTTTCATGTTTTTATGTGTATCGTTTGCAGGTATTTGAGGACAAGCGTCGTTTATGGATGGAGGAACTGGATGAATTAAAACAGATGTATGTGTCCAAGCTGCAGCAGATCTCACAGCAGGCACTGCGTAGCCAGCGGGCCTTACAGCTACAGCTGTATAAAGTACAGCAAGAGAAAAAGCGCCTCCATGAGGAGCTCAACTCCTTAAGGGCAGATTATGAGCAGCTCCGGCAAAAACAATCCTCTCAGTCTGAAAACCTTAGCCCCAGGTTGGAAGAATCCAAATGGGAGGTAAGAAAACTGTCATACACATGTACTATTACTACATTAGTGCAATAGTGCTGATATATTTAACTTAATAAAACGTGTATAAGGGCTCATGCACACGGGTTTAGTAAAATAGACCTATCAATTCTGGATCTGGAAGCCTGCATCGAGATCCTGGGTAACATTGTCAGTAGACCGTTCACATGTGGTCATTTCTTAACTTTTACATGTGTCTAGCATGTGCACTATTGGTCGCTAGCAATGAAAGATGCTAGATAGCTCTAACTGCCTGCATACTTGCAGCATTGCGAGCAGAGCTAGTGCTCATTGTATATAGTATTTAATGGGCAGTTCTTGTGGCAATCAGTTGCCCCATGAGGTCTGCATATTTTCACAATGTCTGAATGGCCCACATGGTTTAGGGCAGGGATATGCAAACTGTGGCCCTCCAGCTGTTGCAAAACTACAAGTCCCATCATGCCTCTGCCTCTGGGTGTCATGCTTGGGGCTGTCAGAATCTTGTTATGCCTCATGGGACTTGTAGTTCTGCAACATCTGGAGGGCAACAGTTTGCATATCCCTGGTTTAGGGTATTGCAGTTCCCCATCAGGTCCACTCTGACAGGCTGTGGGAAGAGCCATTTCTGGTATGTATATTTTGATTGGCCGGGGGCCTTATCAATGCGGTAAATAAAAGTAGCTTAAACTCTGTCCACATGATACTTGACTGAGTGACTCAGCCAACGTGTGTCAGTGTTCAGCAGTACATTTGTGCTGTTCATGTGTAAACATTTTTACAAACATTTCCAGAATTTGGCCCTTAGTACGTTTAAAAGGGAAATTTTGACACTTGCAATTTAGTTTCACAGACCACTAGCCTCTTATTCTTTGACTACGTTTGTGCTGGTTGTCTCTCATGTGGTTCCCTCTACATTATATGTTCACCCAGCACTTTGTGGGAATAGGATTTGGTTATTTTGGTACTTCAACAACTGCCCTTTGAACCATTTAGGGATATTCACTTTTCCATGCTCATTCACAAGGTTGCTTTCTTTGTCGCCATCACCTCCACAAAGAGCATGTCTAAATTGGTGGCCTTGTCTTGTAAGATACACTTTCTGTCGAAAAGGTCATTTTGAGGCCTAAAGCCCCTATTCTTCCTAAGGTGGTTAAAAGCCTTTCATCTCAACCTCTATATTGCACTTTCATCCCTCTGTCTGGCTCCAGTACAATAGAAGGAGATTTCCCTTCATTGCCTGAATGTGGTCTGTGCTGTACATGTCTATTTTGCATCTACTGCTTTCATTAGGAAGACTGATTTTCCCTTTTGTCATCTCAGATGGTCACTGCAGGGTTAACCAGCTACTTGCTTCACCATTTCTCAGTGGTTTAGACCAGTGTTTCTCAACTCCGGTCCTCGGGGCACACTAACAGGCCAGAGTTGAAGTATTACCTTGGGAAGATGCAGACTAGAATACTGCAATCACTGAGCAGCAGATGATATCACCTGTGATGTATTTCAGTTTTGTTGCAAACCTGGCCTGTTAGTGTGCCCTGAGGACCGGAGTTGAGAAACACTGGTTTAGACAGATCGCAAACAAAAAAACAATGCAGCGCTACGCCAAACAAATAAATATAAGTGACCATAAAGTGCTGATGCAAATATCCCTACAAGTGTCTAAATAGGGTTTGCAAATAAACTCAAACTATCTGTGTAAGTAAACAAGGAGAATGTGTGCAAGAACAAAGTGAATAACCCTCCTTGTGAAAAATAAATGATACACCCCCTTGGAAATGTATAAACACTGTTTATGTGTATGTGGTATATACAATAATGGTGTCACCCTCTAAAGATTCTAAAAGATAGCCTACCTAAATATATAACAGCTACCCCCCTGAAATGCAACAATGTGCAAAAAAAAAGTGAAATGACAGTAATGGTGTCACCCTCTTACAGTACTGGAACTAGCCATAAAATACCATACAAGGATACAAGCCAAACTGCATATATACAATGTACTACATAGTAATGTTAGGATACCCCTACAAAATGTAAAGAAATACATGCATAACACATACGCTGATATCACAAGGAAAGTATGACAATGGTGGCGTCACCCTTCTAGTGGTTACGAGACTAAATATAAATGTCATAACTGTCCATACATATATCCTTTAAATCAATGCAGCAGTTTGTATATACTTCAAATTTTTGCTGATTGGGTGCACTTCTCCTTTAAGGCGCATGCAGTGACTAAATGTTGTATGTTTCACCTCGTGAATCCTTCACCAATGTGGATGGCAGCTCACCTCAATGATTGAACCTAATAAGTATAGGTCTTAATGCACATTGCCCTTTCAGAAATGGACCAACTCATATCCTGATAGTCTAATAAGGATATAGGTATGGTCGTTGATAACATTTACTTTTAGTCTTGTAACCACCAGAAGGGTGATACGCCATTTTCCTACTTTCCTTGTAATATCAGCGTATGTGTTATGCACTTATTTCTTTACATTTTTTAGGGGTACCCTAACATTACTACATTGTATATATGTGCTCCGGCTTGTATCCTTTCATGGTATTTTATGACTAGTTCCAGTATTTAGAGGGTCACACCATTACTGTAATTTCAATTTTTTTGCCACATTGTTGCATTTCAGGGGGTAGGTATATATTTAGGTAGGCTATCTTTTAGCATCTATAGAGGGTGTCACCATTATTGTATATACCACATGTACAACTTTATAGTGTTTATGCTTTCCCAAGTGGTGTATTTATTTTTCACAAGGAGGGTTATTCACTTTTTGTTCTTGCACACGTTCTCCTTGTTTACTAACACCAATACCTTACTTTACCCTATTTAGAATCTTGTAGAGAGATTTGAATCAGCACTTAATAGCTACTATATATATATATATGTGTGTGTGTGTGTGTGTGTGTATATATATATATATATATATATATATATATATATACAGCCCTCAAATTTCCCACTCGCCTGGTTGCATTTTGAGAGTGGAAAATGAGTGAGGGCGAGTGTGGGGCTGCCTCAGGAGCTGTTCTCCAAGCAATTGCCCAGGGGGAGAGAGGAAGAGAGAGATATGGGGGGCAGGGTAGGGGTTTGGTGGGGCAACTGGTGGCGAGTAACCCTTAAGGCCTGGCTAGTAGCTCAGGACTTGACATTTTGAGCCCAGTGTGTGTATGTATGTATGTATATATATATATATATATGTAGTTAGTTGAGGGACATTGGCCCCACCCTTCTGTGTTTTATGGTCTTACATCCACACTGCTTTGTTAAGACAAAAATTGGGACTGCTGTTCGTGTCCTGCAGGTGGTAGTATAACCCAAATAACTCTAAATCTTGTGTCCCTCAATGAACAAGAAAAGGATTTTACGAGGAGTACAAAAATCCTTGTGTTTGCCTTTTTGGTAATCTTTACGCTTGTTCAAAAAAACTGGTGTTTTTAATAGATGTGACACGAGTCTTCACTCATATCTCCAATGAATCTCTCACCACCAACACCTCTCATTTGCCCACCATACGGACTTTACAAAGAATTCGTCTTCATTACTACAGAAAGCTGATGCTAACCAACTGAAAATTATCAGGTGGCATTGCGATTTTCTTCCACACACACACAAAACATATGTTTTAAAATATATACTGTATGTGTGCATAAATATGTGCAGCTTGTGCCAGTTGTGTAGGCAGTGTTGCTGTCATGTCATGACCCAACCTCCCTGGCTATTTTTCTGGTAATTCCTGTAGAAATATGCAGGGGGGGATTTACTAAAACAAGTGCACACTGAATCTGGTGCAGTTGTGCATAGTAACCAATCAGTTTCTAGGTTTTATTGGCAAAGCTTAATTGAACAAGCTGAAGTTAGATGCTGATTGGTTACTATGTACATCTGCGCCAGATTCTGTGTGCACCCATTTTAGTAAATCTCCCCCACAGTGTGGATAAGTTAGCTGCAGGGAACATTGTCTCTCATAGTGGAAAAAAAAAAAACCCTGCTAATTGCAATACCTCCCATCAGTTCTTGCTGCTTGTAGCTTGTTTTCATAGTCCTTACGTCTGTCTGCACAACCATTCATACTCCCTGCTCAGCACACCACTTGCCTGCTGTTTTCTAAACGTCATTTACAAAAGATGCTACCCACCCTTGATCCCTTTTACCTTTGCAATCTTTATAATGACCTCCATATAAAAAAAAAAAAATTCTGCCACTATGTATGGGAGCACAGGGGGAAAAAATTCTGGTTTTGGTGCATGTACATAGGGTTAGTTCAAATTTTTTTTTCTTGTACTACTTGGGAATTTTATTGCTGGGATCTAGGTTCCTATATTTATCCAAACTGCCTCTGGATTTTTAGAGCGCATGAGGACGGCAGGCATGATCCAATGTCTAGGTAATCTTTAGCTTTGCCGCTGATTTCCCCATTAAGCTACACACTTGTCTGGTTTGGGCTCACCTATGTATGTAAATAGTGAAGGGTGGGGAGGAGCAGGAACTATGAGAAAGGTCCCTGTAAGCACTAGCTTATTGAGAAGGAGAGTGCGGGATTGGGGTATGTTTTCTCACTAGCTTGATATGTTCACAGACAGGTGCAGACATAAGATTGACATGTTTCAGGCAACTGTAAACTCCTGTCTGGTTTCCTTTAGGCTCCATTCACACCTGAGCATATCCATTCACTAGGGTTTTCTGGGAGGTTTTTTTTACAGCTTTTTCAAGCTTTTTTAAAGCATTTTAGAAGTATATTCAGGGGCGTAACTACAGGGGTTGCAATCGCAACTGGCCCCATGCTCCAGGGGGCCTGTGCGGCTCCCCAGTACACCTGGATAGGGGGGGCGGCGGGGGCAGCATGTAGAGAAATCACTGTCCTTTTTCCTCCTGTAGCTGCAGGAGGAAAATGGAGGAGATTGGTTCCTCTGTATGCTGCCCCGCCACTCCTCCTATCCAGTTCACTTGTGTTCTGCTGTCTCTGGGCCCCTGTGTGCTCCCCTGGTCCCCCCACCCCCACCCCACTGTGCTCCCTCCCCTCTCCTGCCGGCTGCTGCAGGGGATGTGTCACAATAGAGAACCAGGAAGGGGTCGGTAAATATGTAATTTACCAGCTCCTTCCTTTTCTGAATGGACAGAGTCATAGTCAGTGACATTGTAAAAAAAAATAAAATAAAATGATAAAAAATAATACCAAAAAAAAAACTACTGACACCAGGGGGTAAATTTCCAGGATCGCAAAGGCCACACTTGCGAGCAGGCCCTGGCATTCCACCACCGTGGGGAGGCCCCAAGATGGCAGGAAGGGGACCCACTGCAGAACTTGTGAAAGGGTCCCACTGTGGGACCGTAATAAAGGGCCCTGCAATGAGAGTAAAGGGCTCCAGGATCAGTGGGAAGAGCCCCAGGCTTGAAGGGAAGGGCCCCGGCCAGGGGTCCGGGGGGCCCTTCATGGTTTCTTGCACCGGGGCCCTGAAGGTTCTAGTTACGCCTCTGAGTATATTACAAGCTTTTTACAGCTTCGGGTGTTTTTGTTTAGCCAATAGAAAGCACTAGGGGGTTGAGAGCTGTTATTTGAGCAGTAAAACGCTCTTAAATCAATTCGAAAATGCTCAAGTCAGGCGTTTCTATTGAAGTCTATGGGGCCAAAAATGCTTGTAATCTACCAAAACCAAGATCATGTACTTTTTTGAGCTTCAGACATTTTAATCTAGTTAATTTAAATAGAATTCAGTAGAAAGTGACAGTCCCTCCAGCTTGGCTTCATAATGAAAAGCAGTGAGCAAGGCAAAAAATATGGAAATATGGTGGGGAGATCATGACTGATATTTTCAGGCAATAAAAGAGCCAGTAGGAGAATCAACTCGCCCACACCAAAAAACAGTGGATCCTGTTAAAGAAGCCATTGATCAGGATTATAAAATACAAACCACTACATGGTACACTTAATTATCCATGTTATATCATTATGTACTTTATTAGTGAACTAGGGCAGTCTATAATTACTCTTAGAAAAAAAACACTTCTGCCTTTTTTAAACGTTCTTTTTTTTGTCTTCTGCGCACTGTCCCATCCCACATTTCATATAAATGAAATGTTGACAAGACCTGCAATTATGTAGTCTAAATGAGATCCATCTATAGGGTTTTCAAGTCACACATTTAGGTTGTTTCCTTGGGAAAAAAAACCTCCAGTCCTCCTCCACAAAACATTTAAGTGGATAGTCTAAAGGCGATCCCCCTACATCTGTATTTTAAGGGTAAGGGGGGCTGCATGCTGAAGGATGAAAAAAACTGAAGGTAAAAAAAAACCTTCAGCCTTTGCAAACATTTTAAGCAGGCTTGGAATTTCCATAAACCTCTTTGGGATTGCAAATTCTGCTTAAAGTGATAAAAGAAAAGTAAGTTTAAAAAATGATTTATAGCCTGTTGAGGGAAACAGAAATTTTAATACACTTGGGTTGTACTGCCGCCTACTGCTGGTTGGGGCAAATTTGTTGGACAAATATTTTCTTTAACTTTTCTGAAAAAAAGTTTAACTTTTTTGCTAGCCTTCTATCCTTGGTGACTGCAATAAAAAAATTTTGTTACACTTTTTTTTTTTTTATTTTATTTCAGTCAGGATTGCTTGGGTGCTTCTGCTTAAGCTAATCTGTACACAGCAGCTATCCAGATCAGCAACTCAGCATTAGATGAGTGTGGGGCGAACCTGAAATGCTACCTTCAGGCATTGGGCTCTGCGTTCGGCACTTTCTAGATCTGAGTGTACTGGTTAGTTGGTCGTGATGTGATATCTAGGTACAGAGCGGTTTTTCTGAAGGCTCAATTGGTGAGTAAAACTTTTTGAGAGAAAGCATCGGAAGCTACCTCACTAATGCACTGTTGGGTGTCACCACCAGTTACCGTGGTAAGAGTTAAAACTTGAGGGATCAAGCGCTGATGTAATCTGCTGGGTGGAGTGGTGTTTCATTTTTTTTTCCTTTTTCTTTATTCCCTTGTCCTGTGTATTGCTTTCTCACACAATTGAGGCATGCTGGGTAGAAGAGAGGTTATACAAGGTTTGCATAATGCTTGCCAATGCCCCAAGCTCCTGTAGGTTGTGGTATAACCTGACTGTAATAGGAATCCTGTGTCCCTTAATGAACTACAATAAAAAGAGTTTACAGTGAGTACAAACATTTTATTTTCTCTGTTCTACTCTGTCAAAAATCTAGTTGCTGCCATTGCTGATATCCTCAAAATGTTGGTTGTCTGGCTTCAATCATTTTTGAATTGCTGACCCAGAACACACCTGCAGAAACAGAAATCACTACTTCCAATTTGTAGTGCCAGTGACTCTGAGAATATTGAAACTATTGGATCGGCATGACAGCCAAGAAATCACAATGTTTAGAATTGGAGATCTTTAATGGCAGTTTACATAATTCTCTCCATACAGGTTTCTTTTATACAGTATGGATCAGCACACTTCAGTCAGTTCATATAGATCTCATGAATTATGATTGGGAGCAGTTTTCTGCTTCCCTTATCAGTGCAAGCCTTTATGCAGAGCTTTGTAAATATAGGCTTGAAACTTGTTGAAACCGCCTATTTTCCAGGGGATAAATATATGAAAACTATAGCAAAGAAATCTAGAACACCATTTTCTCAAAGAAAAATTAAATACAATTGGTTATTAGGGGTAACCAGTGCAATTTTTTAGCTTCAGGTTTACTGTATAAGTTCTTGCATACCTTACCTTGTAAATTTTTTTTTTTTATTACAGACATTCCGTAAAGATGCTTATTGCTCTAGTATACACATTCCAAATCGACTGACCATCTCTAAATCTGAGCATGATCATAACACAATAAACAATTTGTGAAAATTGTAGAAAAATGACTTTCAAGCTAAGTTGAGCTCAGTAAACGGGGGTTTTTAAGCAAAGTAAATAGATTTGTCCAAAAAAAAAAAATATATATATATATATACATATATATTTGTAAAACTTGTTTTTTTGTAGCTCTGACCATAATGAAAAAAATTGTACAACACAAGTACAGTATACATTCCATATAAAATATATATTTTTATTATTCAGAATTTATTTATATTGCAGATTTCTCAGAAAGCTGGCGAGATCTCTCTACTGAAACGGCATCTTAAAGATTCACAAGCTGAAGCTACACAGAAGATGGGGGAAGTCTTCCTGATGAAGACACAACTTCGGGAGGCAAAAGCATTAGCTAGAGAGAGAGAAAAAGAGTCGGCAGATCTAAAAGCCCGTCTTCAGGCTTTTGAGGATGCCAAAGAGAAACTTTCTCCAGCTTCATTAATGGACACCCATGGAAACCCAAAAGAAGGTTTGGAGATTGCGGATATAGAGAGACTAAGGGCTGAGCTGATGTTGGAGAGACGTCAGAATGAGGCCCAGATCCTGAGTTTTGAAAATGAAAGAAAAATATGGAAGGTAGAAAAAGATAAAGTACTAAGGTACCAGAAAGAAATCCAGGCCAGCTACTTAGAAATGTTTTATCGTAATCAGGCTCTTGAGAAGCAGATCCAAGAGCTGAGACAGGTTCCAGTACAGTCTCCGAGTACCCCGTCACTGTGGATGGATGCTATGGAATCATTTGAGACAACATGAAACACAGAACATGCCATGATATTACTGTTAAGCTAAAATCTGTACAGGTTGACAGAACATTTTATTTATGTGCTGGGATAATGTGAGTAAGCCTCCGTTATTCTCACAATCAGAACTGATGTGTTCAGTGGAATTAATGGCATGGCTATTAAGTCAGATTAATGGACACTTTATCGTCTCAAGTCTCCTGCTACTGTCAAAGAGGGGATAGAAAACAAAGCGATATTTCATAAAAGTTATGAATCAATGACATTCTATGTATTACATGGAGGAAGTTACTAACATTGAATGTCCATGGGAAGAACCTATTTATGACTTCATACATCAGTAAACACTGGATTCCAAGATTATATCGATTTATTGTCATGAGGGTATTTCCACAATAACTCCATGAGAATGAGAACAGGTGGTGTTTTTACAACTGCTATGTTTAAAGGTCATGTGGCACTTTACCTCTTTTCTGTGGCCACTTATGCTTTGTGGCTTATGGCACTATCGACAGTACTTTTAATTTTTTTTATATGAGCTGTGAAGATAAACTTATGTTTTTAGGAGCTTAAAGCACTGAAATCTTAAGTTGATGAAAACGTAAGGATAATTTAATGAAGTCGCAGCCGCAAAGTCAGATAAAGGTTCTCTGGCCATGCGCTGGCCATAGACAGTAAAAAGTGGTTAGACATTGCTTTGACCACTGAATGTTGCTACCCTTATTCAGCAGGTAGATTACCAGTCATGTGCTTTCAAGAAAAACATCCTGACCGCACCCTGATTTCATGGCAATATTAGGCTGCTGGCCAGAAAATACAACCTTGCAGATATTTGCATCTAGAATGGTTTGCAGAGAATAGGCTGGATTCACAGAGCCTTAAAGAGGACCTAAACTGTGGTTGTGGTGCCAAAAAATCAAGCATAGAGCAAATTTCTAGTCAACAACATTGCCTGTATGTTCCCTGCAGCTAGGTTTTTTTTTCCCCTAATATTGACATACCAAGGCTTGTTCTGCACTTCTGGCCACCTTTCATGGAGGTGACCATGTTGGTAGAGGAGCAAGACTTCCTTATGTCAAAGTTGCCTTCCTGATGGTTGCGTTATATTCAAGAAGCAACAAGAGGGGTGCAGAAAGCACATATCTACCGAATCGATTAAGCACAAGCAGAGACATTCTTCAGGTCCTCAGGTACAGTTTCTGCTCTAAAAAGAACAGTGAACAACAAAGTAGAATCATCACCAGTCACAGGCTGCTGTGTCTTGGATGATCTCAACCAGCAGCTTTACAGCTATGAGGTTCAAGCCACAGAAGTGTAAAGGCACAAGAAGTGCACTGCTTTTTTTCGGGCAGAGTTTAGGGTAAAAGTTTAATATGGTTACCATTTAGACACACAAACATTTCAAGATGTTTCTTATAGCAAGTCACTTTTTGAGTTCAGGCCAACTTTACCACAAGGCTATCATAGTGTGACTAAAATTTTCAAAAATCATTGGCTGAAAAAAAATGTCACTTGAAAATGTATTTCTTCTAATATGTTAGCTTTGTGAATTAAGCCTAATGTCTGCTGAAATCTTCCCTTAGACACCTGAATAATTGCAATGTTCTGTCAATTGAAGCAGGATTTGGTGACAAATATCTGATGCTCATATATACCCTAAGCCAGTGGTTCTCAACTTTCATCCCCACCCACCCTTCCTCCCCACCTGTACACATTTTTTTCCCTATGTATTGTTTGGCATGGGGCATCCATGTACACAATGCCCCCTTGCAGTGCCACACTACTGCCTACCCCCTATACCCCTTCCCAGTTTGAAAATCACTGCCCTGAGCTTTTGGGCAAGAACTTGGTCGATTCATATTCCTTAGCTCTGCTATTTGAAATCTTTGGAATAAAAAGGTTTATTAGTCTGGCGTGACTAAGTCATTTCAACCTGTTTAACAAAGCTGGTCCTTTCTCTTTGTGGCTTTATTGGATTTCAAAACAGGTTATGCAAGTGTAACTGCATCATAAAACCTTCATGGTAAAGACTGACCTGAAAGACTAATAATGATACCAAAAAAATGTACATCCAGTCCGAATTATTGTATGATTAACGTAGAACTTGACGCCAGAAATGTTACCTTCTGAAAGCTTAGTTAAAGCACAAAAACATTTAGTGTCATCTACTGTTTACTTTGTTTTTTCCATGACTTGTCACATTGCATGGGATATTTGAAAATATCCTTGTTTTTAAATTGTGCCAATCACAGAAAATAAATAATGCTCTGATTAGCTAGCCAGAATCAATGTAATCTAGACCAGCCTTTGTGCTGCATGTGCAGGACATGTGAAGGAAGGCAGAAATCTTGAACGAACACGTTGAGTAAAGTTTTCTGACCATAACTACTACAGTTTGGGCCTGTAGTAGTTTGTAGTAGTTTTACATTTTTGTGTTTTCCTTCTTTTTTATTATGTTCAGACTTTAAATGTGAAGCAATTGTGTGAGGTACAAATAAATATGATTTGTATTTCTAATTTATAAATGGCTATTTATTGCTTTATTTTTTATAACCAAAAGTGTTGTAAGGATGATTTGTGAAACATATTAAAAAGAGTCAGTAAACACAATGGGATACACATCGGGGGGGGGGGGGGGGGTTGGGGTGACAAATTTTCAACAAATTGCACTTAGATATTATGTGTTATAATATTCCATTCTTTTCTTTCTTTTTTTTTTTTTTTTTTAAGCAGACAAGGTATAATGGCTTTTAAAGTAACTTGTATTTTTTTTCAAAAACACACAGGAGGGCGCAACCACCTCGTGCATTACCATAGACACATTTATTTAAACACGCAAGACAAATGGATACTCACAGAAAGGTAAAATCAATAGATAATGCTTCAGAGAAACATAATGTGCCCTCCTGTGTGTTTTTTTGCAGTTTGTTGAGGATTCCCCAGTCTGAGGAGGGCTGCACCCAAAGGGGCATTATGCATTGAAGCTCTGTGAAAGAGAGAAGTCCCTGCATCTAGCGCTGGAGTGTGTTTTGGAAAGTATTAGAGGCAGCACAGTGGCTAAGTTTTTAGCACTTCTACCTGGCAGCACTAGGGTCATTGGCTCTAATCCCAACCAAGGCACTACCTCTCTTGAGTTTGCATGTTCTCCCTTTGCCCGCATGGGTTTCTTCTGGGTACTCTGGATTCTTCCCACACTCCAAAGACATGCTGTTGGGTTAATCCTAGGTCCTGTCTAAATTGGTCCTAGAATGTTTATGCATGTGTTAGGGGCCTTAGATTGTAAGCTGCTTGAGGCCAGGGACTGATGTGAATTTACTGTGTGTGTGGTGTGTGTGTGTATATATATATATATATATATATATATATATATATATATATATATATATATATATATATATATATTATGTATGTGTGTGTATAAATATATATGTATGTATGGCACTATATAAATACCATTAAAAAAAATTAAAAAAGGACAGCTTGGCCCATAGAACATAATGTTTTTGGTACCTGGGAGGCACAAGAGTAACCTGGCCTGCTGTCAGCTGCCTTTGAAAATCCGGGATGGACTGAAATACACAGCGCTGGTATTTGGCTGTACTCATGTTCAGGGGCCCTGAACTTACTAATTCTGTGTTTGGGACATACATCCCTAGTACAGATGGGAATAGCGCTTTGTATTTCAGCATGTCATATATTTTGACAGGCTGCTGTCAGTGTGCTGTATGCTGTATCTTTGCTTCTCTTTTTTCCATCTTTTTTCTATGCTGTGGGGGGCCAAAGCACCTGTGTGCATAAGGCTGTATACATAAAGTACCAGTATATTGTGCATTACGCACAACAATGGTTTATATACTAAGTAGCACATACCTTCAACTCATTCAAAAGGATAAGTAGAAATTTACATTGCAAAAGTGACCTGATCTACTCTTTTATTAAATCAAATCTCTATTTTGAACTTTAAAGATGCCCGGCAGCCATGCTGATCCTTGGCTTTTGAGGCATAGACCTGAAAGAAGTATATAGAATAAGGCCCCATTCACACCTGAGCATTTTCCTTAAGTTGAATAAATTATTCTCTATGGCGATGGTTCACATCTCCACTCTAAGCCTAAAGACAGATGCTTGAAGCTCCAAAGGTTTTGTGCCCTACTTTGTCTTCAGCCGGTGACCCTGCCCCTTTGTTTACTTAGCAGTGGGGGGGAAGTGACATTGTCATTTGGCAAGTGACAAGCAACAAAACCAGTCATGTTCGTTTTTGGTGTGGGTCGGCGGCTGTCATTCCTCATGATTGACGATGGATTTACTTCGGGGGAACATGTTTGTTTGTTTGTTTATTTTTTAATAAAGGACTTGTCAAAAACTTTTTTATTTTGAAATTTTATTGCTGAATGTGTAATGTTCACTTTGGGGGGGGTGGGGGTCTGGGGTTCTGATAAGCTTTCACTCGTACTCCCACAAGCACCGAGCTGCCAGGATTGTGGGGGAGAGGCCCTTATCCCCATCAATTTGGGGATAAGGTGCGTTTCCAGGGGGTCCCCCTACCTGCCAAAGTGCCCTCCCCCATGTTGAGGGCATGTGGTCTGCTATGGTTCAGGATGTAAATGCAACCCCTCCCCTTTCCTGGCCTACCAGGCTGCATGCTCAGAAAAGGGTCTAGTATGGATTTTGGTGGGGGTGCCCTTTAAAATCCATACCAGACTGAAGGGCCTCGTATGGATTTTGGGGGGAACTCCATAGATTTTTTTTGTTCGGCTTGGGGCTCCCCTTAAAATCCTTACCAGACCCAAAGGCCTGATATGGTTTGGGAGAATCCCCACACTGTTTGTTTTCTGTTTTTTCAATGCCAGCTCTTTTGTTTTTCTGCTGTCGGTGGGGAATCCCTACTGACAGCAGGGATGACTCATCGTTGTTAGGACGCTGGAAGGTGCCAGCTCCTTAACAACCGATAACTCGTCCCTTCTGTTGACAGCAGGGATGAGTCACTGGTTAGGAAGGCGGTAGGTGGCGGCTCCTTAAAACGTCAAAGCACTTTAAAACCCACCTAAAAACCAGCAACAAAACACCTGAAAAAAATGCTAAAAAATGCAACGCTCAGGTGTGAATGCAGCATGAGAGTTTGTCAGCATCTAATTCATGTGCTTGTTCCAGGTCAGTAACTGTGTAAGTATTAAAGCCACACCTGTACTTTTTCACATTCTTGCACAGTGGTGTACTTAAATGCAAGTTCACGAAAATAAATTGCACCACAGTTCATTTAAAATGTTAAGGCAAAGGGGGCAAATGTGGCCTAACACCCTAGCCTCAAAGCCTGATTGAACATCTACCAGGATAAGGAGGATGCGGAGTGCAACAAAGTGTGGAGAGGGGCGAATACTGCTCTTTTTATGCAGTGGTTCTCAGCTTAGTAAGTGATTTGAATGCTGAGACTTTAAATGTGTATCTGGTACTGACAAGTTACAGGGAAATAAGTCTTCACAGATATTACAATGTGCTTTTGAAGGTGACTCACTGAACTCTTGTCCTTTTTGAGCTTGTTCTAGACATTACCCATTTCTGGTGTTCACATTAAAACAACAAGCTGTCTAGCTTGATTTTTCTACTTCGAGAATTACACAGAATCCTTGGAGCAAGTATCCGCATGTCACTGACAGCTGCTGTGATGAAGATCTGAGAGAGTGAATCGCAGTGGGTGTCTCCAAAACTTGGCAGGTAAAGCAGAAACCAAGCCAACCTCTCCTAAAGTCCCACAAAAGGACACCGGAACTATTCCATATATGTCTCCTAAGAATTGCTGAGATGCTCCATTACAATATGCCATTCCATTCTAGGAGGGGGGTGCAGCGTTATTTTTACACTTGATACAACATCACAGAACCATGATCTGAAAGCGACAGGTGTATGACTTTGCAATTAGGAGGTTTATTCTTATTATATAGGATTTATATAGCGCCAACAGTTTGCGCAGCGCTTTACAACATAAGGGCAGACAGTATAGTTACAATACATTTCAATACAGGGGGAATCAGAGGACCCTGCTTGTTTCGTTTGACATTTATAGTCTTAAAGTTGTATTTACAGCTGACCTCCAGGCAGATTGTAAAAGGCACACATTAATGCAGCTCTGTATTTATTAATACATTTTTTTTTAATGCAAGCAGTGTAAGTACCTGAATTTGATTTGGTTTCAGCCTCTTGCAATCTATTTTACAGCAGAGCTTAGGCTGGAGGCATGAAAAGCAGCACAAGTAGCCAATCGGACGTGCAGCAGAGCTCATGTGCTAACAAAGGAGCATTCTGAAAAGAGGATAAAGCAGAGAGGGAGAGAGATGAGCTAATCAATCTGCTGCTTCCACTTTTACTACCTTTATACTATCAGACACAGGAGGGGGGGGGGGGGGGGCCTGTTAATGTTGCTTAGTTGCAGCAGAAAATAATCTGGTATTCCGTCCTATCACTATCAGACATGGCTGCCCTGTATCAATCCCAGGACTGCACGGATAAAAATCCTTTGACAGGTATAGTGTAAAATATGTTTCTCTTACGTCCTCCGACAGTCGCCGCCTCTTCATATTCGTCACATATGGGGTATTAGACTTTGCTCCGAAGGAGTAGCTAGGCAATAGAATATGTTAACAATAAAGCTTTAACATATCCCACCCTCAAGGGCTGGTCCCCTCAGTCAATACCCTCCTACTTCCTGCAACCATATCTCAGTTTTAATGTCTAGCTTGTCAGGAGTGGCTGGCTCTCTCTGTGCTGGGACTTTCTGTCCCAGACTCTTTCTTCTTTTTAATATTTTGTTTGAGTTTTTCTCTCTACCTTTATTTAGCTGTTATTTTGTCAGCGTTAGTTAGTTCTTCGGACGAAGAGGATCATGCGGACTGGGTCTCGGGCTGATCCCCCTGGTCGCAGGTCGTGGGTCAGTGGCTTCCCAGTCTGCCATCGAGCGTTCAGCCAGGTAACGCTCCTGGCACAGTGAACGACCCATCCCTGTTCGGTGCAGGGATGATTGGTGAGGTGGCTACCTCACTGGACGCTGTGCGGTTTCTTAACCCCCATTTTGTGCGTTTTGAATTGCGACTCTCCCTGCCTCATGTGCAGCGGCTTGTTCGCCTGTGCGGGTCCCCCACGCCATGTGAGGTAAGTGTATCTATGTGGGGACCTGTCTGTCTGGGGGGGTGTCAGTCTGGGACTGTGTAACCTGCCTCTATTCACACTGCTTGTCTCCCTATCTCTCGGCTGCATGCTGTGGGCTGCAAGGGGGGGGGGAGCTGTATGACACTGTGTGTGTCAGACTGGTCAGTGTGAGAAGCTGTGTGCTGTGGGGCATGTTTTTTTGGCATGTTTGGGCACTATACGGCGATCGCTGCGGCGATCTGACATGTATTCTGATATTGGAATGTAATGTGTGTTTTAATGCACTGTGGAGCGGCGGTTTCGGCGCCAAACGACGCCATTTTACCTACACCCGCTCCGGCCGCATGGTTTACATGCATGGCGGCCATTTTCTTGTAGCCTCCATAGGCTTACATGGAAGCGCCCTGGCAGCATCACTTCCTCTTTCCTGGAACACCGATCGAGGCAGCAGCAGCGGCGAGGGTCTCCTCAGGTTTTATCCTTCTGTTCTTGCTATCCATTGCCTGTGTTCAGTTTGCATATTCCCTGTGGGGGTCTCATTGTGCTTGAGTGTGGTGCGGTGGGCTGCGCTTGCCGCGCTTGCTTAAAAGGGGCAGTTAACCCTTGGTTGTCTGGCATTACAGGGGCAATGGATTCTCAGGAGGGCAAATTTCCTACAGTATTGGTGGAAAGCCAGGGGACCGCTGTTTCCCCCCCAGGGGGGGATTTAGCCACTATTGTGGCTGGCCTTGCTGCTCAGGTGCAAATGCTGGTGGCTGCTCAATCTACTAAAAGGCCCAGAGTTGCTCTTTCCTCTGATTCTGAGGGTGAAGGTGATGGGGCTGTTCTGGCAGGGGCCTCCTTATCGGGGTCCCGCTCCTCTCTTGATCTAGTGGGGTCTGAGGTGGAGGCTGAAGTTGAGGGGGTTGATAATTCTCCCCCTGGCTCGCCTGAAGAGCTTGCAATCATGGATGAGTTGATTGCTTCCATTAAGCAAACGCTGCGTTTGCAGGACGAAGTGTGTCCCCCCGCTGCCTTGGCGGCTTATGGGACGCAGAGGAAACGCAGGACGCCGCAGGGTTTTCCCTGCAATGCTGATTTTCAGCTCGCTGTTAAGGATCAATGGCGCGATCTGCGCAAGCCTTTTGCGGTACCGAGTAAATTCAAGCTGCGTTATCCTTTTTCGCCTGCCACTGATGAAAGGTGGTGTGTGCCTCCACCAGTGGATCATGCAATTGCGGTTTTGAACAAAGCCACTGCGATTCCTGCAGAGGGTTCCCCTGTTTTCCGTGATGCCACGGATAGGAGATTGGAGACTCTTGCCCGTCATACTTATTCTGTTACGGGTTCTATGCTTAAGGCTCTGTTTGCTTCTCTCATGGCGGCCCAGGCGATCGCAAGTTGGACGCAGATGCTTAGGCGCGTCCTAGTGGCCGACTCGGCCTCGCCGGCGACCCTGGATATGGTGGATCAGATCCACCAGGGTGTCATGTATCTGTGTGATGCGGACCTGGACCTGATTCCGTTGGCTGCACGTGTGCACAGCGTGGCGGTGTTGTCTCGCCGCCTGGTCTGGTTGAAATGTTGGTCGGTGGACCAATCTTCACGTAAGACCTTAGCCAATCTGCCTTATGATGGGTCTCGCCTTTTTGGGGAGTCCTTGGATGTGTTGATTAAGGGGATCACCGGGGGTAAGAGCACTCTCTTGCCCCATTTCCCCAAGGCTAAGGGGGCTTCTGGGAAGAAGCATGCTAATTTTCGGCCCCCTCAGGGGTCCTTTCGTGCCTTTCGGCCGCACTACAAGGGCAAACCGTTCAAAGGTCAAGGCTCTCAGAAGAAGCCCTGGTCTGGTAAACAGAAGTCCGGCCAATCCGGACCTGCAGCCCATAACAGTTCGGCCTGAAGGGGCGCCCTCACCCAGTTTTGGGGTGGGGGGGACGCTTGCTCGGTTTTCTTCAGCCCTGGTTGGCCCGTGTGCGGGACAGATGGGTTCTGGAAATCGTTCGATCTGGTTACAAGATCGAGTTTCTCTCTCGGCCGGAGAGCAGATTTTTTCCCTCAAATCTTCAACTGTCTCCAGAGCGCTTGCGGGACCTGCACCTGGCGGTGCGGGACCTGAGGGCTCAGGGAGTGGTGGTTCCGGTGCCTCATCGGGACAGGTTTCGGGGGTTTTATTCCAATCTGTTCACCGTGCCCAGAAAGGAGGGCAAAGTTCGTCCGATTCTGGACTTGAAGGCTCTGAACCGCTCTGTGCGGGTTCGCAAGTTCCGCATGGAATCCCTGCGGTCGGTGGTGGCTGCCCTGGCTCCGGGGGAATTCATGGCCTCCATCGATTTGAAGGATGCGTACCTTCACATCCCCATATTCGAGGGTCATCAGAGGTACCTTCGATTTGCCATTGCGGAGGATCACTACCAGTTCGTGGCGTTGCCCTTTGGTCTCGCCTCGGCTCCGCGGGTCTTCACCAAGGTGCTTGCACCGGTTCTGGCATTATTGAGGGCCCAGGGCGTTTCTGTCCTGGGGTATCTGGACGACATTCTGGTTCGGTCTGCGACCAGCCAGGGTCTGGAGGAGGACCTGTCTGTCACGATGCAAACTCTACAGGAGTTTGGTTGGACGATAAATTTTCCAAAGTCGACACTGAGTCCGTCGGTTCGTCTCCCCTATCTGGGAATGATACTGGACTCGGTGCAGGCGAAGGTCTTCCTGCCGGAAGACAAACTCAGGACTCTCCGGGAGGAAGTCAGGTCCCTCAGGGTCGTTCCGAACTCGTCTCTGCGGACGTGTATGAGATGTCTGGGATTGATGGTCTCGGCCTTCGAGGCGATTCCTTTCGCACAGTTTCACACGCGGGGTCTCCAAGCGGAGATCCTGTCCAGGTGGGACGGGCGACCTCAATCTCTGGATCTTCAGATCTCGTTGAGTCTTCGCACCAGGGAAAACCTTCTGTGGTGGCTCCAGTCCCCGTTGGTGTCCGGGGGCAAGTCGTTTCGTCCGATCTCGTGGACGGTAATCACCACGGATGCCAGCCTGTCGGGCTGGGGTGGAGTTCTGGGCGTTCTGTCCGCTCAGGGGACTTAGTCGGAGGGGGAGTCTTCCCTTCCGATCAACATTCTGGAATTGCGTGCGATAAGTCTCTGTCTTCATCGCTGGACGGACCGGCTGCAGGTTTGCCCGGTTCGGGTGCAGACGGACAATGCCACGGCGGTGGCCTACATCAACCACCAAGGGGGCACCAAGAGTGCCCGAGCGGCTCGAGAAGTGGCCGACATTCTGTCTTGGGCCGAGACTCATGTCCCGGCGATAACGGCGGTTCACATTCCGGGAGTGGAGAACTGGCAGGCGGACTATCTGAGTCGCCAGACCCTGGATCAGGGGGAATGGTCTCTCCATCCGGCTGTCTTCCAGACGTTGTGCGCGAAGTGGGGTCTTCCAGATGTGGACCTGTTCGCGTCTCGCCTCAACAACAAGGTGAAGAGGTTCGTGGCAAGGACGCGCGACCCTCGGGCAGACGCGTCAGTGGCCCCGTGGCATCAGTACAGGCTGATGTACGCGTTTCCACCGATTCAGTTGCTGTCCAGGTTCCTTCGCAGGTTACACTCGGAACGCAGCACGGTGATTCTTGTGGCACCGGACTGGCCTCGCCGGTCCTGGTACGCAGACCTCGTGAATCTGGCGGTCGACGCCCCGTGGCGTCTGCCTCTTCGAGACGATCTACTGTCTCAAGGACCGATATACCATCCTGCTTTACAGTCGCTGGCTTTGACGGCCTGGCTGTTGAGACCGAGGTCCTGAAGGAGAGGGGTCTCTCTCCGGAGGTCGTCCATACCTTAATCAATGCGAGGAAATCTTCCTCGGGGAAGGTTTATTACCGTGCTTGGAAGGCCTATTTTGCCTGGTGTGAGTCCAGGGGGTTTTCACCCCGCACGTACTCGGTGTCCCGTGTGCTGTCTTTCCTTCAAACGGGTGTTGATCAGCGTTTGGCGCTGGCTACGATAAAGGGTCAGGTGTCTGCTCTGGCCGTTCTGTTTCAACGTCCCGTGGCTTCCAACCCATTGGTTGGCACCTTTATTCAGGGTGTGCGGCATCTGGTTCCCCCGAGGCGGGATCCTCTGCCCCCTTGGGACTTGAATCTCGTTCTATCTGTGTTACAACGTGCTCCTTTTGAACAGATCAGGGAGATCTCGTTGTCTATGTTGTCCAAAAAGGTCGCCTTTTTGGTGGCGATCACTTCGGCTCGCAGAGTGTCGGAGCTGGCGGCTTTGTCCTGCAAGTCTCCGTACCTGGTTATTCATTTGGATAAGGTGGTCTTGCGACCTAATCCTTCTTTTCTTCCGAAACGAGTTTCGGACTTCCATCTTAATGAGGATATTGTCTTGCCTTCGTTGTGCACGAAGCCTAAACATCCGAAGGAGGTGAGACTGCACTCTCTGGATGTTGTTCGGGCGATAAGGGTTTACCTTAAGTCGACTGAGTCTTTTCGAAAGACGGACTCCTTGTTTGTTCTTCCAGAGGGTCCTCGGAAGGGCATGGCGGCTTCGGCCTCTACCATCGCCAAATGGATCAGGCAGACCATTGAACAGGCCTATGCCTTGCAGGGGAAGGTTCCCCCTGTGCCTGTGAAGGCGCACTCGACTAGATCTCTGAGTACGTCTTGGGCCTGTCGTCATGGGGCTTCTGTAGCCCAGGTGTGTAAGGCGGCGACTTGGTCGACCGTGCACACTTTCACAAAATTCTACAAAGTAGATGTTCAGGCATCGGCGGATGCTTCCTTTGGCCGCAAGGTTCTTAGTGCGGCTGTTCCCTAGGGTCCCTTGTTGGGGACTCCTGGCTGTTGGGATAAGTTTTGTATCCCCTGGTTTTTTGTCTTTTCCTGGGTTGTTGCTCCTGTTGAGCACTTGTTTTTTGCTGTTGCCCAGCTGGTTCCTTCCTTTGGTAAGGTTCCTTCTTTGATGCGGAGACTGCGTTGCCTTTCGGCGCGAATGCGTTTCCCACCCCTCATGTTTGCACTGCTTTGGGACGTCCCCATATGTGACAAATATGAAGAGGCGGCGACTGTCGGAGGACGTAAGAGAAAACGGAATTTTTGTAAAATCTTACCTGTAAAATTCCTTTCTCTGAGTCCTCCGACAGTCGCCGCCCCCGCCCCTCTTTTGGGGTTTGATTGTGTACTCTACTGCTATTCCACTAAAACTGAGATATGGTTGCAGGAAGTAGGAGGGTATTGACTGAGGGGACCACCCCTTGAGGGTGGGATATGTTAAAGCTTTATTGTTAACATATTCTGTTGCCTAGCTACTCCTTCGGAGCAAAGTCTAATACCCCATATGTGACGAATATGAAGAGGCGGCGACTGTCGGAGGACTCAGAGAAAGGAATTTTACAGGTAAGATTTTACAAAAATTCCGTTATATCATCTTGGAATTTTACTATTTTCCTGGAGTTGAGCTGGAAAGCTGTGAGGCAGATTTCTTCAACCTAACAGTCCAATCTGAGTTTAGAATTTATAGAAGAATATTCCGTTTTTATGTCCTAAGTGCTGAAAACAGTATTAGCAGACTGTCAGTGAAAATACTTAGTGTCACTAAACCATAACATAAAAAAATATTAATAAATAGTGTATTACATGCTGTTCATACTCAGTCAATATAAGATTTGTTTTCTGTATTCTGTAAGAAAACTGGTTGATTCTGCTGCTCTCTATCTCCCCCTTCTGTTCATGTCCCAAACTCAGCTAGGGATTTTGCAGCTGTGGTGGCAACTCTACACCTGCTCAGTTTTCAATGAGTTTCTATGCTGAGAATTTCCTCCCTATCACATATGAACAGCCCATGTGACTATAGAGTCACAGATGTAGGCGTATACACTCTGGTAAATGACAGTCCACTCCCTCTCTCCTCCACCATGCCCCCTAACCAGCTAAACACAATGGGGGGGTATTACGTGTAGATTAATGGAGGCTTTACCTCCCTCCTTTTTTAAGACACAAGCTGGAGAGGACGTGACACAGCCAGTGACTGGAAGAAATCCACCCACACCATGTTATTTCCACAAAAAAAGTAAAGATTTTATTTCAAATATATACTTGTATGACAATTTAAAACTGTTTGATATTCATTATTTTATTTTTAATTTGTATTCCAACGGCTGTTTTTTATTTTGAACATGTGACCAGCAGCAGAGGACTAGAAGCTCCTCCTACTTATGTAGACAGGCTGGGAAAGATCTGGGTCGTGTGACAGTTGTATATTGATAATAAAAAGATACTTAGATGTTTGTTTGTTTTTCTAATAAAATAATAACAGTGCCATCATCCACATGCAGAAATAGAAGGGACAATGAAAAATTAAATAGTGTGTGTTTCGTATCACTTTAACCACTGGCCGACCGCCGCAAGTACATATACGGCGGCGGTCAGCCCCTCCTGGGCAAAGTGACGTATCGGTATGTCACTCGCCCACCAGCCAATAGGGGGCGAGCGCGCACCGCCGGAGGCGTGCCCCCGCTCGTTCACAGGGATCCCCGCGTGAGTGACCGGCGGCTCCGATGTCCGCTGGTCACTCGCAATCTCCCGCTGGAGAGGGAGAAAGGCAGGTGGCTAATGTAAACAAAGCCGTCTGTCATTCTCCCTGCTGTAACAGCAGAGATCATACGATCCTGCTATGTAGGATCGTATGTCTCTGTGGTTACATCAAAAGCCACGCCCCTTGACAGTTAGAAGCATGCCCCTAGGGACACACTTAACCCCTGGATATCTAATAAAGTTAACCCCTTCCCTGCCAGTGGTCATTTTTACAGTAACCGTGCATATGAATAGCACTGATTACTGTAGTAATGTCAATGGTACCCCAAATCCGATTGTCCGCCGCAAAGTCGCAGTCCCGCAAAAAAATCGCACATCGCCGCCATTACTAGTTTAAAAAAAAAACAATAAAAATTACATATTTCAAAAATAACAAATCTTTGCCGTAGTTAGTAAACGCAATAACTTTTGCGCAAACCAATCAAAATACTCTTATTGTGATTTTTTTTTCACCACAAATATGTAGCAGAAAGCAAATTGGCCTACAATGTTAAAAAATTTTGATTTTTAGATTTTTTTTTGAGGGGAATTTCATATAAAAAAATGTGAAAAATATTATTTTTTCAAAATTGTCGCTCTTTTTTTGTTTATAGCGCAAAAAGTAAAAATCGCACAGGTGATCAAATACCACCAAAAGAAAGCCCTGTTTGTGGGGGAAAAAAAGGACATCAATTTCATTTGGTTACAGCGTCGCAGGACCGCGCAACTGTCCGTTAAAGTCACGCAGTGCAGAATCGCAAAATAGGCCCTGGAGTTTGAGCAGCCAAATTCTCCGGGGCTTAAGTGGTTAAATTAAAAAAATAAATAATACACCAAATTCGAAATGCCTGGCTAGAAGGTATGATATAATAATTTCTAAATAACAAAATGGAACTCTGTATCACACCCACAAACATGCAAAACCCCAATACATGAATTTTGTAAGCAATGTAAAGCTGTGATGCCATTCATGTAAAAATATTTAACATGAAGATCAATAATATTGCCTCTTTTAAGAGTACAGGCGGTCCCCAGGTTGCAAACAAAATAGGTTTGTTCCTAAATTGAATTTGTTTGTAAGTCAGAACAGGTACATTTTTTAAGTGTAGCTCCAGCCAAAAAAATTATTTTTACGTTTTTTGGATAGTATAGGGAAGGGTTAACACCCCTGCAATGTTTGTATTGCTTTCTGTGCCCCTGTTAGAATATTTTACCTCACTTTCTGTCCCTGTGACAATTGGAAGCCAAAAATTTACCGTGATAGATGGCCCGCACCCCTAATCACATAAATCACATCAAAAAGAAAAAAAGATGGGGCTTTGGATAGGCTGGTGGGAAAGAGAATATCACAACTTTAACACGATTATTTCATAAAACAAAACTTGTTTATTGAGTCAAAAAAAAATGATAAAATCGCATAACAAACATATGATAAAAACACACAAGAAAAAACGCATGTGTAGAAATATACTCCCATTGGGAGTGCCGATACTTCTGTACCAGTAGATGGTAATGGTCTCTATAATTGCACGGTCTAAGGGTCCCCAGCAAGCTGACGCGTTTCGCAGCAAGGCTTCCTCAGGGCCAGTGAGACCAGAAAGATCGATATTCTCACTGCACCAGAGACCAGACCAAACACATGCGTTGAAAGGCAGACACCAGAGACATCACTCCCAAATTCTGTAGCGATGATAAATCTGCCTTATCATAGTTGGCTGTCCATATGAGGCAGGCAATCCAAATAATCCCAATAAGCCAAGGTACCTTATAATGCAGATATCATGGGTAAACCCCACTTAACCACAGAAGTGGGACTATCCTTCATTCCACTAGTGCTGAGAGAGCCTGTGACAATTGGATTTTGAAAATTTTGGATTGTTAAGGAAACAAGGATTGATGATAAAGCTTCAGTGGAGACACCTCAGGGGTAAATTTCCCTTCCTAGGGGTAGATTTCCTCTCACTTCCTGTTGTCTCAATCCATTTGTAAGTAGGAGTCGTTTGTAAGTCAGATGTCTGTAACCCGGGGACCACCTGTACACTAATATGGAGATAGGCATTATAGTAAGTAGATAGTCAAATACATTTGTGTGTTCTCTTGCTGTTGGAATAGAACTTAATGGTGTATATCAGTGGTCGCCAACCTTTCGGACTTCCGTGACCACTAAGCTCACAATTTTAAATCCTGCTGACCACTAAACTCACAACATGGATTTTACATGCCTTATACACACAATGCTTCAACTCTCTGCCCCCTCCCCTTGGATCACAGTGCTGCCTTTAACGAATAATGCTCCAGCTTTCTGCCCCCCCCCCCCTGCACTCTGTATCACACTGCTGCCTCATTTGATCTTACCTTCTTATTCAGCCATGTGCTCGAGCTCCGTGCTTCCTTCATGCTGTCATTCATTGTCATTCATGGTCCACTCCTCCTTCACCTCATACTCTCTGCAATGCTCCTTGCGCCTCCCTCTGAGTTCACAGGAGCCAAAACTACAGAGGAGGCATTGGGTATCAATGAGTGCTGACAGTATTGACAGTCAGCGTGCATTGAGAACAACACTGGAAACCACATTGGGTGGTATACATTCTTTACAATGTTGATTTGCGGCAGAACCCCTGGGGACCACCAACATTTTCTAGAGGACCATCAGTGGTCCACGGACCACTGGTTGGTAACTGCTGGTCTATATCAATAAAAGGCACTTTAACATGATATAGCTTGGCCCAAACAAATTCTTTTAAGTGAAAGTGAACCTGGATTGTTGTCCAAGAAAAGAGTGTTAGACAGGACTCAATAAGTTGTGGCTCCACAACCCTATGTACAATTGGAAAAAAGTAGGGGACTTTAAAGGCAGCCACTCATAACCCCATGGAGAGAAAGAACTCAAGGTTTTGAGTTCTTTTTCTCCACGGGGTTATAAATAGCTGCCTTTAAAGTTCCATACTTTTTTCCTTGTTTTTTCAGAAAGTGAACCTGGAGTTAAGCTTTGCGTTTTCAATAGTTTGGAATATGATTAGAACTTTTGTCAGGTCTTTGTCTAAATGTCACCCCATTTCTTCTCCCAGCAACAGCATTTTTACTAGGAGATAAAGTGAAGGCAAATTTTTTAAACACTGACACAACAGCAATAAAAAAAAAAATTCACTCAGTACTTGACCAGAGTTATTTTGTTTGAAGACCATGAATCACCAACGCAAACCCTTGATTAGATTGTTCTGTTTTCTTTGGTTCAATGACAGCCAGTATAGATATACAGGGATTGAAGCAAATAGTTTACTACTTAGCTAAAGGCAAACTGTTTTTACTTTAAATAGATTAGGGAATGGTTAAAACCCAACAGTTTTTTTTTTTTTTTTTTTGCCACCCGTGTCCTATTAGGGACATTTCCTTTCACTTCCTGTCCTGTAGACTCAACAGACAACGAGACTATCTTTCCAATGTGAAAGAAATCCCCTCTTACACAGTTGTCATGGGCACATTGAAAGAATTCCCCTCTGTTTCTGTGATTCTGGTAGCTCATAATTTTTTGGAATTAGCCTAATTTTAATTTCAAGATACACTGGCAATGGGTGCAGGTTTGAATCTCCCAAACGGGGATACGGACAGCAATAAAAACCTGACAAAGGTTCTAGTCAAAGCCCAAAAAAGGTTTTGGGTATAAATAGACTTTAAGGTGCATTATATATATATATATATATATATATATATATATATATATATATATATATATATATTGAATAATAACCTATATTAAAAACTAGTTTAAATCCATAATAATTATTGAATTGGACACAGACCTAGACTAAGATGAGTGTAAAGGAAAGAAAAAGTGTTGCTCATCCTATAACCAGATTTCATCCGGTTATTTTTTCCAGCTTTGGTTAGTAAATAACAGTTACCTATTAGTGGCAACATTATATTGATTTTTTTTTTTTTTTTTTCAAATACAAACCTCTGTATATGCCTCTTTAAACGTATTTTTTCAGGAACTCCAGGTTACCAGAACAGGAAAAATACACACTCTCCTCTAATCTACCAAACATTTAATTACATGAGAGTGTTGTTTCCTGACTTTATGATCAAACAGACGTGCCATGGCCCATCCTCCCCTGAACATCTATACTTCTGTAAAATATGTATCACTGCCTGAGCTGTAGAATCAAGCTCTAATAATTAAGGATTTAACTTTCAGTATCCTGTAGTATCGTAATTTGGTGTTTTGCTGCCACTGTAATATTTATTGCCTCTATATGTCAACCTCAGTACTCATGAATCAGACTCTTAATGAAAACAAAGAGACAAGTTTCTTCTAGTTTGGAGTCCACATTTTAGTAAAAAAAAAAAATTTACATATGCGCTATATTGTCAAAAGTATTGGGACACTTACCTTTACACGCACATGAACTTTAATTGCATCCCAGTCTTAGTCCGTAGGATGGCCCCTTCCCGTTCCAACATGATTGTTCACCAATGCACAAAGCAAGGTCCATAAATACATGGATGAGCAAGTTTGAGGTAGAGGGACTTGACTGGCCTGCACAGAGTCCTGACCTCAACCCGATAGAACACATTTGGCATGAATTAGAGCAGAGACTGCGAGCCAGGCCTTCTCTCCAACATCAATGCCTGACCTCACAAATGCGCTTCTGGAAGAATGGCCAAACCATTCCCATAGACACACTCCTAAACCTTGTGGACAGCCTTCGCAGAAGAGTTGAAGCTGTTATAGCTGCAAAGAGTGGGCCAACTCAATATTGAACCCTATGGACTAAGACTGGGATGCCATCAAAATTCATGTGCGTGTAAAGGCAGGCGTCCCAAAACTTTTGGTCATGTAGTATATTTGGCGAGAAAAAAAATATGTGCTTTTATAATTTATTTTCCCATGGGAGAATGCAAAATATTGCATCTATCATTAGTGGTGGTTTGGTGGAGGGGGGTCCCATTTATATCATGTTACATGTTAGCACCTAAGTACAAGTGTAACATGGTGCAAAAGGTGGAGTTACCCTTTAAACTTTAGCCCCAGCCCTATTTCGGACACTTTTTGTTCACAAGTTAAAACCAGTATTTTTTCCTAGAAAACTACTTAGAACCCCCAAACATTATATATATTTTTTTAGCAAAGACTCTGGAGAATAAAATGTCGGTCATTGCAAAATTTTTTGTCACGCGGTATTTGCGCAGCGGTCTTTAAAACGCCATTTTTTTGGAAAAAATTTGAAAAATCACATTTCACTGCATTTAAAAAATACTAAACAGTAAAGTTAGCCCATTTTTTTTGTATATTGTGAAAGATGATGTCACGCCGAGTAAATAGATACCAAACATGTTACGGTTTAAAATTGCGCCCCCCCGTGGGATGGCGACAAACTACGGTCAATAGAGATCTCAATCTGCGACGCTTTAAATTTATTTAACGGTTACCAGTTTAGAGTTAGAGTGTAGCTCTTTTTTTTTAATTATTGCCCACGCTCTGGCGATCGCGGCGATACCTCACATGTGTGGTTTGAACTGCGATTTCATTTGCGGCTCGACTTGCGTATACGTTTTTTTTTGTGCGCGAGCTAATGGTGACGGGGACGGCTAAATTTTTTTTTTTTTTTTTCCTATTTATTTTTTCTTTTTTTTTAAACTTTATTACAGGTTTTTAAAAAAAAAAAAAATCTGATCACTTTTATTGCCGTCACAAGCAATGTAAACATCCCTGGTGACAGCAATATGTCGTGACAGGTACACTTTATGGAGGGATCGAGGGTCTAAAAGACCCTAGACCCCTCCACTACACTTCCCTGTATGCAAAACGCCGAAAACGGCATTTTTGCATACAGCCGTTTTTCAAATCTGCCGCCTTTTGCAGCACAGTAACCCGGACGTGACGTCATGGACGCCGCCTCCGGGTTACGTCATCGGAGACCCGATCGATGCCGTTTCCGGCATTCATCGGGACTCCATCCAGCCGGCGGACGTGCCGGCTGGGTGCTCGGGGCTCCCGGTGGGACGGTAGCCCCGAGCAAAGCCGCGGAAGGCGGCGGGAGGGGGGGGACGTCCCCTCCCGCCCCCCCGGGTAACGATCGAGCGGCTCCCGAGCCGCATCGATCGTTACCGACGGAAAGCCGACCGTCGGCTTCAAACAACGGTACCGGGATGATGCCTCTAGCTAGAGGCATCATCCCGGTATAACCACTCAAAGTCAGCCGACGTAGAGGTTACGTGACTGGTAGTAAAGTGGTTAACCACTTTACTACCAGTCACGTAACCTCTACGTCGGCTGACTTTGAGTGGTTATACCGGGATGATGCCTCTAGCTAGAGGCATCATCCCGGTACCGTTGTTTGAAGCCGACGGTCGGCTTTCCGTCGGTAACGATCGATGCGGCTCGGGAGCCGCTCGATCGTTACCCGGGGGGGCGGGAGGGGACGTCCCCCCCCTCCCGCGGCTTTGCTCGGGGCTACCGTCCCACCGGGAGCCCCGAGCACCCAGCCGGCACGTCCGCCGGCTGGATGGAGTCCCGATGAATGCCGGAAACGGCATCGATCGGGTCTCCGATGACGTAACCCGGAGGCGGCGTCCATGACGTCACGTCCGGGTTACTGTGCTGCAAAAGGCGGCAGATTTGAAAAACGGCTGTATGCAAAAATGCCGTTTTCGGCGTTTTGCATACAGGGAAGTGTAGTGGAGGGGTCTAGGGTCTTTTAGACCCTCGATCCCTCCATAAAGTGTACCTGTCACGACATATTGCTGTCACCAGGGATGTTTACATTGCTTGTGACGGCAATAAAAGTGATCAGATTTTTTTTTTTTTTAAAAACCTGTAATAAAGTTTAAAAAAAAAGAAAAAATAAATAGGAAAAAAAAAAAAAAAAAATTTAGCCGTCCCCATCACCATTAGCTCGCGCACAAAAAAAAACGTATACGCAAGTCGAGCCGCAAATGAAATCGCAGTTCAAACCACACATGTGAGGTATCGCCGCGATCGCCAGAGCGTGGGCAATAATTAAAAAAAAAGAGCTACACTCTAACTCTAAACTGGTAACCGTTAAATAAATTTAAAGCGTCGCAGATTGAGATCTCTATTGACCGTAGTTTGTCGCCATCCCACGGGGGGGCGCAATTTTAAACCGTAACATGTTTGGTATCTATTTACTCGGCGTGACATCATCTTTCACAATATACAAAAAAAATGGGCTAACTTTACTGTTTAGTATTTTTTAAATGCAGTGAAATGTGATTTTTCAAATTTTTTCCAAAAAAATGGCGTTTTAAAGACCGCTGCGCAAATACCGCGTGACAAAAAATTTTGCAATGACCGACATTTTATTCTCCAGAGTCTTTGCTAAAAAAATATATATAATGTTTGGGGGTTCTAAGTAGTTTTCTAGGAAAAAATACTGGTTTTAACTTGTGAACAAAAAGTGTCCGAAATAGGGCTGGGGCTAAAGTGGTTAAAGCAAGATTCATTTATACATTTTTTAAATACACCAGCCCCCAGGAAGTTTATGCCATAATGTGCTAGTATGCACTGCATATTACAACATTATGGAAGACATACTTTCCAAACAATGACCTCCAGCGGTACTCTGTCAGTGCTCCTGCTGTTCCTGGGCACTTTCATCCTCTACTGGTCTTCCTTTCGGGTTTGCTGTTTGGCCGCTTAAAAGGCTGGGCAGCAATGATATCAGTCCTGCACATGTACACAGCAGTCACATCATCACAGCAAAAAGCCGTGCCATAAATGTACACTGAGCTGTGCATGCATGACTCAGTATGCACTATGCACTACCGCTGACCGGCAGGAGAAGGGTTTATAGCAGAAGAGACTGATAGGGTCAGGGTCTTCTACTTTAAAAACCCTACCTGCCAGTGGTTTTTATAATTTTTTTTTTAATTTAATTTCGGTTTAGGAAGACTCTACTGTATTTCTCACTGAGTGGTTTGTTCTTTTTAGCTCACCTTAAAGTAATGTGTTTGTTTTTGCCCTTGACTTGGTCTGAAAGCCCTTGAAACATATATAGTGTGTGCTACACAAGGTATTTAATAATTGCCTAGGTACCTTCTTCCTAAAATTGGACACAACAATAAACTAGCAAACTGAAGGCACTGAGGACTTTCATGGTACCGTATGAACTCACAATGAGAAAACATTATAAAAATACAAAAGTTTATTATATATACATAAGCAAAAAAACATCCCCCTGAAGGGCATTCCATCTGAGTGATCACTGATTATACAACTCTCTTGAATCAAGCTCCTGAAGAAGTGGTGTATCCACGAGTACAACTGGATCTTGTCTGGGGATCCCCTTTTAGGGGAGACACCACTGCCGACACCCAATTCATAAGAGGTGGTGTTGTACGTTGTATTGTCCTAGTTCTGGATCCACCTTGCAGTGGACCATGTCTGGATTTCTGTGATGTTTTTTTATACAATAATTTTTTTGTGTGTTGCCCTCCAATTGTACATAGTCCACTGCAAGGTGGATCCAGAAAAAGGACAAAACAACGTACAACACCACCTCTTATGGATTGGGTGTTGGCTGTGGTGTCTCCCCTAAAAGGGGGGATCCCCATACAAGATCAAATCGTACTCTACATGTTTCGCGGATACTCCGCTTCTTCAGGAGCTTGACTCGAGAGGGTTGTATAATCAGTGATCCCCCAGGTTGAATGCCATTCAAGGGGATGTTTTTTACTCATGTATATATAATAAACTTTCGTATTTTTATAATACTTTCTCATTGTGAGTTCATACGTACCATGAATGTCCTCAGTGCCTTCAGTTTGCTAGTTTATTGTTGTGTCCCAAAGCCCTTCAAGTTTACTAAAAGTTTCACATATATAAAAAAAAAAGGTGTGTGTGTGTATGTATATATATATATATATATATATATATATATACACATATATACAGTATTTATATTTCTGCTTTAAGAAGACTCTGCTGTGTTAATATTTACTAAGCAGCAAAAATATATGAATGAGACCTTTGATTTCTATCTTTGATGGAAACCCCCTCTCATTATTGCATTAAGCTTTTTGGAAACGTTATGCAAACTGGTGAATCTCAACAATGTTAAATACAGGCATGTGGCAAAGCAGAGAATTAATCCTCACAGCTGAAGTAATAGATGATGGTATTTTAGGGAATAAAGAATTCTGGGAGAATATAACAAGAAAGGACACATGATTCCTTGGGATCAGTCTAACAAAACATGATAAATCTACATCCACAAGTGCAGAGAGACAAGTAGCTCTCAGCTCTAGGATTCTCCCTAATGACAAAAATAAAACACAACTATTTGTACTATAGGCTTGGATGAATAGCTGGTTCTATACTTAACCACTTCTGGACCGGAAGGTTTTACACCCTTAATGACCAGGCCATTTTTTTGCAATACGGCACTGCATTATTTTAACTGACAATTGCACGGTCGTGCCAGGCTGTACCCAAATAAAATTGATGTCCTTTTTTCCCCACAAATAGAGCTTTCCTTTTGGTGGTATTTGATTACCTCTGCAGTTTTTATTTTTGTGAACGTTTTAGAAAAAAGCAAAGAATGGACTTAAATGACACATCATGACTAACAATATGTATTGTAAAATTAATTCTTTATTTAAATTGATTATTACAAAATATGTAGAAAAATCCCAACAATAAAATGTAAATACAGCAGCCTATTCAATGACATACAAAACTTTTGCTAAAATATAAGTAACCCTGAATCTGCAGAGTATCAAACCCTTGACTCCAACCCCAAAGGGTGGGGTGTTAATGAAGATGGGAGTAGGTATCCAACAGCGGTGGGATGGATTCAGTAAGTGACACTGAATTCTACATGTGTCACGCTTTCGTGCTTCTTCAGGAATGTGTCAAACAAATTTAGTCAATTTTCTATAGGGGATAAACAAAAAATAAAGAAAAATATTATAATCTTATACATAATACTTTTCATCTAGATAAGTTCTATCTTCACTTCATCAGTTAACACTCTACCTACCAGTAATAACAGTCCTATTATTGCAAGGATACAAATGTATAGGATACTTCAACTGAGCGGGTGGACGATCACATACAACCCAAACGTGTGGAGGGGGGGGGGGGGGTACATCTAAAAGTGATAATGTAATATTGTATCATATATGGACACATGTTTTTTACCAGGTGATTTGGTGAATAAAAAGTTAAAAAGTATTGACTAGTTATTAGCTATTACCACATATGGGGTGCGGGTACCATATAACTATCCCATATAAACAAATTCTTACCCTTACTTTTATTGGTGCCAGGATAAATGGATATGGTGTTGTCTTATTAAGTTGGAGTTGTTTAATAGGTATTGGTACTTTGTACGTTAGTAGGTCTTTATATCACATTTGCAACTGCAAAATAGGTGTCCTAATACAAGAAAGCCCCAGCCAGGCCAGTGATTGTGAAATCTGGGATGGATAAAGATAAAAAAGATAAATAACCAATATGGCCATAGTGTGTAAACATTATATGCAGAGTTGAGTGTGTTTCTAAGGATATCCCTATCCAATTTACCTGTTAATAGTTGGTTCCTGGTTATGGTAATTATGCCACAACTTTTATTTTCCTTCCCGGAGATGATTGCTCTCAACGGTCCTCACACTGGGGCAATGCTGTCCCCGCTCTGGTAGCCAGAATGACCGCAAAGTGTCAGTAACCTTACTACATCACAACAATTAGCCTTAACTACATTGAAAAACAAAACCTGGAATCATTATCAAACAGTCCAACAAAAGAGGCAATGTAGTGGTCATGACTCAAATACATTACGAAAGGATGTGTTTTATTATACTCTCAAACAAGAAGTGGTATTGTAAAATCTCTCCTAATAGGGTGACACAATATAAAATCGAATTCAAGGAAATGATCAATGGGGCCTTTTTACAAGGCCTCATTGACCAAAGTACTTACGACTTTCTTAATGTTTAATTTCCCCGTGAGGCAACTTTCTATGTATTGCCAAAGATCCACAAAAATGCTTCTAAACCACCGGGTAGACCTATAATTTCAGGGATAGGATCTCTAACTGAAAACGCCAGCAAATATGTAGACTTTTACTTAACATCACACGTAACAAGACTACCGTGATTTATAAAAGATACATTGGACTTACTAAAACAAATAACAATACTCGAGGGGGCGTATTTGGTCACCCTCGAGGTGGAAGCCCTATACTCAAGTATTCCACACGACAAAGGCCTTAATTATGGTACGCATGTTTCTAAGAGAAGAGGAACATGCACAGTGGGGCTTTAATGACTTCATTATCCAGCTGTTACAATTTATACTAACGCACAACTGGTTTACATTTGCCGGCTCCCATTACCCCCAGGTGCAGGGGTCCATATACATTCACCTTGCACATGGACTCAGACAAACAAACATCTATTTCTTCAAAATAACAAAAGGTAGGAATCTGTAACAAAGTTTGGTAAAAATCCTTGCAATGTCCCAGAGGGTATTGTTTTTTTGCAACAAAAGTTCTTTGAAATTGTTTCTTTAGTCTCAAGGTTCCATCACATAGGTTGTCTACATGAGCTAACCCTTTTAAAAATGATATGGTATTCACAGAATTCTGCCTTCATTGTAGTCTCTTGCCTGACACCCATACAAGAAAATGGGAGATGGAGACGTCAGTGGAACAGGAAAGCACAGACAGCAGTAAAAACATTGTCAGATGTCCAACCCTATCAGCTGGAGTTTACCTACATGATGTTATTCATATTTGTATTACCAATGGATTAAACCAGGGCTTTTCTAATGACTACATATCAGTTGTAATTTGTCTTCCAATGAGATGTGACTCTCAAACGGAAAAATAAAGAATTTCCCAAAAAAAAAAAAAAAAAAACATTGTCAGATGTCCAACCCTCTCTCATTCTACTAAATGTGTTTTTTTTTTTTTTGGTTTCAATTTGTTTTACTCATCATTTGTCTTGACATTGATATTCAAACTCTTTCCTTCTCTATCCAAACAAAATAAAAAGTTTTGGCTAGTGCTGGGCCTTGACTGCGACTTAGTAAGTAAAAGCCAACTATACTTTGGGACCCTGACATATGGAATCAGTTCAGTCTGTGCATAATTTAACCGCTTGAGCTCCGGAAGATTTTACCCCTTCATGACCAGGCAATTTTTTGCTATTTGCCACTGCGCTACTTTAATTGGCCAGTGCATGGTCATTCAACGCTGTACCTAAACAAAATTTATATTTTTTTTCACATAAATATAGCTTTCTTTTGGTGGTATTTGGTCACCACTGTTTTTCTTTTTTTTCTTGCAATATAAATGAAATAAGACTCAAAATTTAAAAAAAACAATATTTTCTATGTTCTGCTATAAAACAGAAAAAAAATGTTAAAAAATCTGTGATCATTCTAGAGAGAAGAACGGTCAGCTGTGTTTACAATAGCTGACAGTCCTTCTCTCTCAGCGGGGAGCAATCGTGGGTGGCCGGCGGCAATTGGAGTTGCCGACCCCGTGCATCGGAGCCCGCTAGCTTCAGGCACGCGACCGAAGTAGAGCTATGTCGGTTCGTGCAGGAGGGCCAGCCTGCCGAAGTAAAACTGCGATGGGCGGTCCTTAAGAGATTAAAGTGGAACTAAACTCTCTCTATTCAACATTATGCATTAGAGAACCAGTGAGGGTCAAACTCTCTTTCAACATATGGAGTCCGTGCCATTGCCCCTATGTAGGATGGATGTGCCAAGTGTGGGCTTCTTGTTCCGGGGCTGCGATGCTCGATCTGCTGCTCAACCCCCTGCTCCACTCGCATGGGCGGGGGGCGGGGTTTGTCACGTCGAGCATCGGCGTCATACCATTCCACCCAATCCATGGCCTGTTTATACGGTTCATTGGATGCGTGGGTGTTTTTCCATCTAAGCCGTTGGGAGAGTCTCTGGAGTGACCGGTTTCCGGCAAATGCCGGATACCAGGCTCACTCTGCTCAGCCTCTTCCTTCAGCATCTGTATGGCGCTGGAGGTGATCCGCCCCGGTCCTCTACGATCTATAAATTGATGTACACATTCACTATATCCTCTTTATGTCTCATCCTCACCTGACATGCCTTTTGGTTAGCATATTTTGTGTTTTTTTTCCACAATACAATTGGTAAGATTTCTTTTACACGCACCATACATTTGTTATTCTTTACTGCTGCACGATGGGTTTAATATGTTTGCTTCTTTTTTCCTTTGGTTGTGGTTACCCCCCTAGCCTTGGTATTGTCACATCTTATCCATATTTTCGCGGTTGTCCGAATTCCCTTTTCTTTGCTGGTTTTTCTATCTTGCACTCTCTCACTTGATTCGGTTCATATGTGACTTTTGGTGTCTTTACTCCCCTCAACTGGTCTTTCTTACGTATCTTCAATATCTTTGACTTAGTCCTTTCAAGACTACACACATATAATATTTGTTCAATATATTTGGATGTATTTTTTATATATAATTTTTTCTTGCACAGCACATGTGGTCTTATATTTTGTTGATATTTTTGACCAAATATCCATCGTCTTCTTTGGGATTGTTCATCCCTCCCTATCTATCTCCTATTGGACCGTTTTGGCGCCTACCCGCCTCAGCCCCGGATCAGGCGTATACCCACACCGTGCATCCTAACAATGGATTACTACTCAATCTATACTATCAAATCCCAGACTCTTCTTAGTAAAGACCTGGTTGTTGCTTGCCAATCTTTTAAGATAACATTTTCTACCTACCCATATGTAAGTATTAGACTCCCAGACTTTTTGAAATGAATTTTCTAATTTATTGGTGTATTTTTTCACAATTAGGTTAGATATATGCTCAGTTAACTAATCAGTTTTTACTTATAGATTATCTTTAAAAAGCTCCTGAAGAGTGGATGCGATTTCCACGAAACGCGTAGAGCTATGTATTGTCCATACTGATCAGGACACGAATCATGAAATATGTATGGGAAAAAGGACGATCTATTGGTTATATATAGAACCTATACACTCTCATATGTTTTTTTTTTACTTGTATTTTAATCATGCATTTTGTAACTGATATATATGTGCCGTTGTATGATATAGTTTTTATCTGCCTATATATAATTATTTGAATATAATTTAGATATATGCATGATTTGATATATGTGTTTTTATTTTTTGATCCATGCTCGTGTCCCTATTGGTTATCTTTCTCATTTTTGATTACTGTGTCCCATTTTTATGACATATGCTGCATGTTTGTATTTCATCATGTAGAAATAAATAAATTATATATCATCTTTTTTTGGATGGATTCTTTCAAACAGCATTGACCTCAATTAAAGTCCCACAACCTCCCCCTTTTTTCTTGCAAATAGTTTCAGAGATGGAGGTCTCTGCTGTGATGCTGTGGATCAATCTTATAATTTGCATTTTCCGGATGTCCACTCTAGTACCCATACACCCCAAAGAAGATGTCTTGGCTGCAGAAAACGCAGATTTAGGCGTCCCTCCATTTTGTCCCTCCTGGCCAACCTGGTCTCTGCATCGAGAACTGTTTCCGTTGCTACCACACACTAGTAGAGTATTAGCAGTTGTTTTACGGTTACCAAAAAAGTGTAAAAAAAAAGTTACAAAAATTTTTGTTTCTAAAAATAAAAAAGTCAGACAGTTGTCGTTTTATTGAGTTAACTTTCTGTTGTTACTCTACATTTCTACTCTTTCTACTTTTACTGTACTTTATATTATACTGTTATACTGTAATGGTTTATTGTTACTGTGTTTTATTGTTAACCATTGTTTGCTTTGCTGGTACGCCCATCAGCTGCAGCACTGATTTGTTTATTTTGACAGCAACAGCGTTTGCTCTCCCCATATATGTAATCAACGATTGTAGTGCTTTAGGAGGTGATTTCACCACAGCAGTTGAAGAGCATATATGGTGAAGCATAGGGGATGGGGTGGACACAGAGGGTGGATCTCCCCTATGCTTCGCCATATTTTTAACACTTTTCTTGGCAGAGATTTCTTCCTCCACATCAATCGATGCGAATGGAGGAATCTGCTATGTTCTCTTTTTTCCTTTAGCCCATCGGCTGAAGGAAAAAAAAGAAAATTGCATGTATGCCCATCATTAGAAGCGAGTGGATGCTGGGATGGTGAATGGTGGGAATATCACACACTTTCTATCGTTTTTTTTACAGCCAGCAGCCAGTGGTCAGCTTTCATGTAAAAGCAATCCGAGCAGAAAATTACCCGCTAGACTGCTTTTACAAGCAGTGGTGGGAGGGGAGGGGACCCCCCCCCCCCTCCACATTCCACGTTTTTTTCGGGCTCTCCTGTCCCATTGGGTAACCTGAGACTGCAGCTGGTGGTTCTGTCAGCTGACCATAGAGCTGAATGGCTCCAATGATCTCTTTGGCCTAAAATACCAGAAACTACAAGCATTTCATGACTTTGATTTCGCCAGATAAAAACAGTGCCATTGGGAAATTGAGAAAGCATCTTAAAACACCAATCTTGGTGTGGTCAGATGCTTTATAGGCAGAGGTGAGAGCTAGAGTCCAATAGACCCCAATTTTTTGAAAAAAAAGTAGCTGTCCCTACTTATTGCTGTCATAGGGGAAATTTAAATTCCCTGTGATAACAATAAAAATGATAAAAAAAAAGAAAAAGAAAAAAGAAAGGGAAGGGGTCAAAATAAAAAGGCACAATAAAAAATAAAAAAAAATTCAAGCACCCCTGTCCCCCTGCGTTTACGCGCAAAGGCAAATGCAAACATCGGTCTGGTGTCATATGGAAACAGCAATTGCGCCATGCATGTGAGGTATCACGGTGAATGTCAGATCAAGGGCAGTAATTTAGTAATTCTTCTGTATTACTCTGTAAATCTAAAGTGGTAACCTGTAAAGGCTTTTAAAAATGTAAGTAATTTGTTGCTGCTGCACGGAAGTGCGCAATTTTAAAGAATATCATGTTTGGCATCTATGTACTCGGTATCAGATCATCTTTTATATTTTACCAAACAATTGGGCAATAAATAGTGTATTTGTGCATTCAATTTTAAAAAAGTGGGTTTTTTTTCCAAAAAAAATTGCGTTTGGAAAATCTCTGCGCAAATACCGTGTGACAAAAAAAATTGAAACAACCACCATTTTGTTCTGTAGGGCCTCTGCTTTAAAAAATATATAATGTTTGGGGGTTCAAAATAATTTTCTAGTAAAAAAAAATCATTTTTTCATATAAACAAAAAGTGTCAGCAAAGGCTTGGTCTTCAAGTGGTTAGAAGAGTGGGTGATGTGTGGCATAAGCTTCTAATATTGGGCATAAAATGCCAGGACAATTCAAACACCCCCAAATGACCCCTTTTTAGAAAGTAGACACTCCAAGCTATTTGCTAAGAGGCATGTTGAGTCCATGGAATATTTTATATTTTGCCACAAGTTCCGGGAAAATTAATATTTAATTTTTTTACACAAAGTTGTCACTAAATTATATATTGCTCACACATGCCATGGGTATATATAGAATGACACCCCAAAATACATTCTGCTGCTTCTCCTGAGTACAGGGATACCACATGTGAGAGACTTTTTGGGAGCCTAGCTGTGTACGGGACCCCGAAATTCAATCACCGCCTTCAGATTTTCTAAAAGCATAACAGTTTCAGAGGCCCTGGAATGTCTGGATAGCCAACCCCCCAAATAACCCCATTTTGGAAAGTAGATACTCCAAGCTATTTGCTGAGAGGCATGTTGAGTCCTTGGAATATATTACATTTTGCCACACGTATCGGGAAATGCCCAAAGTTTTTTTTTTTTTTACACAAAGTTGTCATTTAAATGATATATTGCTCAAACATGCCATGGCTATATGTGAAATGACACCCCATAATACATTTTTCTGCTTCTCCTGAGTACAGGGATACCGCACGTGAGACTTTTTGGGAGCCTAGCTCATTTAAGTGACAATTTTGTGTAAAAAAAAAAAATAAATTGGCATTTTCTCGATACTTGTGGCAAAATATAATATATTCCATGGACTCAACATGCCTCTCAGCAAATAGCTTAGGGTGTCTACTTCCTGAAAAGGGGTCATTTGGGGGGGTTTGTGCTGTCTTGCCATTTCATGGCCTCCGAAACTGTGATAGGTAGTGAGGAGTGAAATCAACAATTTACGCCCTTAGAAAGCCTGAAGGTGGTGATTGGTTTTCGGGTTCCTTTACGAGACTAGACTGCCAAAAAGTCTCACACGTGGTATCCCTGTACCCGGAGAAGCAGCAGAATGTATTTTGGGGTGTAATTCCACATATACCCATGGCACGGGTGAGCAATATACATTTTGGCCTGAATGTATGACAAAAATTTAGTTTATTGGATTTTTTTTTATAAGAAAAAGTAGAAAATGTAATTTTTTTCTCAAAAAATGTTTGCTTTTTTTCATTTATATTGCAAAAAATAAAAACCACAGAGGTGATCAAATAACACCAAAAGAAAACTCTATTTGTGGGAAAAAAAGAGACGTAAATTTTGTTTGGGCATAGCGGGCATGATCATGGGAGGATGTCATATGACGTCCTCCCAGAACTGGACTACTATAGCGTGGCCGCAAAGTGGTTAATTAGCTTCTGTCTAAATTAGCCCTAGTATGTGTATGTATGCATGCATGTGAGTTAGGGACCTTAGATTGTAACCTCCTTGAGGGCAGGGACTGATGTGAATTTATAATTAATATGTGTAAAGCGCTGTGTAAATTGACGGTGCTAAATAAGTACCTGTAATAAATAAATAAAAATACTCAAGAAGTGAGATATTAGAGTCATCAGTATCATTTCAAAATTATAACAGGACAGCCTTCTTCCACTGATGCAGTTACCTTCATAAATTTGCTACCTGCGCTGTCATGACATCACAAGTATGTACTAAAAATGTCTACATATCATTGTTCTGGATGAGGCTTCTTATTTGGGGACGCTGACAGTAACAAGCATGTATATCAATTATGCCAAAGAGCTCGGCATCTACTGATGCAGTTTAGGTCTTATGTTGACAGGTGCGCTTCCACCCCCTGTTGTTCTGCAACTGCATTACATCCAGAACATATTGTTTAAAGTTTGTTCAATATTTACTGTTATATTTAATGTTAAGAATAGTATTTAGCGACTGAACCAAAGCCTTTAAAATGTCCAATGTGAATGCAGCCTGAACATTTTTCCGCTTATTTCCCTATGCCTGGTAATGCTCAACATGCAGAATCCTTTTCTTTTTATTGCCCCTGTTAGAACTTGTACACTGTCGCCCTACGCTCAAAAAAAAAGAAGCTTTTTTATTTTTAGCTTAATCAGGAGTTTTTGGCCCCTTAAACGTTAATGAGAGCGACTATAAATGTGCAATATGCGCATTTTTGAATCTGAAGAACTGCTGTCCTCCCCCTTCCCAGCACAGGTAACAAATGTCTGAAGCCTGATACATGTACAAAAATGCTTGCACAAAGCTTATAAAACGCCTGTAAAATGCTTCAAAAATGCTCTGCTAAGGTGTGGATACAGGCTTAATGGAACCAGAAGTCTCTCTGCAGATGTCCAACACAAACCCTGCTGAGGCAGAGCTATAGCTGTGCAATCAGCAGGGGCAATGAGATTTACTGATTGCAAAGCTTTAGGCCTATGTTGGATACATGGATACTTCTTCAATTCATAAAGCAGGGGTCCTTCTCTACAGCAAGCTGGAATAGGATAGGCTTTTCAATGGCTGAGACGAAAAACACACCAAGACTTTCAACATCTTTTGTGTTGATGGACCTTGAATATACTATAGTTGATTTAAACCAGCCATGTCCAACCTGCGGCCCGGAACCCCAGGCAATGCGGCCCACTGCCCCCTGACAGTTTTTTTTCTTGCTGGGGAGGAAGTCGGGTCGGGGGCATGGCCACAGCAGCTTCCAACTAACGGTAGGCAGAGGCTGCCTCGGGGGGAGGAGGGGGGGAGGCGAGCATGTGCAGTGTTTCTGACTCCTACCACTATGACCACTTCAAATCACTGAAGTGGTCATGGTGGTTAGAGTGTTCCTTTAACCACTTGCCGACCGCCGCACGACTATCTACGTCGGCGGTCAGCCCCTCACAGGCAAACTAACGTAGGGCTACGTTGCTTGCTTGTGAGGGTCTAGGGAGCGAGCACGCGCCCCCAGGGGCGCGCTCCCGCTCCCGCGTGGTCACGGACCCCCCCCCCGCGCGTGTGACCAGCGGACCCGATGTCCGCCGGCACTGATTACTGTAGAAATGTCACTGGTAACCCCAAAAGTGTCAAAAATGTCAGTCAAGGGTCCGATCTGTCCGCCGCAATGTCACAGTACCGCAAAAAAAATCGCAGATCGCCGCCATTACGCGTTAAAAAAAAAACCAACAAAAATGACAAAAATCTTTCCCTTTGTTAGTAAACGCGATAACTTTTGCGCAAACCAATCAAAATACGCTTTTTGCGATTTTTTTTACCAAACATAGGTAGCATAAAACAAATTGGCCGAAAATGTTAAAAATTTTTGATTTTTACATTTTTTTTGGGGGGAATTTCATATAAAAAAATGTGAAAAATATTGTTATTTTTGCAAAATTGACGCTCTTTTTTTGTTTATAGCGCGTGATCAAAAAATCGCACAGGTGATCAAATACCACCAAAAGAAAGCTCTGTTTGTGGGAAAAAAAGGACGCCAAATTCGTTTAGGTACAGCGTCGCACGACCGCGCAACAGTCCATTAAAGTCACGCAGTGCCGAATCGCAAAATACCCCCTGGTCGGAATGGGGGTAAAATCTTCCGGGGCTTAAGTGGTTAATACTTTAATATCTCTCAGAAGAAGTATACTGATTCCATTTAATTTGATCATCCTCTAGTTGTGTTAAATTAGTGCGGGGGGTGCGGCGGCGCGGGAAGGGCGCAGTGACATTTTATTACTTATATATCTTAACTATAGTATATATTTTATATGCGGCCCGAGAAAATTTCTCTACCCTCAATGTGGCCCAGAGAAGCCAAAAGGTTGGACACCTATGATTTAAACTGAATGTTAAGTTGGATTTTAAATAAGAATGGCTGTCTAAGTTAATCATTCTCATTTAGAAAAGTGCTGCCTAGGTAAAGATGTTCAAGGGCTATGTGCTCATGATTTCTTATTTGCCCATACAGTGGCCAGGCTTCCTCAGAAATGGCACCAGGGCTCATGGAGAATCAAAAGGAGGAGCGTTGTTGTGGCATGCTTAGGCTCCATGTACACGGGACGCTGGAAATGGCCGTTTAGGAGCAGTTGGGCGTTTTTTTCAGAAGCCCCTGAACCCATCTACATTTTATCTTAGCTGTCCATGTACACCAGGTCGTTTACAGTCATTTGCAGGCAGTTGCGTTCAGGGACTGTTTTTAGAAAGCAATTATTTGCGTTCGAACGTGTGTTTCCCGGCGTTTCAAACACACAAACGCGTCCGAACGCGTCCGAACGCGTCTGAACGCGTCCAAACGCGTCTGAACGCGATGACCCGCGTTTAGCGTTCGCGTTTTTCCATTTTAAAGGGGAATAATTTTTATGACCTCTAGGAACGCTTCTAAACGCAAACGCCCACAAACGCTGCTAAACGCCCGCTAAACGCGGGTACAAACGTGACTGAACGGACGTTTCAAACGTCCTAAAAATTCCAGCATTCAAAGGGACTTTTAACAACGTCCCGTGTACATGGAGCCTAACACAAAAAGTGGCCTAAATTATCTGAAGTCGACTTTGTTAAACCAGAGTGATTCAGCCATAAGGTTTTTTTTTTTTTTTTTATTTAGTCATCTCTTGCAAAACTGCAGATTTTATTGAGCAAATTTTCCCTTTATAAAGAAACTAAAATTTGGATTTTTGGTTTACCTGTAAAATCCTTTTCTTGGGGTACATCAGAGAAAACCTAACATTTCATTAGCCATTATGGTAGTCTTATGCTGCCACCTTCAGGTCATTGGACACTGGCAAAAAAAAAAGTCACGAAGTCCCCTCCTAGGTATCGCCCCTTCCTGTTAGACAAGGTTTCATTATTTGTAGCAAGCCATAAACCACAAGACAGAGAGATGGGATCTCTGCGTCTCATGATGTACTCTTAGAAAAGGATTTTACAGGTAAACTAAGAATCCAATTTTCTTTATTATACATTAGGGAATACAGAGAATCTTCATTAATTATTATGATAGGGATGTCCTAAAGCACTGAATAAGAGGGGAGGGCAACACGGCAGCAGGCTCTAAACAGCTAAATCAGTAGAACCTCATGCAGCAGTCTGCAAAACACATCAAAGGTAACATTCCCAGTGGCTATAACATCCACCAGGTAAAGCTTTGTAAAAGTATGAACCAAGAGACTAGGTAGTGGCCTTACAAACTTGAGCTACTGAAGATGACATGCACCTTGCCATTGTCGCAATGCGGTGACACATGGACACATATGTACCACAATTGCTAACTTCACACCTGTAGCTACCTTTTTGGTAGAAAACGGTGGTCCAGGGCTACTTAATACGCTTTTCTTTACTTTTTTCACCCTGCTTGGGGCTACCATACTCCTATGGTCCCTAGGTTTCCTAAAGATCAAATTGAGATGCGAGGGCAGACCATTCCTAAGGATAAAGTCTTGTTTTAGTAATTCCCAATTCTTCTTAAGAATTTTTTTTATATCACAGGGGCTTTGTTGATAAATCTCATACAAAACCTTATTTGAGCTCTTTCACTATCGTTCCGAGTAACTACTTCATTCGATAATTTAGAGGTGTCTCTTTCATATAAGGACCAGTATTTACAATAGGCCTCCTCTATATGTCTATCTTCATATGTGTGTGCGTATGTGTATGTGTGTATGTGCGTATATATATATATATATATATATATATATACAGTACAGACCAAAAGTTTGGACACACCTTCTCATTCAAAGAGTTTTCTTTATTTTCAGGACTATGAAAATTGTAGAGTCACACTTCAAGCGGTAGTCACCTGGAATGGTTTTCACTTCACAGGTGTGCCCTGTCAGGTTTAATAAGTGTGATTTCTTGCCTTATAAATGGGGTTGGGACCATCAGTTGTGTTGTGCAGAAGACAGGTGGATACACAGCTGATAGTCCTACTGAATAGACCGTTAGCTGCTTTTTTTCTTGCCATAATACAAATATCGAAGTACAGGAAAACGAGTGGCCATCATTACTTTTAAGAAATTAAGGTCAGTCAGTCTAAAAAATTGGGAAAACTTTGAAAGTGTCCCCAAGTGTAGTCACAAAAACCATCAAGCGCTACAAAGAAACTGGCTTGCATTCGTACCGCCCCAGGAAAGGAAGACCAAGAGTCACCTCTGCTGCGGAGGATAAGTTCATCCGAGTCACCAGCCTCAGAAATCGCAGGTTAACAGCAGCTCAGATTAGAGACCAGGTCAATGGCACACGGAGTTCTAGCAGCAGACACATCTCTAGAACAACTGTTAGAGGAGACTGTGTGAATCAGGCCTTCATGGTAGAATATCTGCTAGGAAACCACTGCTAAAGAAAGGCAACAAGCAGAAGAGACTTGTTTGGGCTAAAGGACACAAGGAATGGACATTAGACCAGTGGAAATCTGTGCTTTGGTCTGATGAGTCCAAATTTGAGATCTTTGGTTCCAACCACCGTGTCTTTGTGCGACGCAGAAAAGGTGAACGGATGGACTCTACATGCCTGGTTCCCACCGTGAAGCATGGAGGAGGAGGTGTGGGGGTGCTGGGGGTGCTTTGCTGGTTACTCTGTTGGGGATTTATTCAAAATTGAAGGCATACTGAACCAGCATGGCTACCACAGCATCTTGCAGCAGCATGCTATTCCATCCGGTTTGCGTTTAGTTGGACCATCATTTATTTTTCAACAGGACAATGACCCCTCCAGGCTGTGTAAGGGCTATTTGACCAAGAAGGAGAGTGATGGGGTGCTGCGCCAGATGACCTGGCCTCCACAGTCACCGGACCTGAACCCAATCCAGATGGTTTGGGGTGAGCTGGATCGCAGAGTGAAGGCAAAAGGGCCAACAAGTGCTAAGCATCTCTGGGAACTCCTTCAAGACTGTTGGAAGACCATTTCAGGTGACTACCTCTTGAAGCGTGACTACAATTTTCATAGTCATGAAAATAAAGAAAACTCTTTGAATGAGAAGGTGTGTCCAAACTTTTGGTCTGTACTGTATACAGGGCCGCTGATAGGGGGGGACCACCGGTCCTTCTGTAGGGGGCCCTGGCCCTGTCACTTATCAGGGGGGCCCGGCCGGCAGCTTCAGACTTCATGTAGAATGTGACTGTGTACAGTCAGTTAGTGTACATAATATACTGTTCCCTGCCAGAGTCCTGGGTATTCATATTCCCTGCTGGGCTGAGGGGGGGCCCCATCTGTTCACCTCTAGAGCCGGGTGATCGCTGCAGCCTCTGGGGACTATTTTTTTCATTTTCGGGCGTCCCCACGGACTTGCACACACTTTCTTGTAATGTGAGGAAGTCCCGGCTCTGTAAGTCCCCGCTGCTGGCCTGCACACTGCCTGACTCCTTTAGCCAGTAAGTGCTGAGGGAACCAGGCAGAAGAGTGCTGGCAGGCTAGGGGCAGCTAGCTGGAGCCTGGAACTGGAAACGATCCGTGCAGGGCAGGCACACAGATGAGTCCTTGTGTGATCTCCACTCAGCAGCTTGTCCAGCAGTGCAGACACAGAGGGATCTGGCATAAGTCACACAGGAAAGGTACAGTCTCATGACATGACACAGCACACACCTTTCCCCATACCCTGGTATATTGCCTATTTTAATATATATATTATATTATATATATTTATATAGCAGGGAGCAGCCAAATATGGTCATCATTATCATCATGATGACAGTCACACTCACACAGTACAGGTGCTTTGAGCCACGTACTGTGTGATTATCATGATGATAATGAAGATCATCATTGAAGAAAGAACAGTGAAATGCATAGATTTTTTTTTTTTTTTTTTAAAGGGTATGTTTATTAAACTTTTGTAGACATTGCAGCAACAACAAACACTCAGGCTCGGTTCACACTTGTGCGATGCAGGAAGGCTGCGAATTTGCAGCCTGTTCCCGCATCGCATCCGCGCATCTGGCAGTTCACACTGCCATATGCGATACGCAGGGGGTGTCAATTAAATGTTAACGACACCCCCAGTTTGATCGCATATCGCAGTGCGATCTGACAGTACGCACAGAATCGGATCGCACAAGTGTGAACCACTGTGCGATCCGATCCTGATGCTGCTGAAAAAAAGGGTCATGTGCGAGTTTGGTGCGGATACAGTGCGAATTCAGCCATACAAAGTGTATGGCTGAATTCGCATCTGCACATCAGATCACATGTAATGAAGGAGCAGTGCGCTCCAAATTACATGCGATCTCCGCAGCCGCAATAATGTGAACCGGGACTTAGTAAGTGGTAAAACAAAGCTTGCAAAACAGGGCAGTGCACCGAGGCGCAGCTCAGACAAATACAAACAAAAGAAAGAAAGAAGAGAGATCCATTTATCCATGACAACAATGCTTAATGAAAGACCAAAATGGTCCAGCCGGCCATATATGGTTCGAATCCCCGGCAGGTGCTGCAGGAACCAGCCGAGATTCAAACCATCTATGGACAGGCTGATTGTACCCAAGTTGATCCACTTGATAGACTTGCATACAACCAGCCTGTCAGATTTCACATGCAATTATTGCTAGCAGCTAGCAAGTAATCATTGTGTTCTCCTAAAGGGGACCAGGTGGCAGAATCATTGTTTTCTCCTGACTATGGTTGCAGGAAATAAAATCGCATTATCTATGGCCTGCGTTAGGCCCCTATCACATTGGATGGACTCCGCTTTGTTCAGCGGAGGATCTCTCTACTGATCAGAGCAGAGTGGGCAGATGACAGGTCCATGTCCACTCAGTTTATGCAGAGCAGACATGGACAGAGCCCACTCTACTCTATGGGCAGTGGGGTGTAAATGGACTCCATTGTCTATTTACACCCGACCACCTAGATGGAGCAGGACAGACCCCCTTAGGGTTTTTTTATCGGACCAGATCAGAGGTAGGCAAGTGTAAACAGACACAAGTAGGTTTACATCCGCTGCTCCATAGAGGTAAATTGAGGGTCTGATTGGGTCCACCCAGGGCTGCCAATAAAGGGGGTACCATCGGGCCTCCTGTAAAGTTACTTATCAGGGGGGCCTGACCGTCAGCTTCCGACTTTGTTTCGAAGATAACTATCCCTGGAAGACAAAGCTGCATTTTTTTAAGGCAGGTGGGCGGGGTCATGGGTGGGGTAAGGGGCGGGCTTTTGGGGGCCCCATCAGATAGACTGTACGGGGCCCCGTGATTTCTAACAGCTGCCCTGACTGTATATATGTATTCAATCTATATTACCTTTGTTTTATACTGTATACATTTCATGTAGCAACTGGTGCTATCTTTATGTAGAACTGGGTGGTTCTTAGAGAGACGCACACACCCCCATTGCTGATTGGGGGGTGAGGTTTACCAATGAGGTCGGTATAGACTGAGTCTACACATCTATAAATGCATGGTGGGTCATTTGCTCTTATGGCTCTGAGGAATCAGTATCTCCCTTGAAATGCGTCGGCCAAGCCTTTACGGACGCCTTTTGGTCTCCTTGCTTTACTGGAGCATTTCAACACTCCTGGAGGCTACTTGTTTTCTAACTGTTTTGACATGCGTGTACAAACCTTGCGTTTGTGAGTATTATGTGAGTTACTTTTTCTCAATAAATGTTTATAATGGAACTGCACTAGATCAGTGCGCCTTTTTCTTGTTTTCATTGTCTTTCAATACATTTGGATACCCATGGTCCTGAGAAGGCAGCAAGACCCTAGGCAAGTGATGGCAAACCTTGGCACCCCAGATGTTCTGGAACTACATTTCCCATGATGCTCATGCACTCTGCAGTGTAGTTGAGCATCATGGAAAATGTAGTCCCAAAACATCTGGGGTGCCAAGGTTCCCCATCACTGCCCTAGGCTATGTCGCTAATGAGTAAATACACCTTTTTCCCTCAAGCATAACACCTATGTGCAGGAGATGTACTTTTTTGGATCTTTTCCCTCTGTGTAGCAGCAGCCAGGCATACAGTAACATTCACTACTTTGGCTCAAAAACTGTCTAGGGCAGTGTTTCTCAACCTTTTTACCTTTGAGGAACCCCTGGCGAAAGGACTGAGAGCTCGGGGAACCCCTGAAATAGTTTTTATATCAAAAGCTCACGGAACATCGGTGTGATCAGAGAGCTGTAGATATAACAAAAAATATTCTTAATAATAGCATTAAGCAATAGAATAAATATTTAAACTAACCTCCTTAATGTGAAACTTGTGCTTGCTTTTTTTGCACAGATTCATAATTCTGGGTCAAACCTAAGATAAGCAGTGTACAGGGGGTCATCAGGAAAGAGCACAGGGAATTCAGGAGGGAACAGTGCATGAGGGAGGGGAAAAGCACAGCACAGTACAGGGGGGAAGAAGAGCACAGCACAGGGGGGTCAGAAGGAACTTTATAGTAAAGGGGGGCTAGGAGAGAACTGTATAGCATTGGGGGGGGGGGGGGGCAGGAGGTAACTGTATAGTACAGGGGGGCCATGAGGGAACATTACCAGGGGAGCCAGGAGAGAATAGCATGGGGGACCAGGAGAAAACAGTACACGGGGGCCAGGAGAGAATAGTACAGAGGGGGCAGGAGAGAATAGTATAAGGGGGGCAGGAGAGAATGGTACATGGTGGCTAGGAGAAAAAAAAGTATGGGGGTGGGATAGGAGAGAATAGTACAGGGGGCCAGTATAGAATAGTCCAGCGGGGCAGGAGAGAATTATACAGGGAGCCAGGAGTGAATAGTATAGGGAGGCCAGGAGAGAACAGTAGGGGGCCCAGGAGAGAAGTTTAATTGATAAGCCCTATCCATTTCTTTCCTGGCCCCCTATACGGTTCTCTTTTTCTCCCCCCCCCCCCTATACTATTCTCTCCTGGCCCCCTGTACTATTCCTTCCTGGCCCCCCTGTTCTTTTCTCACCTGGCCTCCCTTTTCTATCCTCTCCTGCCCCCCGTACTATTTCATAGTTACATAGTAGTTGAGGTTGAATAAAGACAATAGTCCATCCAGTTCAACCTGTGTAGGTGTGTGTGGCCGTAATCATCTCTCATACCCCTTAATGTTCTGATCCTTGAGATGTACGTCCAAGAGTCTTTTGAAAGTAGCCATACTTCCCGCAGTAACTACCTTTTGTGGTAGAGAATTCCACAATCTTGTAGCCCTAACAGTAAAGAACCCCCTGCGTTGCCTGAGGTTAAAACGCTTCTCCTCTAATCGCATTGTATGGCCTCGTGTCCTCACGCAATCCTTGCGACTGAATAGCTTTTTTTCTATGTTGAGATCACTATTGAGGTATTTGTAAATTGCTATCATGTCCCCTCTCAAGCATCTTTTCTCCAGGGAGAATAAATGAAGCGGTTGTAAATGCTCTTCATAGTTAAGGTCCTCCAATCCCCTAATTAGTTTAGTTGCCTTTCTCTGGACTCTCTCCAGCTCCAACACTTCTGAGGACTGGCGACCAGAACTGGACAGAATACTCCAGATGCGGTCAGACCAGAGTTTTATAAAGTGGTAGGATTATAGTTTTATCTCTGGAATACATCCCCTTACTTATGCATGCCAATATCCTGCTGGCCTTGGCAGCTGCAGCTTGACATTGCATGCTATTGCCAAGTCTATCCTCTACCAAGACTCCCAGATCTTTCTCCATTTTTGATTCCCCCAAAGGTTCCCCCCCTAAGGTGTATTGTGCTTTTATGTTTTTAGTCCCCAAGTGCAAAACCTTACACTTCTCCACATTAAATCTCCTTTGCCATGTAGTTGCCCACTCTGTTATTTTGTTCAGGTCATTCTGTAAGATATCTGCCTCATGTTGTGAAGTTATTGCCCTGCCCAATTTTGTGTCATTTGCAAAAACTGAAATCGAGCTACTGATTCCGTCCTCAATGCTATTTATGAATAAATTGAACAAGGTTGGTCCCAGGACTGAGCCTTAGGGAACCCCACACACCACCATAGACCAGTCTGAGTATGCGTTATTTATTACCACCCTTTGGACACGCCCCTTTAACCAGTTTCGTATCCAAGAGCACACCTTGTGGTCGATGCCTGCAGACCTTATTTTATAAATTAAGTGCTTGTGGGGAACTGTATCAAACGCCTTGGCAAAATCCAGGTACACCACATCCACTGGTCTCCCCCTATCTAGCTCACAGCTCACCTCCTCGTAGAATGTTAACAGATTGGTTTGACAAGAACGCCCTCCTGTAAACCCGTGCAGATTACTGCTGATGATGTTGTTGTCTTTGACAAACTCTTGGATATAGTCCTTTATCATCCCCTCCAGAAGTTTACATACTATTGATGTCAGGCTATCCAGCCTATAATTTCCCGGTACATGCCTCTGCCCTTTTTTGAATATTGGTATCACGTTAGCTTTCCTCCAGTCACCTGGTACATTTCCTGTCATAATACTGTCAGCAAAGATCAGGAACAGTGGTCTAGATATATTTTTACTAAGTTGAGTACTCTCGGATGTACGCCATCCGGGCCTGGTGATTTATTTGTGATAATTTTATCCAGCCTTTCCCTGATTTCGCCCTTTGTTAGCCATAGCGGCAAGTCCTGTGAAGTACTGCTAACCATACAGTCGTGATCAATGTACTCCTCCTTTTCGGGTGTAAAGACCGAGGAGAAAAACGCATTAAGCACGGTTGCCTTTTCAGTGACCTCTGTGACCATCCTCCCATCATCATTAATTATGTGTGCAACATGCTCTGCCCTAGTTTTTTTGCTGTTGATATATTTAAAGAATTTCTTTGGGTTCTTTTTACTGTCCTCCGCTATTTTTCTCTCAAAGTTGATTTTAGCCATTTTGATTTCGTATTTACATTTCTTATTTGCTTCCTTGTATTGCTAGAAAGCAGATAATGTGCCCTCCGATTTATTTTTCTTATTCTCGCCTGGCCCCCCATACTGATATCAGATATCTATCTCAGATAGGGGGGCATGAGAGAAAAGTATAGTACAGGGGGGCAGGAGAGAATAGTATAGGGGGGCCAGGAGAGAAATTGATGAGCCCTATTCTCTCCTGCCCCCCTGTACTATTCACCCCTGGCTCCCCTGTATCTCCTTGCCCACCTGTACTATTCTCTCCTGCCCCCCCCCTGTACTATTCTATCCTGGCACCCCTATACTGATATCCAGGGCGGGGACAAGGGGTGGGCAGGAGGGCCGGTTGCCCTGGGCGCAATGGTTTATTGCAGGGATCGGGGGAGCCTTGACCCTAAACCTAAGGGAAGGGGGGGCGCAGTTTGGCATCCTTGCCCTGGGTTCTGGATGACCTTGTCCCGTCACTGCTGATATCAGATATCTACATCAGAAGGGGGGGCAGGAAAGAAAAGTATAGTAGAGGGAGGCAGGAAAGAAAAGTACAATACTGGCATCTGTAGTGGTTTACGGTGAACCTCATGCAGAGTAGCTCAGGAAAGCTGCTGGATTACAATCGTACCTTGCGTGCCTATTTTTGTCCCTCCCGTGTGATGTCACATAGGCTTCTGGGATGGATGGGAGGGGAGGGCTGCCCGTAACAGGGGCAGGACAGTGTTGTCAGTTTTCCTCCACAGCCTGTCAGATGTTTGGGGAAGTGATCTGGCATTCATCTGCTTGTGATGAACTGCAGATTGTAACAGAACCTCTGGGAACCTCCCGCGGAAACCCGGTTGAAAAACACTGGTCAAGGGGTTGCCTTTTTTCATGTTTATTGTAAATTATCTTGGGTGGGCTTAAGGAGGCATTGGGATACTCTAGAACAGCCTTTTTCAACTAGGGTGACCAGACACCCTGGGGTGACTAGAGGTTTCTTCAGGGGAGCCTTGGCAATTTGCCTAAAAATTGCATAAAAAGCATATACAAGCCAGCAGGTGGATCAAGCCTGCCTTTTAGTTACGCAAAGCCACAGGCTTTCATTATGCACCATTACAACCTCTCAGTCGCCGGCGTCCCCACAACCAATGACAACATCAGTTGAAAAGGAGGTTGTAGGTCATCTGCACAGCATCCTTGTTTGATTCTCCCCTGCCCCCCTCAATCAGCACTGCGGTTACATTTCCTGACTGATGGAGAAAAACAGAGGAAGAAGAGAAACACAGGAATACTAGTCAGTACCAGTGTGCAAACGTGTATTTGATTTGGAAGAATAAATCACCTCTAATGTTTGGCGTCCTACATGTGCGGATCTTGATGCAGTATGTAAAACTATTTGAATCGTTTTTTTACATTTTAGAATGGGTGCCTGAAGGCTGTCCATAATTTTAGAGGTGCCTTGAGATTGTCCATAATTTTAAAGGGTGCCATGACTGAAAAAAGGTTGAGAAACACTGGTCTAGAACACTATAGGAATGTGAGGACACTCTTCCCTTTGTAACTACTTCTCAAAATAGTCCCTTGAGCAGTAGGACATGGAGTGGAGAGCACAGGGAGACCACAAGCAAGCCTTAAAGTGAAGGTAAACTCCACTTTTTAACTTGTACTTACAGGTAAGCCTATAATAGGGCTCACCTGTAGGTACAGTGAATTTCTCCTAAACTTGCAATGTTTACAATATACAGTGTTTGAAAAAGTATTCCTACCCCTTGAAATTTTCCACATTTTGTCATGCTACAACCAAAAAAAAATTATTTTATTGGGATTTGATGTGATAGACCAAACACAAAGTGGCACATAATTGTGAACTGGAAGAAAAATTATGTTTTTTTTTTTTAATTTTTACAAATAAATATCTGAAAAGTGTGGCCTGCATTTGTATACAGCCCCCGACTCTGATACCCCTAACAAAAATCTAGTGGAACAAACTGCCTTCAGAAGTCCCCTAATTAGTAAATAGAGTCCACCTGTGTGTAAATTAATCTTAGTGTAAATACAGCTGTTCTGTGAAGCCCTCAGAGGTGTGTTAGAGAACCTTAGTGAACAAACAGCACCATGAAGGCCAAGGAACACACCAGACAGGTCAGGGATAATGTTGTGGGAAAGTTTAAAGCAGGGTTGGATTATAAAAGCTTTAAACATCTCACGGAGGACTGTTCAATCCATCATCGGAAAATGGAAAGAGTTTGGCACAGCTGCAAACCTACCAAGACATGGCCATCTCCCTAAACCTACAGGCCAGGAAAGGAGATCATTAATCAGAAAAGCAGCCAAAAGGCCCATTGTAAGTCTGGAGGAGCTGCAGAGATCCACAGGACAACTATTAGTGGGGCACTCAACAAATCTGGCCTTTATGGAACAGTGGCAAGAAGAAAGCCATTGCTGAACGAAAGCCATAGGAAGTCCCATTTGCAGTTTACGAGAAGCCATGTGGGGGACACAGCAAACATGTAGAAGAAGGTGCTCTGATCAGATGAGACCAAAATGAACTTAAAAGCAAAACACCATGTGTGGCGGAAAACTAGCACTGCACATCAGTCTGAACATGCACCATCGCCACCGTGAAACATGGTGGTGGCAGCATCATGTTGTGCGGAGACTCTTCTTCAGTAGGGACAAGGAACCTGGTCAGAGTTGATGGGAAGATGGATGGAGCCAAATACAGGGCAATCTTAGTAGAAAACCTGTTAAGAGTCTGCAAAAGACTTGAGACTGGGGCGGAGGTTCACCTTCCAGCAGGACAATGACCCTAAACATACAGCTAGAGCTACAATGTAATGTTTTAGATCAAAGTTATATTCATGTGTTAGAATGGACCAGTCAAAGTCCAGACCTAAATCCAATTGAGAATCTGTGGCAAGACTTAAAAATTACTGCTTACAGACGCTCTCCATCCAATCTGACAGAGCTTGAGCGATTTTGCAAAGAAAAATGGGCAACACGTTCATATACATACAACCTGAGCATACAATTGTTGTCCAATCAACTTTGGATTTAGCAAAACGTGGTAATATGAGCACCTAGTTAACCTATGCAATTAATCAGGCAGGCCCTTGTACTTCATAGTTATTGGTAGATCTATAGATTGTACAACCAGATTGTAACATGTGGTGAGCAATGTATATATTTATTGTGTGTTTATTATGTACTCATACAGTTTTCTTTTCGAATGTCAAAAGCTTGACTCTGGAAAAAAAAGTATTGTGTAGCTTTGCTTGCATAGTGAGGGTTGACTTCTCCTTTTGTCTGGGGAGGGAGAAAGTAAAGGTTTGTTTGAACATACAGCTGGGGGAGGGGGGAGGGTGATAGTATTAGGTAGTTGTACTGCAGTTTTACTGCCCCCTTAATCTAACACAGTGGCCGGTGGGGTTGCACACATGCTGTGGCCGTGGAAAAACTATACCCTGTGTTACGTCTCATGAGCAGTACCGCTGTTGAACTTGACCCACTCACATGAATGGGGTTGTGCCACATGTGGTTGCGGAACAGTACTGCAAACTTTACAGGGTTCAAACAGCCACCTGTTAAATGCTCTCTGACAAGCAATAAAACAAGGGCTGTCACTTGTGTAAGTGAACCTGAAAGAATATATCTCACTCCCCTATTCTCAACGAGGGAACAGCTGCTCAACTAGAAAACCAGAGCACCTTTGTAGGACTAGTAGTCCACTAGAATGTGATTTGTCTTTACTTAAGCTTACACTTACCCCTGGCTCCAATGTAGCAAAAGTTCCACTACTCGGTTTTACTCTTTCCACCAAGCATTCGCTGCTGTACCATCAGACACTATATTCAACAGAAATAAAGAGGGGGCTGTATAAATATCCAACACATACATTTGGAAACACAATAATCTCAAATAAGGAGTGTAGCGCCTCTAGTGTGCTACTAGTGTTAGAGCAAAAAATAGTTTGGCTCATGGTTAAGACTCCCAAATAACTAAACCAGAACAGGTTAAAATCTCACACAGTCTGCAAAACATGCCGACCACAAGTAGCACTCGCAGCAGCTTTAACATCCATCTGATAAACTTTTGTAAAAATATGACCTGAAGACCTGGTAGCAGCATTACAAAGCAGCATTACAAATATGAGCTCCTGAAGCTTGATGATGAATTATCCAGAAAGCACGGACACTCCTGGTAGAAGGTGCAACAAAGGTGGAACTTTTCCTTTTAAACAGTAAGCTTGAGAAATAGGCTGATGAATCCATCAAGAGGTTGACTTGGAAGCTGCGTAACCCATCCTTAAGGAAGCACAAAAATGGAATCTGCTAAATTGTAGCAGTCAACTTCAGATAATTCCTGATAGCACAAAGTGTAAAGAGCCTTGTTTCCTGGCATCTGTGGCTTTGGACAAGAAGATGCCAACGCCATGTCCTGATCAAGGTGGAATGAAGAAACCACCTTAGGTAAGAAAGATGGATGAGGCTGATGAACCACCTTGTCCTGATGGAGCACCATCAACAGTTCTTTACAGAAAAAGGAAGCTACCTCTGAAGCTTTATGAGCCGAAGTAATGGCAACTAGATAAAAAGAAAGATACTGGATGAGTTCAAATAGAGATTTCTGTAATATAGAAAGTACCAGTCTGAGATCCCACAGAGTCAATGGAGTCACAAACAGTGGAACAAATATAGAATCTGTGTCACCAGAGCATCCACCGCAAACGCTTTAAGATCCCTGGCCCTGGAGATTAACCTGTCCAGCTTCACACTTACTCTCGATGCCAGAAGATTCACATCTGGGTTGTTCCACCATCAACGGAGTTCCTTGAACACAACAAGATGCAGAGCCCACTGCCCAAGAGACCAGAGGAGAGGGATGTTAGGCGCTTGTGACAGAAGTGCGTTTCGGGGGATGCGCACTTGGCTCCTTCATCAGACGTCTGATGAAGGAGCCAAGTGCGCATGCTCCGAAACGCGTTATGTCACTTCCGGAGAGCTTGCGGTCCACCGCGGCCTCCGCTTGAACCAGCTCCTCTGTGATGCGTCCTGCATCGTCATAACCCGGCTGCGGGCCAGTCGGCACACGGAAGATTGAGTACAGGAAGCGGATACACTATGGAACATGGACTAAAAGAATACTACGATGTGAGTTACTACTTTTAATTGTCAAGTAATAAATTGTTGCTACACTCAGCAGCGCCTGCTTTTCTTCTCTTTCACTGCCCAAGAGACAGTTGTTGATGGGTGAGGAAATTCACTTGTTAATTTTCCACACCTGGAAAATGTATGGTGCACAGTGCAGAAACATGAAGTTCTGTCCAAGATGGGAGGAGATCAACTTCTGGGATTCCCTGGGTCGCACCAACTTCTGGTGCTTCCTTGATGATTTATGTATGCCCCGGCTGTGCAGTTGTCTGGCTGAACCCTTTAACTGCAACAGCCAATGCAGAAGGACAAGATGAATCATCCTCAGCTCCAGAAAATTGATGGGCAAATGATGTCTTCTGCAGTGAACAAGTTCCCTGGACCAAAAGATTGCCCAAAACTCCACACCAGAATGGTCACTCCTGGAGATAAAAGATGATCTACAGTCTGCATACCAGGAAATCTTTTTTGTGGATTCAAAGAAACATTTGAATGTATTAAATGTAAAAGAGGGAAGCTTCTAAATTGCAGCGTGCCACAATTGTGGACCCATTTGTCTGCAACTTCCAACTGCCATAAATCTGCAGAGGCCTGCAAATTTCCCCAACAGGAATTAGTGGTGATGCCCCTTCATTAAAAAAAGGAGCTTGTTTCCTGGCTGTCCATGATCTCTTATGAATCCAGGATTGAGGTTTTGACCTAGAGACCAAGGATGGCAAAAAGAATTGGTTGTGAAGTAGAAGGAGCGGCAGGTTTTATGAACCGCATGCTTATCCCCCCCCCCCCCCGCCCCGCCCCCCAATTTCTTCTGGATGTAATAATCCAGAGCAGGCCAAACAAACGTTCCCATGAAAAGGTAAACATTCTACATGTCACTTGCAGGGTAACTCCACTGAGAAGCTGACTGCATGAGAGGGAAATCTTCCAGTATTCTGCTTGAATCGGTATCTCCACTAGAAAGGTCTCTTTCTCTCGTCATGTGACGAGCCCAGACCTCAAGGCATTTTGAGTCACTTGTAGCCACAATCATCAACTGTAAAGCTGCCCCTACCTAGGCAAATTAAGCTTTAAGAAAATTCTCTAAGCATCCTAAGCATCCTTAAAGCAGAACTTCACCCAAAAGAACAAGTTCCACTTGTTTGCATCCTACTTCTTCCTTTTTATTAATCTGCCTTTTATTTTGTTGGGGGGGTACCTGGTTTTGAAAGGTACCTGCTCCAACGTCTGATTGGATCACTGTGCCCTTCCCCCACAGCCTCCAGTGTCGATTTACGTCCTTTTTCCCCACCAATAGAGCTTTCTTTTGGTGGCATTTGATCACCTGTGCGATTTTTATTTTTTGCGCTATAGACAAAAAAAAAGTGACAATTTTGAAAAAAAAAAAAAAAAAAACAATATTTTTCACATGACATTCTCAAAAAAAAAATGTAAAATTTAAAATCTTTTAATATTTTAGGCCAATTTGTTTTCTGCTACATATTTTTGGTAAAAAAAAAAAAAAAAAAAAAATCGCAATAAGCGTATTTTGTTTGGTTTGCGCAAAAGTGATTGCGTTTACTAACTACGAGAAAGATTTGTCTTTTTTTTTTTCTACTAGTACTGGCGGCGATCTGCAATTTTTTGCAGGACTGCGTAATTGCGGCGGACAGATCGGACCCCTAACTGAAATTTTTGATACTTTTGGGGGGACTAAAAATATGCACTGTTACTGTAATAATGACACTGTCAGGGAAGGGGTTAACACTGTTGGTGATCAAGGGGTTAAATGTATGCCTCATTCTTACTGACGTGTGTGTGTGGTGGTTCTGTGACAGAGATCGCAGGTCCAGCTATGCTGAAACCTGTGGTCTCCTCCTGTCTGTCACTGAGAAGACCCACCTGCTTTGGCGGGTCTTCTCACCGTTTCCACGACGATCAGGGGAAGGAGGCGGCAATCGCCGCCTCTCCTCCCCCAGCCCGACTCCTGCTGTGTCTAAACACAGCGGGAGCAGGGCTCCTGCGGCGCGTGCACGCCGCCAGAATCACATGGGCCCAGGAGAGCCACACTGCCGCAGTAGAATTACTGTGAGCAGTTGGCAAGTGGTTAATAAGTGGTCACCTATTCCTGTGGTAAAATATATATTCTACCCTGCGTTCTCTTTTATAAATATATCTGCTCTTTCTTAGAATGAATGCCCTTAATCCATTAACTCTTATTCTTCTTTGGGACCTCTTGCCATTGTTCCACAATAAATGATAGGCCTTCTCTTCTTCTACTTGGCCAACCAGGCAGTTCTATCATTGGCAGTTCTAATTTTTTACAAAAATCTTGTACAGTAATTCCTCTGGGAATCGTAATTTTGCTAACATCCATTTTTCTGGCCCACAAGGCATGCTGGGAATCCCGAATTATTTATATTGGATGCAATGTTCTCTCATTAGTTCCAAAAGCGGTTTTAAAGGTCCTCCTTTCCAGTGTGCTTAGTGAGATATCCGCATAGCTCTGCAGGTTTGCTTCTTCATACTTTTGTGGTGGCACACTTCTCATCTTTCCCCATATTTGTTCCTTTTCTTCGTGATTTTGAAATCTTACTATTATGTCTCTTGGAACGTCTTTCTATCTTGAGGCTTCTGTTGTTAACCTTCCTAACATTGCATTAAATGTTTTTTTCATTATTTCTACTAGATCTTCTCCTTGCGGTATTTCTGGTAGGCCTCTTATTCTCAAGTTTTTTCTTCTATCTTGATTTTCCTGAACTTCAAGTTTATATGCCAAATTCCTTTGTTTGATTTGTAACCTATTCATCTCTTCTTTTAATTCCCGCACCTCTCGACAATGTTTAACCTCTTTTCTGTACCCTGCACTCATGTCAGTAACTGACCAATATCATTGTGTATCACTGCCATAACTGTCTTCAAGGAGAGTTCTAGTTTAGCAAACATGTTTGCCATTTCCAATTTAGTAGGCAGTTGAGCATCAGGGTCATTTTCAACGTCCACGTCTTTTTTAGACTGGTTAGATGTATTCTTCTCCACTAGTCCTTTCTTGTGTATTACTCCGTTTGTTTCCCCCGTGCCCCCAGTTGGCTTTCAGAGGAAGACCTGTCCACGTTCCCCTCCTGAGTTATGCATTTCCTTCCAGTCCCAGGGCTATCACTGACACTAGGTGACTTCGCTGTACCGCTACCTCTTCCTGATTTACCCCTCATCCTAAGTGTATCCTTATTTATGTGGTTTTTCAGTTATATAGTCTCAGGTTTCCCCTGCCACTGTAATAAATTTGTCTCCTTCTAGGAGAGTGTCCACTTTGTGTCAGCCCTTTGCACAATATCAAGTGACAGGAGCAAGTAACAGTTCAGAGTGGAAGAACAAAAAGATCACAAAAAAAAACAAGAAAAAAAAATTGAGGGGGGGGGGGGTTGGGTGCGACTCACCGCTCCAATATTGGGGGCAGCTCTTCTTTCATTCAGTCTCCGCTACTTGCGTTTTTCCTCCTTCTTGAAAGGTATTGCAATGGTGTATAATTTTGTCTCCTCCCTTTTATTTTCCATTCAAAGTCCAAGGTATCCTGCTAATACTGCTTCTGCCTCTCTTCAGCTACTGCCGGCCAGCCCTTGGCTTTTACTGGACTCCACCGAGTCCAGCTGAAACCCTCCGATTATGGCCGAACACCGCTTTGCCAACTTCCCCTTGAGCCTCGCCGAGCTTAGCTGATCTACGCAGGATGTCCCTCCTCTGCCAAGGGGACCGCCTCAGGTCTTCTCTATGCTTGCCTGCAACTCTGCTGCCGCCAATCCCCTGTCTCGGCTCACCCTGCACCTCTGCCAAGAAAAGGCTCTCCGGTGATGGCTCCTGTGTCACCCACTGCGGCTCCCCAGTGCTCATTGCTCAGAGTTCCATAACACGGGGTTCATTGCCAACTGGCAACGTTACAGGCCGTCCCTTTGTCTTCTGGTCTGGGTACCATTCCTCTGAGTGATGAATATAGCCAGAAGAAAAGGGACCTGGATAAAGCCAGACATCTAGTCCCAATTGAAAACATTGAGATGCTAGCTATTTTTATGTATAACTGCATGACATAACCATAACCTTCAGACACTACCAAAAAACTGAAGACTTGCCTAATGGGGAGGAGTAATGCCTAAGAGGGGTCTATCTGCATATTTTTTGCTTGCCAGTTTCCAATCACCTGAAGGTGGCAGCATAACCCTGTTGTAATGGCTAATGAATATACTCTGTGTTCCATATTGTACAATAAAGAAATAATGTTTCTGAACAAAGCATGGTAACATTACCTACAAATAAATTTAGGGCATTTTTGAGTTTGCATATTTTTTTTCAGTCATTAATTTTGTAGCACTATATTAAATAAAATTCAAAAGGGAAGACTTTGCGCTTATGGGTATGTAAAGTGCTAGACGTGAATGTGAATAAATGTAAAGCTGCTGCTGCTGACATATAAGGTGCATGTGCCTTTAAATGAAAATGTGTGTGAGTCAGCGCTGCTAAATAAGTAATAAGTGAGTAAGGAATCAAAGGGGGAGCACTTTCTACAGAGTGGAGCACAGAAGCACCTTTTGGCACTTATGAATTGTTTACATTGAATTGAGGACATTTATTTATCTTCAGAAAGACACTATTGCACTATAGTTGTCACGGACTGCACTGGGCACTTTATATTGACTATATTAAATAGGTTTACATATGAATAGAAAAACCAGCGCTAGCTTCAGTGTAGAGGAGGGACAGCCGACAACAGATGCCCCATAGTAAGCCTATGGATGATGTCATTGCCCAGACTCTCCAGGCTTTATCGGCAATCTCTCCTTTTCACTGAAGTGATCATGTGACCAGACCGACTTCAGAATAGATAAGAATCTTTCCTTTTACAGGGTAGTTAGAGTAGGCTTAGAATGGGGTGGGAGCAGGTTTAAGTTTAGTTTTGACTTGCCTTCCACTTTAACCAAAACACATCGAGGCTGATTTACTAAAGGAGTTGGGAGTCTTAACAGATTATGTGAATATTCACTTCAGTTATCCAATCATGTGAAAAGCGAATTCCTGTTTACTTATTTCATCTGCACATGATGGGTAATTCAAGTGAATATTCACACAAATTGTGTGAAGATTTTCAACACCTTTAGTAAACCAGCCGATATTGTTACAATGTGATTGTGAATAAAGCCTACAATCATGGTTTGCAAGCATTAATCAGGTAGAACTGTCAGCACGTTTGCCATGCAGTGCATTATTTCAATTTCCATACATTCACTTCTGAAATGTTCAACAATTTAAATGTTGGATTTATACAAACTCTTTGCAGTAGATAACACACTAAACTTGCAGACTGCCTTTCTTTGGCAGTCATTGATGATTACTTTGTATCCCAGGCATGTACCCAAGAACATATACGATTATAATGCAAACCGAGGATAGCCCTTACTACACACAGCCTTGCAGAAAGAAAAGGCATAATGGGACTGATGACATGGTCTTTGATCCTTATGCTTGTTACTCAGTATCTCTGCCTGCAGCTGCCAGTATAAACTTAGCTGTCAGCTGTTAAAGGATTAATGAAAATGACATAGTAGTGCAACCACCACCCACCAAGGATACCTACCAACTATCAATTAAAGAACAGGCTGGCAGCTCTTTCCGAGAACATCTAGATTAGTAGTTCTTTACAGCTGTTCTGAAGCCTTAAATCTAGGACACATTTTGGGGATTTGCTTTCAGGATCAAATGTTAATATATGGTTCAACCACCTTGCTTGGTTCTGGTTACTAAACATGTGAAGAGAACACTGGCATAAGAGCAAATTGCCCATCGCATGAAACCCATTCCTTGCCAGATTTACCATGAATTTATTTTTAGATCAACATATGTGATCTAAACCCAAACTGAGAAGAACTTACTATAGCACCATTATAAACATTTGTCTTGCTTTTTGTGCGTCAGCATGTTTTTATGAATTTGCTCACTCTTTGTTGCATCTCAGTGCTTTTCAATATTCTCCATCCTATTCTGTCTACATGCATTTCCCTCCAGTGCTGGCTACACATCATTGTTTTGATAGTGACAAAAGTGGACCATGCCTGCTTCGTGTGGATCACTATGGGCACTTGTAATTTTCCCCAGGGGCACATGTGATAGGGTGACAGTGCAGACGATTGGAAGACACTTGTCACCCCATTAAAAAAAAAAAAAAAAAATAATAAAGAACTTTACAGTGGGATTTTTTTTTTGGAATGCTGCATTGATAAAAAAAAAAAAATGAAAGCATCTTTTATATTTCATTATATTAGAATTTAGCAAGTAGGTTTGGAATAAAAAAAATTTACATAATATTAGTACACATGTAGTTAGATTTTTATGGAGAAAGGGGAAGATCTACTAAATGACAGATATTTCATCAGCTTCTGTCACTTGCAGAGCAAACTTAATTTTCTTAATACATCACTTGCCCCCTGCGCTTTAACCGATATATGGCTACAGCACGGTTCTCCAGTTCTGGGAGGGCGTGCCTGGACATCCTCCCAAGAACGCACTTCCCAACCCCTGGAATAGGCATCAGAAAGTGGTTGTTTTTAAGGGCCAATCACAGCAGCCCTTTACAATGTGATCAGCTGTGTCCAACACAGCTGGTCACATGTAAACAGTATTGTCGGTTATCAGCTCTCCTGTCTTTACACAGATACAATGTGTGAGGAAAGGAGAGCCAATCTGACAGGGTACAGTGAGTACAGCATTTACACATATAATCAGGGCACTGATCGTCAGTGCTCTGATCATCAGTGCCGCTTCATCATCGCACATCAATAAAAGAAGAAAAAAAAGTTACTTATTTGCAAAATTTTATAACCAATTTTTTTTTTCCCTTCAAAATTTTTGGCTTTTTTTTCGTTTATTTAGCAAAAAAAAAAAAAAACCCTAGTGGTGGTTTAACATCACCAAAAAAATGCTCTACCTGGCCTAAAAATAAAAAAGTAAAAATTTCATTAGAGTACAGTTTTGCATGACCACGCAATTGTCATTTATTTAAAGTGTGAGAGCACTGAAAGCTGAAAATTGGCCTGGGCAAGAAATGGGTGTTAAGTGCCCTGTGTTGAACTAATCAGTTGAATCACTTCCATATTTCAGGTCATGTACAGTATTGGCCATCCTAATGGCAAAGTTACATAGGTAAACATGTATAGAAAAACCGGGATCGTTCTTCGTGGTATAACTTTAGCAGAGAAATTGGTTTAGAATTCATGGGAGCAGATCTCTCTCATTCATGCACATGACAGGGAGAGCAATTTTATTCAAACCTCTCTTAAGCTAGTGTAGATGAAAAACGGAATTTTTGTAAAATCTTACCTGTAAAATTCCTTTCTCTGAGTCCTCCGACAGTCGCCGCCTCTTCATATTCGTCACATATGGGGGTATTAGACTTTGCTCCGAAGGAGTAGCTAGGCAACAGAATATGTTAACAATAAAGCTTTAACATATCCCACCCTCAAGGGGTGGTCCCCTCAGTCAATACCCTCCTACTTCCTGCAACCATATCTCAGTTTTAGTGGAATAGCAGTAGAGTATACATTCAAACCCCAAAAGAGGGGCGGGGGCGGCGACTGTCGGAGGACTCAGAGAAAGGAATTTTACAGGTAAGATTTTACAAAAATTCCGTTTTCTCTTACGTCCTCCGACAGTCGCCGCCTCTTCATATTCGTCACATATGGGGACGTCCCAAAGCAGTGCAAACATGAGGGGTGGGAAACGCATCCGCGCCGAAAGGCAACGCAGTCTCCACATCAAAGAAAGGAACCTTACCAAAGGAAGGAAACCAGCTGGGCAACAGCAAAAATAAGTGCTCAACAGGAGCAACAACCCAGGAAAAGACAAAAAACCAGGGGATACAAAACTTATCCCAACAGCCAGGAGTCCCCAACAAGGGACCCTAGGGAACAGCCGCACTAAGAACCTTGCGGCCAAAGGAAGCATCCGCCGATGCCTGAACATCTACTTTGTAGAATTTTGTGAAAGTGTGTACGGTCGACCAAGTCGCCGCCTTACACACCTGGGCTACAGAAGCCCCATGACGACAGGCCCAAGACGTACTCAGAGATCTAGTAGAGTGCGCCTTCACAGGCACAGGGGGAACCTTCCCCTGCAAGGCATAGGCCTGTTCAATGGTCTGCCTGATCCATTTGGCAATGGTAGAGGCGGAAGCCGCCATGCCCTTCCGAGGACCCTCTGGAAGAACAAACAAGGAGTCCGTCTTTCGAAAAGACTCAGTCGATTTAAGGTAAACCCTAATCGCCCGAACAACATCCAGAGAATGCAATCTCACCTCCTTTGGATGTTTAGGCTTCGTGCACAACGAAGGCAAAACAATATCCTCGTTAAGATGGAATTCCGAAACTCGTTTCGGCAGAAAAGAAGGATTAGGTCGCAAGACCACCTTATCCAAATGAACAACCAGGTACGGAGACTTGCAGGACAAAGCCGCCAGTTCCGACACTCTGCGAGCCGAAGTGATCGCCACCAAAAAGGCGACCTTTTTGGACAACATAGACAACGAGATCTCCCTGATCTGTTCAAAAGGAGCACGTTGTAACACAGACAGGACTAGATTCAAGTCCCAAGGGGGCAAAGGATCCCTCCTAGGAGGAACCAGATGCCGCACACCCTGAATAAAAGTGCCAACCAAGGAGTTGGAAGCCACGGGACGTTGAAACAGAACGGCCAGCGCAGACACCTGACCCTTTATCGTAGCCAGCGCCAAACGCTGATCGACACCCGTCTGAAGGAAAGACAGCACACGGGAAACCGAGTACGTGCGGGGTGAAAACCCCCTGGACTCACACCAGGCAAAATAGGCCTTCCAAGTACGGTAATAAACCTTTCCCGAGGAAGACTTCCTCGCGTTGATCAAGGTATGAACAACCTCTGGAGAGAGACCCTTCTCCTTCAGGACCTCGGTCTCAACAGCCAGGCCGTCAAAGCCAGCGACTGTAAAGCAGGATGGTAAATCGGTCCTTGAGACAGTAGATCGTCCCGAAGAGGCAGACGCCAGGGGGCGTCGACCGCCAGATTCACGAGGTCTGCGTACCAGGACCGGCGAGGCCAGTCCGGTGCCACAAGAATCACCGTGCTGCGTTCCGAGTGTAACCTGCGAAGGAACCGGGACAGCAACTGAATCGGTGGAAACGCGTACATCAGCCTGTACTGATGCCACGGGGCCACTAACGCGTCCGACGCGTCTGCCCGAGGGTCGCGCGTCCTTGCCACGAACCTCTTCACCTTGTAGTTGAGGCGAGACGCGAACAGGTCCACATCTGGAAGACCCCACTTCGCGCACAACATCTGGAAGACAGCCGGGTGGAGAGACCATTCCCCCTGATCCAGGGTCTGGCGACTCAGATAGTCCGCCTGCCAGTTCTCCACTCCCGGAATGTGAACCGCCGTTATCGCCGGGACATGAGTCTCGGCCCAAGACAGAATGTCGGCCACTTCTCGAGCCGCTCGGGCACTCCTGGTGCCCCCTTGGTGGTTGATGTAGGCCACCGCTGTGGCATTGTCCGTCTGCACCCGAACCGGGCAGCCCTGCAGCCGGTCCGTCCAGCGATGAAGACAGAGCCTTATCGCACGCAATTCCAGAATGTTGATCCGGAGGGAAGACTCCCCCTCCGACCAGGTCCCCTGGGCGGACAGAACGCCCAGAACACCACCCCAGCCCGACAGGCTGGCATCCGTGGTGATTATCGTCCACGAGATCGGACGAAACGACTTGCCCCCGGACACCAACGGGGACTGGAGCCACCACAGAAGGTTTTCCCTGGTGCGATGACTCAACGAGATCTGAAGATCCAGAGATTGAGGTCGCCCGTCCCACTTGGACAAGATCTCCGCCTGGAGACCCCGCGTGCGAAACTGCGCGAAAGGAATCGCCTCGAAAGCCGAGACCATCAATCCCAGACATCTCATACACGTCCGCAGAGACGAGTACGGAACGTCCCTGAGGGACCTGACTTCCTCCTGAAGAGTCCTGAGTTTGTCTTCCGGCAGGAAGACCTTCGCCTGCACCGAGTCCAGTATCATACCCAGATAGGGAAGACGAACCGACGGACTCAGTGTCGACTTTGGAACATTTATCGTCCAACCGAACTCCTGCAGAGTTTGCATCGTGACAGACAGGTCCTTCTCCAGACCCTGACTGGTCGCAGACCGAATCAGAATGTCGTCCAGATACCCCAGGACAGAAATGCCCTGGGCTCTCAATAATGCCAGAACCGGTGCAAGCACCTTGGTGAAGACCCGCGGAGCCGAGGCGAGCCCAAAGGGCAACGCCACGAACTGGTAGTGATCCTCCGCAATGGCAAATCGAAGGTATCTCTGATGACCCTCGAATATGGGGATGTGAAGATACGCATCCTTCAAATCGATGGAGGCCATGAATTCCCCCGGAACCAGGGCAGCCACCACCGAGCGCAGGGATTCCATGCGGAACTTGCGAACCCGCACAGAGCGGTTCAGAGCTTTCAAGTCCAGAATTGGACGAACCTTGCCCTCCTTTCTGGGCACGGTGAACAGATTGGAATAAAACCCCCGAAATCTGTCCCGATGAGGCACCGGAACCACCACTCCCTGAGCCCTCAGGTCCCGCACCGCCAGGTGCAGATCCCGCAGGCGCTCTGGAGACAGTTGTAGATTTGAGGGAAAAAATCTGCTCTCTGGCCGAGAGAGAAACTCGATCTTGTAACCAGATCGAACGATTTCCAGAACCCATCTGTCCCGCACACGGGCCAACCAGGGCTGAAGAAAACCGAGCAAGCGTCCCCCCACCCCAAAACTGGGTGAGGGCGCCCCTTCAGGCCGAACTGTTATGGGCCGCAGGTCCGGATTGGCCGGACTTCTGTTTCCCAGACCAGGGTTTCTTCTGAGAGCCCTGGCCCTTGAACGGTTTGCCCTTGTAGTGCGGCCGAAAGGCACGAAAGGACCCCTGAGGGGGCCGAAAATGAGCATGCTTCTTCCCAGAAGCCCCCTTAGCCTTGGGGAAATGGGGCAAGAGAGTGCTCTTACCCCCGGTAATCCCCTTAATCAACACATCCAGGGACTCCCCAAAAAGGCGAGACCCATCATAAGGCAGATTGGCTAAGGTTTTACGTGAAGATTGGTCCACCGACCAACATTTCAACCAAACCAGGCGGCGAGACAACACCGCCACGCTGTGCACACGCGCGGCCAACGGAATCAGGTCCAGGTCCGCATCACACAGATACATGACACCCTGGTGGATCTGATCCACCATATCCAGGGTCGCCGCCGAGGCCGAATCGGCCACTAGGACGCGCCTAAGCATCTGCGTCCAACTTGCGATCGCCTGGGCCGCCATGAGAGAAGCAAACAGAGCCTTAAGCATAGAACCCGTAACAGAATAAGTATGACGGGCAAGAGACTCCAGTCTCCTATCCGTGGCATCACGGAAAACAGGGGATCCCTCTGCAGGGATCGCAGTGGCTTTGTTCAAAACCGCAATAGCATGATCCACAGGCGGAGGCACACACCACCGTTCATCAGTGGCAGGCGAGAAAGGATAACGCAGCTTAAATTTACTTGGTACCGCAAAAGGCTTGCGCAAATCGCGCCATTGGTCCTTAACAGCGCGCTGAAAATCAGCATTGCAGGGAAAAACCTGCGGCGTCCTGCGTTTTCTCTGCGTCCCATAAGCCGCCAAGGCAGCTGGGGGACACACCTCGTCCTGCAAACGTAGCGTCTGCTTAATGGAAGCAATCAACTCATCCATGATTGCAAGCTCTTCAGGCGAGCCAGGGGGAGAATTATCAACCCCCTCAACTTCAGCCTCTACCTCAGACCCCACTAGATCAAGAGAGGAGCGGGACCCCGATAGGGGGGTCCCCGCCAGAACAGCCCCATCACCTTCACCCTCAGAATCAGAGGACAGAGCAACTCTGGGCCGTTTAGTAGATTGAGCAGCCACCAGCATTTGCACCTGTGCAGCAAGGCCAGCCACAATAGTGGCCAAATCCCCCCCTGGGGGGGAAACAGCGGTCCCCTGGCTTTCCACCAATACTGTGGGAAACTTGCCCTCCTGAGAATCCATCGCCCCTGTATGCCAGACAACCAAGGGTTAACTGCCCCCTTACAGCAAGCGCGGCAAGCGCAGCCCACCGCACCACACTCAGGCACAATGAGACCCCCACAGGGAATATACAGACTGAATACAGGCAATGGAACACAGGAATAGAAGGATAAAACCTGAGGAGACTCCGCTGCTGCTGCTGCCTCGATCGGTGCTTCCAGGAGAGAGGAAGTGATGCTGCCAGGGCGCTCTATGTAAGCCTATGGAGGCTACAAGAAAATGGCCGCCGTGCATGTAAACCATGCGGCCGGAGCGGGCGCCGGTAAAATGGCGCCGTTTGGCGCCGAAATCGCCGCTCCACAGTGCATAAAATCACACACAATATTATCCCATTATATGGATACATGTTAGATCGCCGCAGCGATCGCTGTATATGCCCCAACATGCCATTAAAAACATGCCCCACAGCACACAGCTCCTCACACTGCCCAGCCTGACATACTCAGTGTCATACAGCTCCCCCCCCCCTTGCAGCCCACAGCATGCAGCCGAGATATAGGGAGACAAGCAGTGTGATTAAAGGCAGGTTACACAGTCCCAGACTGAGACCCCCCCCAGACAGACAGGTCCCCACATAGATACACTTACCTCACATGGCGTGGGGAACCCGCACAGGCGAACAAGCCGCTGCACATGAGGCAGGGAGAGTCGCAATTCAAGACGCACACAATGGCGGTTCAGAAACCGCACAGCGTCCGGTGAGGTAGCCACCTCACCAATCATCCCTGCACCGAACAGGGATGGGTCGTTCACCGTGCCAGGAGCGTTACCTGGCTGAACGCTCGATGGCAGACTGGGAAGCCACTGACCCACGACCTGCGACCAGGGGGATCAGCCCGAGACCCAGTCCGCATGATCCTCTTCGTCCGAAGAACTAACTAATGCTGACAAAAATAACAGCTAAGTAAAGGTAGAGAGAAAACTCAAACAAAATATCAAAAAGAAGAAAGAGTCTGGGACAAAAAGTCCCAGCACAGAGAGAGCCAGCCACTCCTGACAAGCTAGACATTAAAACTGAGATATGGTTGCAGGAAGTAGGAGGGTATTGACTGAGGGGACCACCCCTTGAGGGTGGGATATGTTAAAGCTTTATTGTTAACATATTCTGTTGCCTAGCTACTCCTTCGGAGCAAAGTCTAATACCCCCATATGTGACGAATATGAAGAGGCGGCGACTGTCGGAGGACGTAAGAGAAAGAAAGATTCTCTGCACAGTGCATACACTTGCTCATGTGACAGACTGAACAGTCAACTATTTTCAGATTGTTTAATATTGGTTGTTGCACTGGCTGTTCCAGCCATTTCCCTCATTTACATGATTTTGGAATGTGAATGCTATTTTAAAGTAAACCAATCACAATTTAACCCTTATCTGACAGCACATAATCTTTCTATATTTTCCCAAGATCCAGGGTACTCTGTACAAATCTTGACTTCCAAAGACCACAGAGAACTGTAGGTTGACGGGGCAGCTTAGAATAAAGCACAAAAGACAGGAAGGGGCAGGCCCAAAGCTCTACATTGGGGCTAAGGTTGAAATCTGCACCTTGGGTTTTCAAGGCTCCAAGGGCACTCTGGAAGATATCCCCTTGTATGTGCCTACTATTTACACATTCCAGCAGTTGGTAGATTTGAAGCGGTATTAAACCCAAAATGTAATATATTGCAGCTAACCAGTCATTAGATGTGGTGGCTGCATTTGTTTTTTTTCCCCTCGGTTTTCACCTGATGATCTGGCCAGTAACACACAGCCTGTATTAGTGTGCCCCCACTCTGGATGAAGGAGAAAAAGGGTCACAGCAGACAGCAGCATTGTAAGTCTGGGGGGGAGAAGGAGTGTTACACCAGACTGGGCTCTCGCCAAACAAACCTGCCCTTAAGAGTATTATGGCACATAAAAAAAAAAAAAAAAAAAAATCATACCTCACAGAGGACTGCAGCACTGATCCCAGTTGCAGCTGTGCCTTGCCACCTCTGATCTAGAACTAAGCGATCAGACCACTGAGCAATCATCAGCCTGCAGAGAGCTGGTGATAGTCAAAAATCAAGATGGGCAATAAAGGAAAAAAAAAGGTTTAAAAAAAAAAAAAAAAAAAAAAAAAACCAAGAAGCCATACATACCCACCTCTATGCTGCAGCATCAGTTTGTTGTGTGAGCCAATGAGGAGAGAGAGAGAGAGAGAGAGAGAGAGAGAGAGAGAGAGAGAGAGAGAGAGAGACACGGGAGAGCCACTGCTCTCATGCACATCGCTGGATCAAGATGGAGCACAGGTAAATATGAAGTGGGGGTTGGGGGGGTGGGGTGCAGCACCCAGAAGGTATTTTACCCTAATGAATTAAGGTAAAAAAACTTCTGCCTTTAGAACCGCTTTAATAGTGGTTTAAAAGAGATAAATGTTATGATGCAGTTGAAAAGCCTAACAAGACTTCTTGAAAAATTGAAAGCGAAACTGAACTCTTCTGGAAGTGTCCAAAAAAGCAGACAGAAGGCAAAAGATTAGTCACTAATATTGCCTGTGGTCTACCTAAAGCTGATCTTTCCCTAATATTTACTTACCCTGACTTGTTCTGATCTTGTCTCTGTATGGAGTGAGCCATACAGCACAGTTACTTTAGGTCAGGGTGAGAACAGTGGGCAGAACAGTAGTGACATCAGTCTGAGGCAGCAGTGCCTTAGATCTTACGCCAGGTATACCGCTATGAGGCGGCCTGCTCAGAAGGGCCTAGGCGAGCCTTTTCTCAACCCTTTTAACACAGAGGAATAATAATGGCTATCTACAACTCATGATACATTAGTGTGATGATCAATGGGAAGAATGCCCCTTACACTTGTAGTCATTGTAAAGAATTACCCCCTTACCGATCGCTAAAAAGATCAACGGTGTCAGTCAGAACTTGTCAGAGAGGCAGAAATTGCTGATTGCTCAAGTAACCCCTAGCAAACTCTGGGTTAAACCTGGTTGAGAAACACTGGCCTAGGCACCCTCGCATACCAGAAATTTTCGTTTTCCAGGGGGACTTAAAAAAAAAAAAAAAAAAAAAAGGGGGAGAAGTTGATTTTTCAGGGTGCTGCTGGGCAACCCTAATTTTTCTAAATATTCCCTACAACATTACAAATGTTAACCGTGCATTTTTTCTTTTTTTATTTTTTTTTTTTTAGGGGTGCTCCTGTTTTTAATGGGCTTTCAATTCACATCCATGTTCTTACTATATTTAATGAAAACAAGCAAAAAAAAAAAAAAAAAAAAGTGTGTGTTTAGGCCCATACACAGTGGGCAGTTTAATTTGTTGCAGTCAACAAAGGTTCATGTCGATCATAATATACTACATACAAACCAGTCAACTTAGACAAAGTATTGAAGTATATATAAAAACACCAGAAATGTCACTTCTAGCAGAAACAGAAGCTCAAACTGTACAATACAAAATAAAAGGTAATTTTTTACTCTTCCTCCAGAAAGTTATAATGGTCATTTAATAAGGTAATGGTAAGGCTTGTACATCTTGAATACAGTCATTGTATGAGTCTTCATATTCACTGTTTGGTTTAATCATTATAACACAAGTAGGTCGCTTGGAGCCAGCTGCAGCACCTAAATCCTGTAAGCAACAAGAATATGGTTGGTAAATTACTGCCCTATTTCCATTTCTTGTTAAAACATGCATGAAGATAACATAAGTTTTGAGCATTTCAGATCATGTTTCATGCATTACAATTTTTGCCCCAAAAAAAAAAAAAAAAAAAAAAAAAAACACCACGATGCATAAATAATGTGCAAAAACAGATATCAAAACACATTAGCTGTGACCATGCTGACCAACGAGAAGTGTATCTGAAGCTTATTCTTCAGGAAAAAAAAGTTCCAGAAGAAAGCAGAGCTTCTCATTGGTCAGGGTGGTCACGTTGTCATACTGGCCAATGAGCGCTTGCCATTGTGAGCTGTATGATGGATGCTCACTCCAGAGCTGGGTATTGCAGTGTATGGAACACTATACAACAGGGCATCATGAAAAGGTGAACTTACCCTTTAAAATGTATAAACAGTATGCTACGGGAAGAATTTTGTTGAAATGGATGGCCTGGCAACAGAACATTTTTAGTACCCAACAAACATACACTGATCCAGCCATAACATTATGACCACCCACCTAATAATGAGTAGGTTCCACCTTTGCCACCAAACAGCCCAGACCTGTTTAGGCATGGACACTGCTAGATCTCTGAAGGTATGCTGTGGTATCAAACACAAGCCTTCAGTACCAGATCCTTTAACCAATTGCCTGCCCACCCACTGTCAAATGACGGCGGAGCGGTGCGGCTCTCGTTCTGAGACATCGTCATATGATGGTGCCCCAGAACGCGCACAGCAATCGCGGCCGCGACCCCGATCTTGGTACCCATGTGATCGGCTGTGTCCAATCACAGCTGGTCACATGTAAATGCGGAAGTGCAGTTTATCGGCGCGCCTTGCCTCACACTGTCAATGACACCAAACAGTGCCAATTAGTGATGCCAGTCAGTGCCTCAGTGCCATGAAGCGCACCCCTAATCACTAATGGACACTGCTCTGGTTTTACTTTAATCGGGGCACTGATGATCAGTGCCCCGATTACTTGTCCTGGGCTCCCCTTCGAGGAGGAGCCGATGATCGGCTCTCCTTGCCACACACTGACAGATGTTGAAAACTGAAAATTGGCCTAGGCAGGTAGGGGGTGAAAGTGCCCTGTATTGAAGTGGTTAATGCCATGGATCTGAGCCTTGTGATGGCTGCAATAGCAATCACAAATGTAAACAGCATTACTTTTTTTTTTTTTTTTTTTTTTTTTTTTTTACACATGATAGCCCTCCCTTTACTATCACAAGAGGAAGAAGAATCTTAAGAATGAAGAGTTAATCAATGAAAGGTGGACAGCAGCAGATTTCATATTTTTAACTGTTCTTACGCAAGGTAATTTTTTGACCCTTTACCCAGCCCTCAAATACCCTCATCTCCATCCTCCCACTGTAGGTAACCTGTATGATGTATGTATGTATGATGTATGTTGACTGTAATGATGCACTGTATGTAGTGAACCATTACCAAGAACAGGGTGTGGGAAACCTAAATTTCCCAAGCCACTTTCTAAACGCGCTGTGTCTGCAATCTGCAGTGGATGTCAGTCTAAAATTAACAATCACCCCAAATGCAGAAAGCAAACAAAGTGCATTTGCCTATACTGGATCGTGTGGTACCGAAGTACCACAAAAACCGGTTGCGGTGCGTTTTTAAAATTGTGCATACGCTTTTGGTGCGATGCAGTGCAATTTCAGCCCATTCAAATGAACGAGCTGAAAACAAACTGCACTCAAATCACACAGGAATGGATTCCTGGTGTGAGCAAGCCCTTAAAGTTTAACAGCAGAAAATAGGGGTAAATAAAAACACAATAACTGGAAAGGATTTTAAATCTCGTGACAGTGAAAGCCAAAACACACAAAACTCCTCCCATAGTGAGGTATTCAAAAAGTTTCCTAAACTAAATTCAAGCTAATTAATGTATCTGCTAAATAATATAAGTTGGTTACTCACAGATTTGGAAGGGATGTATGCGTATGGAATTCCACGATCCTCACACATGACAGGAACATGGCAATAAACTTCAATGGGAAGGGTGTCTCCAGCAAGCACAACGATTCTGAAATAAAACACATTATTACAAAGAATTAAAAAAATTAAAATACAAAAACCCTCTGAATGATCAGATTAATGGGAAATTTTCAAATTTCAGGGTAAGACAACCATGTTCTGATGACTGGCATTTAGGGTCCTGTTTAGGCTCCACTATTCTAACTTACTTCAACCCAGCACTGTTTTAAGGGTCAATAAAATATAGCAAATGGCGACAAAGTATCAAACATAGCTCTAGAAAATCATGAATAAACCAATAACTATCAATAAAAGGTAGAACAAAAACATAAGCTACTTGCATGTTACAAATGATTCAAATCAATATATTAGATGTCAGAGCACAGTTCCAAACTGTTTCCTTGGAGAAAAACCTATATTTACAATGTCCTGAACCTGTAATTTCAATGCCATTTGCTCTGGAGTCAAGCTGGCTTTTGAAAGTTAGGCCAGTTTCCGCTGACGGATGAAAAACGGACATCAATGCATCTCTATGTAAAAACGAATGACAACGGATAATCATCCGTTAACATCCGCTTTTATCTGCTTCCGTCAATGTCTGTTTTTTGGAATGGATGAATGCCCTATTTTTCATCCGTCAAAAACATGGATCGGACGAAAAACTGATGTAAACAGACAAACGGTCTGTTTTTCATCCATTTTAGCATTGGTAGTGGATGTAGAAAAAAACGGATGAAAAACTGATGAACTGAATGGACTGTATGTGTGAAAGGGGCCTTGGTGTGGAATAAAAAAAGGTCCCCTTAAAAGCATAAAATGGCCGTATACTTGCAGGTACTGCAAGGGAATTCTCCCACAACTCTTGAAATTGGTGACAGCGATACAAATAGCAAATAGAGGGCGGCTACAGATTGACTCCACCCATTTTACTCAGAGAAAGACACTTTCCAAGAGTTCCCCATGAGAGATTCCAAATATGCACATTCAATTTAAATTAAAAAAAAAAATAGTTTTAGGGTATCCAGTGTAAAAGACTATATTTACTTTCAACAAATAGAAGAGCGGGTAAAATATGACAAGCCCCAGTAAAAGAACGAAATGCAAAAGGCAGCGAACTAATAGGCAACAAATAAGAATAAATAGGTTCTTCAGTGGACCTTGAATATGGCAACTTTCAGGCAAATGCATCCAACTTTGAGGGCTTGCTCACACCAAATCCATGGAAGTTGCATTTTTCTGCACACCACCACACATGTATAGGGTTAGCAGGGCGAAGAGAACACAACTGTTTTCTGTGGGTCTTGTTTACACCATATATGTATAGCGATCTGCAGAAAAAGGCAACTCAATGGACATTATGAGGAAGATTTATTAAAACTGGAACACTCAATCTGGTGCAGCTGTGCATGGAAATCAATCAGCATCTAACTCGAGCTTGTTCAACCAGGCTTCGATATTAAGGCCCGTTTTACATTGGTGCGACATACGCTTCGACTTTGGGAGCACATGTCGCATGACCTGTACAAATCAATGGATCCCTACAAAAGCCAACTTTACTGGTCCAACACAAGTTGGTGCGACTTTGAAAAATGTTCGTTCACTACCTTGGTCAGACGTTTTCAGCCTATTCAATATCATTAAAGTCGGATCCTCCTCCTAATCATCCGACTTGTGCCATCTAACATGATGATTGCAGCAGGAAAAGCAATTTTAAGTCACACTGGAATTGTTTTGATTGGTCAAAGGACAACTTGGACTATCTCAAAGTCGGAGCAAAATCGTATCCTGTTTATTCAAGTCGGATGGAAATAGGACCGATGTCAGAGGGCAAAGTCGGATCGACAGTGGTACAACAGTCATGTCATACCAGTGTGAACCTGGCCTAAAACCTTAAAGCCGATTGGGTTTATATGCACAGCTTCAGCAGATTTTGCACTCTCCAGGTTTAGTAAATCTCCTCCTATGTGAGTGACTAAATGACTAAACTTACCCCTTTTCTCCCTTATTGATGAATTTCTGCACCTCTTTTACACCTCTCCGAATATTCTTATGTTTGACAGCTAAAAAACAGAGAAAAAAGAAATTAAATGGATGTCAACCTGTTAATGCTCATCAAAGTTGCACCTGAATTTTATGCCCTTTACCACTGTGCATTCAGATCCGAATATTCCCCCTTTTTTTTTTTTGGTGAAGTAGGCACCTATTTCAGGTGTATTTCAAAAGTGAACTATGGCAAGAGCTCTTCAGTTAATAAAAATGCACATTATTTTACTTTATGAAGGTCCTAAATCAGGGCTTGACAAATTTGCCTGAAATCTAGGAGCCAGCTAAAAAAGTTAGGAGCCAGTTTTTTTTTTTTTTTTTAAACAACCAAGCTTTATTTCCAAAAAAAAAAAAAAATGATATTAAATTGACACAAATACGACTAGAACCCCGCTCTCCTCTATAGGGCAATCGGATGGAAACAGACCGTCTGTCTGTTTCCATCAGATGCCATCTGATCCGATCCACGGGATGGATAGAAAATAGAACCACCATCCATCTGTTTTTGGCGGACAGGATCAGATGGAGGCAGATTACCGGTCCATAGAGGAGACTGAAGGTCCGATCAGGTCTGCCTGAGAAACTGACAGGCGGACGTGATCAGACAGCCCGTGTGAAAGGGGCCTTCGGCTGTGTGGCTGTGGCATGGCAGGGAGATGATAAAAATATATATATATATATTTTTCAATAATTGATAATTTGATAAAAGTAACAGGTGCAGAAAAATTGGGCTTTGGGTGTTGGTGGTGCCTTCACACCATAACCTTCTAGAGTTACTCTTGATGAAAGCAAGACTTGGCATTGCTGTAAGAAATAAAAATGTGATGCCCCTGTCAAACAGTTGGGTAAAAATGTGTCTTTGGATGTTTGTGATGCCTTCACCCCGTAACATTCTAAGGTACTCTTGATGAAAGCAAGAATTGGCCTTGCTGTAAAAATTTAAATTTGATGCCCCTGTCAAGCAGTTGTGGAGAAAATGGGCTTTGACTGTTGGTAGTGCCTTCACCCTGTAAGTTTCTAGAGGTACTCTTGAAAGCAAGAATTGGTTTAATTAAAAGTGTTAATTGTGCCCATGAAACCTATACCAAAAAACAACTTCAAGATAAAATCAATACCAAAAAAGCTAGGCAGCCTAGACAGTCTTTCAGAGATTTGAGATCCCAATAACACTAAATCAGCAATATTGGCATCAGGGGCTTGATAGCTGCTGCTAATTCAGGACTAATTCATTTTGACAAGTGTCAGCCAGTCAACAGAGTCTGTGGACAGACGTGCTCTTCTATCTGTTACAAAACCTCCGACAGCACTGAATGCCTGTTTGGAAAACACGCTGGATGCATGGCAGCCCAATTGCATACTGGGCAAGTTCTAGCCAGTGGTCTTTTGTCATGATCCAATAACCCAGTGGATCGTCTACTGGAAAGCTCTTCGTGTCTGTTTTTGCCCCTAGATAATCTTCCACCATATGATGCAGACGTTGCCAATGGGATCTTAAGCTGACAGCCCTGGGCGCCGAGAATTAAAACAATTTTGAAATGCATCACTGAGGCGGCCCCCCTTTTCCACCGCTCCTCCTTTGACCAACAGAAGCCTTAAAACAAACTTTTCCATGAGACTGTAACCTAACAGAGTCTGGAAAGGAGTTACATAAACTCCTCTTTAAGGTGTTCTCAATAGATGTAATCCTGTGCTCCCCCTGCGAGGGCAGGATGAGTTCAGAGACTTTCCCCTTGTAACGGTAATTAAGAAGGGTTGCCAACCAATAATGATCCTTATCCTTGATGCAACAATATCTCTTGTACTTTCGCAGGCTTTGAAGAAAAAGGGAAGCAATGCACCGCAAACCGCAAGTTTGTCCTCAGGGTCACAGGATTCTGGAACTGCCTCCTCCCAGCCACACACTACTCCCAAGGTTTCTGGGGATCGAAAAGCATCTCTTAAGCTTTGACATACTGTATGTCTTCCTCTGCCATTAGAAGGTTAGTGCCATTATCGTACACCACTATTCCTGGCTCAAGCTTCCATGGCATGAACAATCTCTGGGCCTGTGCCTGCAGAGCTGAGAGAATCTCTGCTCTGGTGTGGCTCCTGTCCCCTAGACAGACCAGCTGAAGCACTGCATAGCCTCTTTTAGCCTGACTCATCGAATGGGCCCTTGAACGCTTAGGGGGTACTGGTGGTTCATAGGACAATCCTGCAGAAGAGGGCATCAAGGAGGAAGGGGGATAAAGCTGACAGATCTAGCATCATCACCACCAGCTGTATGGAGACCTGGGGGCAAAACAAGCTCCAGCACTGAGCCCTGTCCTGCATCCTTCCTAGTTGCAAGCAGAGTTTCCCAGTGCGCTTTGAATTAAATATATTGTCCCTGACCATGCTTGCTGGACCACATGTCAGCAGTAATGTGGACCTTGTGGCTGACTGCCTTGCCCAACGATTCCAAAACATTGCCTTCTGTGTGATGGTACAGAGCTTTAAATGGCCTTACGTGAAAAGAAATAGCATCTTGGAACCTGCCATTGTGATACAGTACATTCTGCACATTCATAGAAATGGGCAGAATCAACCGGATGGAAGGGCTGGAGTTGTAAAGGCTGGAGTTGTAAAGGCTGGAGCTTTAAAGGCAGCAATTGGGACAAGCTGGAATTTAGACGCTGGGCATGTGAGTGTCAGGGAGTGTATTATTTTTATTTTTTTGCTGCAGCAGCTGGGGCAGAGAAATTTGCCTGCTATAATCTACAGCTGGTGGTGTGCGAAGTGTGTTGGGAGGTTAAATGCCTTGTATTTGTGTTGGGTGGTTAAATGCCTTGTTAAGCATGTGGTACCCAAATGGCTGGTGTTTTTGCCACGCTTGATCTGCTTGCAATAAACACTTTAGACTTGCTTTCACGCATAGATTTTTTCCAGATTGCTGTGAGCAGGCCTAATCCAGGAACTCAGGCATCAAAAAAGAGCTCCTTTCAAAAGAGTACCAATCATGTACTGCCATTTTGATTCATCTATGGCAATTCCTGGTCATGAGAAGTCGATCTATCGATCTCATGAATAGTCCTGGTGGAACATTTCCATTTGGTCAGCGCTTGCAGCCATTTGGACAGAACCATATTAATAATAATAAACCAATAATGAACAAGGTTGCCAGTCTTTGGAGGCACTAATGAACCAAAGACAGGTTTCTATCTGTAGAGCCACTTAAAGGTCCCCAGCTGCAGAACACTGGTCTGAGTACAATCCCAGCTCTCTGCTGACACTTCAATTTCCAAAAATTCCAGATTAACCCAATGTCAACAGAGAACGCCCTAGCATAGATGGGCCTATACTCTGATGTGTCACATTAAATTTTGAACGCCGCCAAAGACCCCAAATGCCTTGCCACTATGACCACCCGACAATCATAAAGTAGGGAGGCATAGTCAGATGTTCCTTCATCATCTGTTGCCTTGAACTGCTTGAAGATTTTCAAAATCCCTCACTGCAAGATCTATATGGGTTAACCCAGTAAGGCAGGCTATACTCGGTTTAAATCTCGGCCGGTTCAGCAGGAACCATCCGAGATTCGAACCATGTATGGGCAGCCTGAATGTACCAGGTTGATCAATCGATCAACTTGGGTACAACCAGCTTGCTGGGTTTTACCTTTGATTATCGCTAGAGGCTGCTATAGTCACTAGCAATATTTCACTGTCTTCCTCCGGGCCGGGACAGCTTTTCCACCCCTCGTCCTGAGAAGACAATGGCCCGGCAGTGTGGATTCCAGCATCAACACTGTCTGTGTTGACGGGGCAATCAAGCGAATTACATATTGATATTGATAATTTGAAAAAAAAAAAAAAAAAATGATATTTTTTAAATAATAACACACTGCCTGTCCAAAAACTTCCATCTCACCTCCTCTTGGGAAGGAGATGGGCAGGCATCGAGAACAGGCAGTGGAAACAGTCATTACTCCCGGCCACCACAAGAGGGCGCCAGTTCCCCGTTGGAAGCCTCTCTCATCCCACAGAAGAAGGCCGAAAAGCCGGGTCCTCAATTTTTGGACGGCGCGGTAGTCCGTGCACTCGGGGAGGAGGTGGGGGGCGCAAAAGGGACAGGGACACCTCCTGCAGGGCACCCCAGGCGCCAGGTCGCTAATTCTAGTCACCAACGCGACCTGGCGCCCGGGGTTTGTCGAGCCCTGTCCTAAATGCAAAGCTGTAACAGCACATTAGCAATGTAGTGGCCAGCAAATGGAATCAGAGTGTGGAGCGGGGAGGTGCTGCCCCTGGAAACACCTATATACAGTGCATCCGGAAAGTATTCACAGCACTTCACTTTTTCCACATTTTGTTATATTACAGCATTATTCCAAAATGGATTCAATTCATTATTTTCTTTAAAATTCTACAAACAATACACCATAATGACAACGTGAAAGAAGTTTGAAATCTTTGAATTATTAAAAATAAAAAAAAAAAAAATAAAAAAAATGTATCTAAGTATTCACAGCCTTAGCTCAATACTTTGTTGAAGCACCTTTGGCACCAATTACAGCCTCAAGTTTTTTTGAGTATGATTCTACAAGCTTGGCACACTTTTTTTGGCCAGTTTCTCCAAATTCTTTTTTCCAGGACCTCTCAAGCTCCATCAGGTTGGATGGGGAGCGAAGGTGCAAAGCTATTTTCAGATCTTTTCAGAGATGATCAATTGTGTTCAAGTCTGGGCCACTCAAGGACATTCACAGAGTTGTCCCGTAGCATCTCCTTTGTTATCTTAGCTGTGTTCTTAGGGTTGTTGTCCGGTTGGAAGAAGAACCTTCGTCCCAGTATGAGGCCCAGAGCGCTCGGGAACAGGTTTTCATCAAGGTTGTCTCTGTACATTGCTACATTCTTTCGTTCAGTCCTGACTAGTCTCCCAGTTCCTGCTGCTGAAAATCATCCCCCCACAGCATGATGCTGTCACCCCCATGCTTCACTCTAGGGATGGTATTGCCCAGATGATGAGTGATGACTGGTTTCCTCAAGACATGACGCAGGCCAAAGAGTTCAATCTTTGTTTCATCAGACCAGAGCATTCATTTTCTCATGGCCTGAGAGTCCTTCAGGTGCCTTTTAGCAAACGCCAGGTGGGCTGTCATGTGCCTTTTACTCTACCATACAGGCCTAAATGGTGGAGCACTGCATAGATTGTTCTTCTGGAAGGTTCTCCTCGCTCCACAAAAGCTCTATCAGAGTATCCATCGGGTTCTTGGTCAACTCCCTGATTAAGGCCCTTTTCCCCTGATCGCTCAGTTTGGCCGGGTGGCCCGCTCTAGGAAGAGTCCTGGTGGTACAAACTTAAATTTACAGATGATGGAGGCCACTGTGCTCATTGGGACCTTTAGAGCAGCAGAAATTGTTCTGTATCCTTCCCCAGACTTGAACCTCGATACAATCCTGTCTTGGAGGACTACAGACAATTCCTTGGACTTCATGGCTTGGTTTGTGCTCTGACATGCACATGCAACTGTGGGACCTTATATAGACAGTGGTGTTATACATATAAGTCGCGCTAAATATATTAGATGGAGATGTGAAGTCCATAAAAGTCCAAAATAATATTATTGATAAATTCCAGGACCAAGCTCCCTTAAGGGTATGTGCTTACCAGATGAAGGTAAGGAAAAGGCAGTCTCGCTGCGTGGAAACTTGTCACCTTGACAGTAGATCCAAGCTTCTATGATCGATCAACTCAGTGGACATGGGATCATGAAAAGCAAAAAATGCCGCAATAGCGTAAAACCCAACAAACAAATTGTGACTATCACCATAGGTGTGGGTAAATGAAAATTGTGATGTGATATGACCTCCACCACAATAAATGAAATAAATAAATCATGCAAAAATATAGGGAACTTAGGGTGAATAACCCCTACCAGAGAGGTTGAGGGTTGACGCCTTAAGTGATTAATGTGTATCGGTTGGAGTAGCCTCTTACCAAACAGAAAAAATAATGACACAGTGAAGAAAACGTTGAAAAAAAGGTAATCGTGCTGAACCACCACCAGCTGAATTCGCCTCTTACCCTGGATAGATATAGATTAGCCAAAGTGCACTAAACAAATCCAGTGTAACACTCAGGATCCAGCAATTTCACACCTGTGAGAGTTGCCTCTTACCACATATGAAGTTGTATCAAGCCTGTAGGGTAAACCAAGTGGCCAAAGACCGACCCCAAATTGAATCCAAGCAAAGACCAGGAATGGGTGAGCAATGGAGGTTGCCGCCGGCCGGACGGCTCCGCTCGTCCGCACTCGTGGGTCGCAGTCAGATGACGTCAGTACGCCGTTGCCCTGACGACGTTTCGTCACAGATGACGTTATCAAAGGTGCGGACGGCGTACTGACGCCATCTATTTATAAGAAGAGAGGACTGGATGCCCGGAAGTGGGTGAAGACCGTTCCGCCATCATTGAAGAGGTAATCAGAACTATTACGATCATACATCCACCATCGGGCAAACAATTTAAAATAAGCTGTTCTACGCAGCACAAATAACACCCATAGGGTTGTCAACCCGTACAAACAATACATTGGTGCAATACATATATAATAAACAATAATGTCAATCCCATAGAGAGGGCTGGCTGCAACGCCATCTAGTGGATATTTGATATATTAAATATGAAAGGTCCATATATATGATCTTATTCACATAGACCCCATCAAGACAACAACAATATTAACCTATTGAATATAATCAAAGGTTGCTGATATATGAAATAAAGTTATTCTGACAAACCGCTCTCAATCATTGTGTATATTGGGTCAAGAACCGGAACCAACTCAAAAGATTTTTTGGCCCCACCCTACATCAATAAATGTCACATATACCAGTTATATATTGGTGTTGTCCTGTTACAATCTCAAATGAAATTTGAATGATATACATATTTAAAATTTGTAAAATTATAATAAAAACAATATATGGTCAAGTGAACTTAATCCAAAATGTACAGGTGATATCATACATCTCCATCAGATGATGAAAATATATTAATAACAATGGAAATAAGGGCTTATATGACTGAATAACCGGATCAAACTAAGCATTATTTATGAACGCATTCACTTCTATATCCACATTCAGTCCAAACGGTACATAAGTTTTGACTCGGTAAATCCAGGTCATCTCTAATTTAGAGATGCCTCTAACTAGGGGTTCACCTCTCCAGTGTGGTGTGAATTTATCTATCCCTAAAAATAAAGTATTAGCGGGATTTTTACCATGGACAAGAGCGTAGTGTTTGGACACTGAGTGTTTAGGGAATCCCTTAAGGATATTGGATATGTGTTCATTGAGTCTCACTTGTAGCGGTCGTTTAGTTCGGCCTATGTATTGTAACCCGCATGGGCACTGGAGTAAATATACAATGCCAGTGCTCATGCAGGAAACAAATGGTCTAATGGCATGAACTCTACCTGTACTGGTAGAAGTGAATTCTTTAACTGTTCTACGCTTGTTAGAGCTAAAGGAACAAACCCGACATCTATTACATTTGTAGAATCCAGTCATTTGGCTTAAAAAGGTAGGTTTAGGAGCTGGTGATTCCAAAATGTTAGGTGCCACCTTGTCTCTCAAGGTGGGAGCCCCTCTAAACACCACACATGGTCTATCTGGCAAAGTGCTGCCCAAGACAGGGTCATTCCCTAGAATGTGCCAATGGCGGCTAACAATGTTCTTAATACTCATATGCTGGCTAGAGAAAGAAGTGACAAAAGGCAGGCTGAATGATGAATCTTTAGGATCCACTTTTGGATTCCCACTCAGTAGTTGACTTCTGTCTATTTGACTAACCTCCGTCAGGGTCTCTCTAAGGAATCCCTCGTCATATCCCTTATCAAGAAATCTCCTAGTGAGGACACGAGCCTGAGTTTGGAAATCATGAAAGTCACTACAGTTGCGCCTAATGCGGAGGTATTGGCCTTTGGGTATGGCCCTCAGCCAAGGTGCATAATGGCAGCTATCGGTAGGAATATATGAATTCCTATCGGTTGCTTTAAAGTATGTGGACGTACAGAACTGTCCATCTTTGATGTTAATAGTAAGATCAAGAAAATTGATAGTAGACTGGCTGCATTCATAGTTTAACTGTATACCCCGATCATTGATGTTTAAATGATCTAGAAAGGATATCAAGTCACTGTAATGGCCATCCCAGAGGAGGAGCACGTCATCTATATACCTAGCCCAAAGGAGTATCTGCGGTCTACGATGGGCATAGATGACGCCCTCCTCCCACTGGGCCATAAACAGATTTGCAAGGGATGGGGCATATTTGGCACCCATGGCCACACCGGTGACCTGGCGATAGAATTGCCCGCTATACCAAAAATAATTATGGTGGGTTGCAAACTCCAATAACTCCATAATAAATGATATCTGGATAGCCGGCAAATCAGAATTCCTATTGAGAAACATATTAACCGCATTTAGCCCAACACTATGTGGAATGATTGTGTATAGGGAAGAGACATCAGCTGTGACCATCCAAAGATTATCAGTGGGGGTCACGTTGGTCAAAAGACCAATGACATGTCTCGTGTCTTTAATATAAGATGGTGTGTTTTGCACCAGTGGCTGCAGATAAGAGTCAATGTACTTCCCCACCCGGGACGTCACAGAGTCGATGCCACTGACAATGGGACGACCCGGGGGGGAAGTCAGACTCTTATGCAGCTTCGGTAGATAGTAAATAACCGGAGTGCGGGGGCATTTGGGGATCAAAAATGCCTTTTCTTTTTTATTGATTATATTTTGATTGAATCCTCTTTCTACAATACCCTCAAGAATCTTTTTATAGGAAACTTTGGGATCCCTAGATAGAGGGACATAGGTTAAGTTGTCACCTAAAATCCGATGCATCTCCCGGTTGTAATCGCTACGGTCAAGTACAGCGATCCCACCCCCCTTATCCGCTGGCCTAATGACCAGATCTTTATTGTCACAAAGGGAATCTAATCCCTTTTGTAGGTCGGCGGACAAAGAGGTTTTATGTGGTTTGACCCTATCCAGATCTCTAAGTAACACATCCCTAAATACCTTTAGTGATGGAGCTAAAGAACCAGGCGGGTTAAATAATGAGGCATTAGAAAGCCCTGAGTGTTGAATCTCAGAGCTAACTAAGCGATTTTCCTTAATAGGGTTACTCAATATGTATCTTTTTATATTGAGTTTTCTTACAAATTTATGGATATCCATGTACGTCTGGAACTTATCCAGACGTTTCGGAGGAGCATATTTCAAGCCTTTATCCAATAAAAGTTTCTCGGGTTCAGATAGTGCTACCTTACTCAGATTAAATATACCAGCCCCAGCTATGTTTTTACTTTTTTTAAGTTTGATGCGCCTGCCTCCTCGGTTTCCTCTTGTGGCTCGGCGGGGCGCTTGGTTCCCTGTGTGGCCCTGGGAAAACCCCACCCTGGATAGCTCTGATTGGTGGGTATCTGGGATGATGTATTATCTGACGTTATCTCCCTAAGGGGCTGAGAAGCACTTTGGTTGGGGGGAGGTAAGGTGTTGTTAGGGCCCTCATTGTCCCTTAAAGGGTAAAATCTATTTTCCACTGGGACGTTATATTGATAGTTATCATGTCTATTATCAGGCCTACCCTGCCAATAAGGCTCCCTCAAAGAGCCCCTAAAAGGCCCTGTGGGCGGATCATACCAACGTCTATCAGGTCTAGGGGGGCTCTGATCATATCTCCCATATGAGTGGCGTTGGTGGCCATAGTCAGGACCCTGATCCCTATAGTGATAGGATGGTTCAGGATAATTATAGGGCCCCTTTCTCCATTGCGGAGTGTTGGGATAACCAGATGAATGGGTGTATTCCCTTTGATGATAATTCGGAGTGTTAGGTTGATCCCTCTCCCCTTGTTGCCAATTGGTTTTATAACCCTGGTTGTTATATGTACCATTAGGTTTGGGTTGATTCTGTGGTTGTTTACCTTTTTTGGGGTTAGGTCCCCTATGGGGTGATTTGAATGAAGGGCGTCTATTTTTCTGATGTGCACCCTTTTTTTGTGGCTTTTTATTGGTGTCCACTGTTAGTGGGGGAACTGGGGCAGCTCTATTGATTTGAGCGGTCGAGATCTCCATGCCCTCTTCTTCTGAATTTAATTCAGCCATTAGCCGTTTCTGCCATTCAAAAACGCCACTAGAATGGTAATCTTGGAGATCCCTATTGAACTTCTTGCGTTTCTTGATTTTCTGATCTCTCTCCTCCTTTTCAAGATTTTTTAATAGATCAGCTGAGGAAGATTTATATTCTTCACTTTCCTTATAGGGTGCCAATTTCTCTTTGACTATTTTTATTTCGTCATCGAGTCTGGAAAGTTTAGCACTCTTCCTACCTGACAGGAAACGCAAGAAGTTCACCCCTGCTTCATTGAAATATTTATACCAATCCTCTAACTCGACTTCACCGAGCTGAGGACAAACCTCCCACCTGAGGCTTCTAGGGACCATAGTCTTTTTGATATAGGTATCCAAAAAGGCTATGTCCCATTGAGTATGGATCTCTGATACAAGTAAGTTTTTCAGCCTCATAAAGAGTCCACTTACATCGGTTTCCTCTGTGGAGAGTACCTCAAAAACCCCGTCAGTATTAAGTGACCTAGAGGCTCTATATTCAAAGATATCCATTTTGTATGGATATATCCAAAAGCAGCAGTTAAAGGTCAAAAGCAAAAATGTGGAATAAGGGAGCCACAAAAAAAGGGTGCACATCAGAAAAATAGACGCCCTTCATTCAAATCACCCCATAGGGGACCTAACCCCAAAAAAGGTAAACAACCACAGAATCAACCCAAACCTAATGGTACATATAACAACCAGGGTTATAAAACCAATTGGCAACAAGGGGAGAGGGATCAACCTAACACTCCGAATTATCATCAAAGGGAATACACCCATTCATCTGGTTATCCCAACACTCCGCAATGGAGAAAGGGGCCCTATAATTATCCTGAACCATCCTATCACTATAGGGATCAGGGTCCTGACTATGGCCACCAACGCCACTCATATGGGAGATATGATCAGAGCCCCCCTAGACCTGATAGACGTTGGTATGATCCGCCCACAGGGCCTTTTAGGGGCTCTTTGAGGGAGCCTTATTGGCAGGGTAGGCCTGATAATAGACATGATAACTATCAATATAACGTCCCAGTGGAAAATAGATTTTACCCTTTAAGGGACAATGAGGGCCCTAACAACACCTTACCTCCCCCCAACCAAAGTGCTTCTCAGCCCCTTAGGGAGATAACGTCAGATAATACATCATCCCAGATACCCACCAATCAGAGCTATCCAGGGTGGGGTTTTCCCAGGGCCACACAGGGAACCAAGCGCCCCGCCGAGCCACAAGAGGAAACCGAGGAGGCAGGCGCATCAAACTTAAAAAAAGTAAAAACATAGCTGGGGCTGGTATATTTAATCTGAGTAAGGTAGCACTATCTGAACCCGAGAAACTTTTATTGGATAAAGGCTTGAAATATGCTCCTCCGAAACGTCTGGATAAGTTCCAGACGTACATGGATATCCATAAATTTGTAAGAAAACTCAATATAAAAAGATACATATTGAGTAACCCTATTAAGGAAAATCGCTTAGTTAGCTCTGAGATTCAACACTCAGGGCTTTCTAATGCCTCATTATTTAACCCGCCTGGTTCTTTAGCTCCATCACTAAAGGTATTTAGGGATGTGTTACTTAGAGATCTGGATAGGGTCAAACCACATAAAACCTCTTTGTCCGCCGACCTACAAAAGGGATTAGATTCCCTTTGTGACAATAAAGATCTGGTCATTAGGCCAGCGGATAAGGGGGGTGGGATCGCTGTACTTGACCGTAGCGATTACAACCGGGAGATGCATCGGATTTTAGGTGACAACTTAACCTATGTCCCTCTATCTAGGGATCCCAAAGTTTCCTATAAAAAGATTCTTGAGGGTATTGTAGAAAGAGGATTCAATCAAAATATAATCAATAAAAAAGAAAAGGCATTTTTGATCCCCAAATGCCCCCGCACTCCGGTTATTTACTATCTACCGAAGCTGCATAAGAGTCTGACTTCCCCCCCGGGTCGTCCCATTGTCAGTGGCATCGACTCTGTGACGTCCCGGGTGGGGAAGTACATTGACTCTTATCTGCAGCCACTGGTGCAAAACACACCATCTTATATTAAAGACACGAGACATGTCATTGGTCTTTTGACCAACGTGACCCCCACTGATAATCTTTGGATGGTCACAGCTGATGTCTCTTCCCTATACACAATCATTCCACATAGTGTTGGGCTAAATGCGGTTAATATGTTTCTCAATAGGAATTCTGATTTGCCGGCTATCCAGATATCATTTATTATGGAGTTATTGGAGTTTGCAACCCACCATAATTATTTTTGGTATAGCGGGCAATTCTATCGCCAGGTCACCGGTGTGGCCATGGGTGCCAAATATGCCCCATCCCTTGCAAATCTGTTTATGGCCCAGTGGGAGGAGGGCGTCATCTATGCCCATCGTAGACCGCAGATACTCCTTTGGGCTAGGTATATAGATGACGTGCTCCTCCTCTGGGATGGCCATTACAGTGACTTGATATCCTTTCTAGATCATTTAAACATCAATGATCGGGGTATACAGTTAAACTATGAATGCAGCCAGTCTACTATCAATTTTCTTGATCTTACTATTAACATCAAAGATGGACAGTTCTGTACGTCCACATACTTTAAAGCAACCGATAGGAATTCATATATTCCTACCGATAGCTGCCATTATGCACCTTGGCTGAGGGCCATACCCAAAGGCCAATACCTCCGCATTAGGCGCAACTGTAGTGACTTTCATGATTTCCAAACTCAGGCTCGTGTCCTCACTAGGAGATTTCTTGATAAGGGATATGACGAGGGATTCCTTAGAGAGACCCTGACGGAGGTTAGTCAAATAGACAGAAGTCAACTACTGAGTGGGAATCCAAAAGTGGATCCTAAAGATTCATCATTCAGCCTGCCTTTTGTCACTTCTTTCTCTAGCCAGCATATGAGTATTAAGAACATTGTTAGCCGCCATTGGCACATTCTAGGGAATGACCCTGTCTTGGGCAGCACTTTGCCAGATAGACCATGTGTGGTGTTTAGAGGGGCTCCCACCTTGAGAGACAAGGTGGCACCTAACATTTTGGAATCACCAGCTCCTAAACCTACCTTTTTAAGCCAAATGACTGGATTCTACAAATGTAATAGATGTCGGGTTTGTTCCTTTAGCTCTAACAAGCGTAGAACAGTTAAAGAATTCACTTCTACCAGTACAGGTAGAGTTCATGCCATTAGACCATTTGTTTCCTGCATGAGCACTGGCATTGTATATTTACTCCAGTGCCCATGCGGGTTACAATACATAGGCCGAACTAAACGACCGCTACAAGTGAGACTCAATGAACACATATCCAATATCCTTAAGGGATTCCCTAAACACTCAGTGTCCAAACACTACGCTCTTGTCCATGGTAAAAATCCCGCTAATACTTTATTTTTAGGGATAGATAAATTCACACCACACTGGAGAGGTGAACCCCTAGTTAGAGGCATCTCTAAATTAGAGATGACCTGGATTTACCGAGTCAAAACTTATGTACCGTTTGGACTGAATGTGGATATAGAAGTGAATGCGTTCATAAATAATGCTTAGTTTGATCCGGTTATTCAGTCATATAAGCCCTTATTTCCATTGTTATTAATATATTTTCATCATCTGATGGAGATGTATGATATCACCTGTACATTTTGGATTAAGTTCACTTGACCATATATTGTTTTTATTATAATTTTACAAATTTTAAATATGTATATCATTCAAATTTCATTTGAGATTGTAACAGGACAACACCAATATATAACTGGTATATGTGACATTTATTGATGTAGGGTGGGGCCAAAAAATCTTTTGAGTTGGTTCCGGTTCTTGACCCAATATACACAATGATTGAGAGCGGTTTGTCAGAATAACTTTATTTCATATATCAGCAACCTTTGATTATATTCAATAGGTTAATATTGTTGTTGTCTTGATGGGGTCTATGTGAATAAGATCATATATATGGACCTTTCATATTTAATATATCAAATATCCACTAGATGGCGTTGCAGCCAGCCCTCTCTATGGGATTGACATTATTGTTTATTATATATGTATTGCACCAATGTATTGTTTGTACGGGTTGACAACCCTATGGGTGTTATTTGTGCTGCGTAGAACAGCTTATTTTAAATTGTTTGCCCGATGGTGGATGTATGATCGTAATAGTTCTGATTACCTCTTCAATGATGGCGGAACGGTCTTCACCCACTTCCGGGCATCCAGTCCTCTCTTCTTATAAATAGATGGCGTCAGTACGCCGTCCGCACCTTTGATAACGTCATCTGTGACGAAACGTCGTCAGGGCAACGGCGTACTGACGTCATCTGACTGCGACCCACGAGTGCGGACGAGCGGAGCCGTCCGGCCGGCGGCAACCTCCATTGCTCACCCATTCCTGGTCTTTGCTTGGATTCAATTTGGGGTCGGTCTTTGGCCACTTGGTTTACCCTACAGGCTTGATACAACTTCATATGTGGTAAGAGGCAACTCTCACAGGTGTGAAATTGCTGGATCCTGAGTGTTACACTGGATTTGTTTAGTGCACTTTGGCTAATCTATATCTATCCAGGGTAAGAGGCGAATTCAGCTGGTGGTGGTTCAGCACGATTACCTTTTTTTCAACGTTTTCTTCACTGTGTCATTATTTTTTCTGTTTGGTAAGAGGCTACTCCAACCGATACACATTAATCACTTAAGGCGTCAACCCTCAACCTCTCTGGTAGGGGTTATTCACCCTAAGTTCCCTATATTTTTGCATGATTTATTTATTTCATTTATTGTGGTGGAGGTCATATCACATCACAATTTTCATTTACCCACACCTATGGTGATAGTCACAATTTGTTTGTTGGGTTTTACGCTATTGCGGCATTTTTTGCTTTTCATGATCCCATGTCCACTGAGTTGATCGATCATAGAAGCTTGGATCTACTGTCAAGGTGACAAGTTTCCACGCAGCGAGACTGCCTTTTCCTTACCTTCATCTGGTAAGCACATACCCTTAAGGGAGCTTGGTCCTGGAATTTATCAATAATATTATTTTGGACTTTTATGGACTTCACATCTCCATCTAATATATTTAGCGCGACTTATATGTATAATATTTATTAGGGTGTGGTCACACTTGAAGTTGCTGCTGTTCTAATTTATCTGTTCCTTTAGCGCGGTTATTATTCCCTTATTCCACATAGACAGTGGTGTGCCTTTCCAAATCATGTCCAATCAACTGAATTTACCACAGGTGGACTCCAATCAAGTTTTAGAACATCTCAAGGATGATTGGTGGAAACAGGATGCACCTGAGCTCAATTTTGAGCGTCATGGCAAAGGCTGTGAATACTTATCTACATGGGATTTTCTTTTTTTTCTTGGTTTTATTTTTTGTTATAATTTGCAAATGTTTCAAATAAACTTCTTTCATGTTGTCATTACGGGGTGTTTGTAAATTTTTAAAGGAAAATAATGAATTTAATCAGTTTTGGAATAGGGCTAACATAACAAAACATGGAAAAAGTGAAGCGCTGTGAAAACTTTCCGGATGCACTGTAAGTACTGGATGCTGAAGCGGTACTTCTAGCTCTACAAGACAACTGGATTTACCAGTATAGATACTGCGAAGTGTTATGCATTTGAAAGACACTGTTATTAGGACGCATGTATTCCAACAACGGTATCTTTAGCTGGCCTGTACTATCCCTATATTCAGGCTGCTAATAAACAATTGGATATATTCTAATATGAGCTCCGAGATTATCGCCACCATCAACACGCATGAAAGACTAACTGCATGCTAGATCTCCAGATAGCAAGGGAAGGTTTGTCCCCAGGGGTTCAAGACAACCTTAAAAAAAAAAAAAAAAAAAAATGCAGCTACCCCATAAATATCCCAGTATTTGCCCAATCATATTTAAACAGCTGAGTGCATGAACCTGGAAGCAACACTGGGTGCCCCAGCAGGGGTAACGGTGTGCCACTGAAGGGCATACTTTTAAAGTAAGTTTTTCCATAATGTGCTAGTATTCAGAGCATACTTGCACTATATGACATTAACTTGCAGAGGATTTTTTTTTTTTTAGAGACTTCACTACCACTTTAAGAATGAAGCTTCAGTAGATCCTGGAAGAGGCGTAACCAAGTATCAGATCAAGAGATGATAGTGTACAAGACCCTCTGCTGGCCAAAATTATATTGACACTGTTGTAATTAGGGTCCATGTACACGGGACGCTGGAAATGGCCGTTTAGGAGCAGTTGGGCGTTTTTTTCAGAAGCCCCTGAACCCATCTACATTTCATCTTATCTGTCCATGTACACAGGGTCGTTTACAGTCATTTGCAGGCAGTTGCGTTCAGGGACTTTTTTTTAGAACGCAATTATTTGCGTTCGAACGTGTGTTTCCCGGCGTTTCAAACGCACAAACGTGTCCGAACGCGTCTGAACGTGATGACCCGCGTTTAGCGTTCGCGTTTTTCCATTTTAAAGGGGAATCATTTTTTTGACCTCTAGGAACGCTTCTAAACGCAAACGCCCGCAAACGCCGCTAAACGCGGGTACAAACGCGACCGAACAGACGTTTCAAACGTCCTAAAAATTCCAGCATTCAAAAGGGACTTTTAACAACGTCCCGTGTACATGGAGCCTTAATGGGACTCAAAACAAACCCAGATACAGTTCACTCCAAGAGACAACCACCAGCGTTCTGTGGGTGACCAGAGCCTGGCCACATGGATATACATGTCGGAAGGTGACTGACAGCGCCTAGCACCACAAAAGCCATGCTGCTAATTTCCTTCCACTTTGATATGGCACCAGAGAAATATCCTAACCCCCCACAAAGAGAGAGGAGGACAATGACAAGTGCCGATTCTACAGGATGTGTACTCTGCTGCAGCTCCCAAGGTCTTAGCCCAAGAAGTTAAATGCTTCACCCAGCAATGTACATCATTGAATATTCCAACAGTGTAAAAAAAAAAAAAAAAAAATGATGGTTGGAGACTGTGAAGGGGACTTGCTGCAGGAGAATGTCAGGAAGTGTTGAATGTACTGTCAGATTTAAATACACTAACAAATTGAAGATAAACTCCAGCTCACACTTTATAATCAGTTACAGCAGTTTTCTTTCCATTTTGGGAGAACAGGTTTTACATAATCGTAGGACCCCTACTAGGGTTACATGGTTTGTCTCATCTCTAATCACTATGTGAAAAAAAAAACTAATGCAGCCCTAAGAAATGGTGAGCTGCAATACGCTATATTAACAAAAGTTTTGAGGTGCCTGCCTTTACACTCTCATGAACTTTAATGGCATCCCAGTCCTAGTCCGTAGAGATCAATATTTGGCCCACCCTTTGCAGCTATAACAGCTTCATCTCTTCTGTTCTGCTTAGACTGTCCACAAGGTTTAGGAGTGTCTATGGGAATACTTAATTATTCTTCCAGAAGACCATTTGTGAGGCCAGCCACTGATGTTGGGAGAGAAGACCTGGCTCGCAGTCTCCGCTCTAATTCATTCGAAAGGTGTTCTATCGGGTTGAGGTCAGGACTCTGTTGTGCAGGCCAGTCAAGTTTCCCCACCTCAAACTCGCTCACCCATGTCTTTATGGTCCTTGCTTTGTGCACTGGTGTGCAGTCATGTTTGAACAGGAAGGGGCCATCCCCAAACTCTTCCCACAAAGTTTGGAGCACATCATAATACCCCCTCCACCAAATGATTTGGACCAGTGCACAAAACAAGGTCCATAAAGACATTGAAGAGTTTGGAGTGGAGGAACTTGACTGGCCTGCATAGAGTCCTGACCAACATGATAGAATATCTTTGGGATGAATAAGTGTGGAGATTGTGAGCCAGGCCTTCTCGTCCAACATCAGTGCTTAACCTCACAAATACTATTCTGGGGGTATGGTCAAACATTCCCATAGACACACTCCTAAACCTTGTGGAAGCCTTCCCATAAGAGTTGAAGCTGTTATAGCTGCAAATGGTGGGCCAACTCAATATTGAATCCTACGGACTAAGACTGGACATTAAAGAGGTTGTAAACTCGTTTGAGTTTTTTTTTTTTTTTTACACCCTGCAAAAGAAAGACATAATGAGCTAGTATGCATCGCATATTAGCTCATTATGCAACACTTACCTCAGAACGAGCACCCGCCGTGCCGCTCACTCACCTCTATGACGGGCGACATGTCTAGTCGCCCGTCTTCCGGGATCGCGGCATCTGGCCATCTGATTGGCCGGAGCCGCGGTGACGTCACTCCCGCGCACGCGCGCTAGAGCCGACAGTCACGGCACGGGGCTCTGAAGGAACGGCACGATCGGCCGTTCCTTCAGAGCGCATGCGCCAGTGACGTCACTGGCAACATGTAAGGTAAATATCTCCTAAACGGTACATGTTTAGGAGATATTTACAGTACCTATAGGTAAGCCTTACCTATAGGTACAAGTTGTAGAGGAGGGTTTACTTCCTCTTTAAAGTTAATTTGCATGTAACAGCAGGCACCCCAATACTTTTGACACTATAGTGTATAATGTTTGCTTTTGGGTTTATATCCCCTTTAAAGAATGGACTGTCTTAGCACAACACGTTACTCTGTGGCAATTGTGTGAATGGTTCCTAAGTCTTACAGGTTTAAAGTATACATTATAACTAGGGGGAAACCCTACTTTTTCTATTCACTTTGGATACAGTTAGGGAAGGTTATACCTCTGTCAGATTTTTGTCTTATATGTACATCTATGTCCTATAGCCAAAACAGAAAGGGAGAGGAAATATCTCCAAAGTGTCACCAAAATTAGTGTCCCCATTGGAAGATTTCCCTCTATTCCAGTTCTGGTGAACTTAAAATGTGGGATTTTCTTTCACTTTCTGGCGTTAACTGTCAAGACAAAAAGGGATTGATTTACAAAACAGGAGTGCGAAGCGAAATCTGGAGCAGCTCTGCATAGTAACCATTTCGCTTCCAGGTTTTATTTTCAAAGCCTAATTGAACAAGCTGAAATTAGAAGCTGATTGGTTACCATGCACAGCTGCCCCAGATTTTGCACTCTCCAATTTTTGTAAGTCAACCCTGCAGAGAGAGGGTAAATCTCTCTAACAGGCACAGACAGCCATAAAACCTGACATGGGTTCTAATCCCTCTCTACTCCACCCCAAAGGGAAAAAAATAAGTTTTGCCTTAACCACTTCAATACTTTTCCCCCTTCCCGTCCAGGCCAATTTATAGCTTTTAGCGCTGCTGCATTTTGAATGACAATCACGCGGTCATGCAACACTTTACCTAAACCAAATTTAAGTAATTTTTTTCCCACAAATAGAGCTTTCTTTTGGTGGTATTTGATCAGCGCAAGTTTTTTCTTTTGCTAAACAAATAAAAAAAGACCGAAAGGGTCCTTTCACACGGCCGCTCCGTGTGTCCGCAAATCATCCCATCCGTTTGCGGACATAATGTAAGTGAATGGCACTGCGGATGTCAGCGGAATACCATCCGCTGACATTCGATTTCCCTCCTTTCAGTTCTGTTCCGTTTTTTCGAATGGAACAGAACCCCATTTTTTCTTCCGTGTAAAAAACGGAAAGGAAGGAAAATCGGATGTCAGCGGTGTCATCCGCTGACATCCGCAGTGCCATATACTTACATTATGTCCGCATATCATCCGCAAACGGATGGGATGATATGCGGGCACACGGAGCGGATGACAGAAATGTCATCCGCTCCGTGGAAGAAAAAAAAAGTCCCGCAGCGGACCTTTCTCACGGAGCGGCCGTGTGAAAGGACCCAAAAGTTTGAAAAAAAAAAAAAAAAAATGTTTGTTTATGTTATAAAATTTTGTAAATAGATAACTTTTTTTCTGCACTGATAGGCACTAATGGGGTGGCACTGATATGCAGCATTGGTGGGAACTGATAGGTGGCATTGATGGGCACTGGTGGGCAGCACTGATGGGCTCCCTGTGCCCTGACTGCCATCCCTGTGGGTTCTAGTAGCACCCCCCCCCCGCCCCAAGGGCCTGCACTGGTAATCAATGCTCCGATTACCAGTGTAGACCCCCCCCCTGTCAGGAGAGCCACAGACTGGCTCTCCTCTACTCGTGCCTGTCAGGCAGGAACTGAGGAAAGCCGATCAACGGCTCTTCCTATTTACTATGTGACCAGCTGTGATTGGACACGGCTGGTCACGTGGTAAAGAGCCTACGTCACGGTTTACCGAGATCGGAGATGCAGTGTGTCAGAGTGACACACCGCAGCACTGCTCCGAGCGCCCCCAGGGGGCGCCCAGAGCACATTATCTTGTGACGGCGTGGCAGGATAATATAACCACCTTACCGCCGTCAATCCCCTATCGGTGGGAAGTAGTTAAAGTGATATAAAAGGCAAGAAAAAAAAAACCGTTATATACTTACCTGCTCTGTGCAGTGGTCTTTTGCACAGAGCAGCCCCAATCCTCTTTTTCTCAGGTCCCCCACTGTCACTCCTGGCCCCTCCTTCCTGCCGAGTGTCTCCATAGCAAGCAGCTTACAATGGGGGCACCTGAACCCCTGCTCTACGTGTCCATTCACACACAGATCCGCAACTCTGCCCTGCCCCCTCTCAAGCAAAAATATAATACATGAAAGCTAATGAGAAATAGTAGCCCTATGCAAGTACATTTTTGGAGACCTTTCCCATGTGTGCCTGGGTTAGCAGGACCCGAACATCACTAAAATGCCATAACCAGCTCTACATCATACAGGGAGATATACTGAACAGACTGTTCCGGAGCCCGCTCCATACCTTTCTTAATACACTTGTACAGTCTCTTGGTAAGCTTCCGTCCCGCCAGCGGCTGTGCGATGGGGTTAAGTGTGGTCAGCATCTCCTCATATGTCCTCTCCAGGACCTCGGGCGCCGATGCCGATTCCACTTCCTCCTCTGCCTCCCGCCGCTTCTCTTTCTTCACCTTGGTCATCCTGAGAACCGAGAGCCACACTCACACACGTGTACAGCACACTCTTCTCCTCCACTTCCGGTTACCGCACAATTTCCGGCGGAAGTGTAGGATGGGGAGGAGTCTGTGCACGAAATAACTGTGGAAAGAGTTTTTGGCTAGCTGCTGTAGAACACACAGAAGTGGCTGGAATAAATAGGGATCTTATTCTGCAATAAAATGAATCAGTTTTGAGCTAATGGCTGTTTTGGAATGCCTGATGTAACCAGAACAGATAGAAAGTGCAGTGGCATCATGTGATGTCTTTAATACATTTTTATGAAACATATCTTATACTCACAAAGGTGCTTGGCTAATGGCTAAAAAGTATATAATGTACCCATCTCATTCATTACACTGGCATGGCTTCCAATTGTCCTTGATTTCAAGGGACTATCCCTGATTTGGACCAATGTCCCTATTTCTGCCTCATTTGGTCTGATCTATATAGTTGTATATAAAATGCACTGTTTATCTTTAAAAAATGTTTCCTAAGTGCTAAAACTTTCATCCAATTTATAAATGGCTGCATTTATAACTTTCAAAAGCAAGTATAAAGGAACAGTAGTGATTACAAAAAAAAAAAAACACTTGTGGGTTTAACGAATCAATTTCTTGTATAATTCTCCTTTAAAGGAGATGTACAGCCAAAGCTCATTTGGCTGTACATCTCCTATGGAACTGCACTCCTGTGACCCGTTTTCAGCAGAGAGCGGTCTGAAGTCATAGAAGTCGGTCCTAGCACCGTGTCATCACCACAATGGAAGTTAGGATCTGCCAGATGCCTGGACCGACACCGCTCCCCACCCCAGCCCAGCGCTCCAATGAGCGAGGAGGGGGCAGAGGAAAAGAGCTGCTGACTGACAGTTGGCCAATCCACTGGAGGGTAGCACAACCGCTGGCAGTTCTTACTGGAATGTAACACAGCTGCTGGCCAATCCCACTGGAAAGTGTTACAGCCACCGGCCAATCTCACTGGAGGGTACCACAGGCACTGGCCAATCCCACTGGAGGGTACCACAGGCACTGGCCAATCCCACTGGAAAGTGTTACAGCCACTGGCCAATCCCACTGGAGGGTACCACAGCCATCTGCCAATCCCACTAGAGGGTGCTACAGCCACTGGTCAATCCCACTGGAGGGTACCACAGCCATTGACCAATACTACTGGAAGGTTACCACAGCCATTAGCCAATACCACTGATGGGTACCACAGCCACTGGAAATTATAACTGGAGGATACCACAGCCGTTGACCAAAAACACTGATGGTTATCTCAGCCGCTGACCAATCTACTGGAGGGTACCACCGCCACTGGCCAATACCCCTAGAGGGTACCACAGCCGATGGCCAATCCCACAGGAGGTTACAACAGCCATTGGCCAATGCCACTGATGGGTACCACAGCCACTGGCAATTCTCACTGGAGGATACCACAGCTATTGGCCAATAACACTGATGGTTATCTCAGCCGCTGGCCAATCAAATGGAGGATACCACAGCCATTGGCCATAAAAGCTGATGGTTATCTCAGCCGCTGGCCAATCCACTGGAGGGTACCACAGCCATTGGTCAATAACGCTGATGGTTATCTCAGCCGCTGGCCAATCCACTGGAGGGTACCACAGCCATTGGTCAATAACGCTGATGGTTATCTCAGCCGCTGGCCAATCCACTGGATGGTACCACAGCCACTGGCAATTCTAACAGGAGGATACCACAGCTGTTGGCCAATAACACTGGAGAGTACTACAGTTTATAATTCCTGTAGACAAAGCTGTGATAGAAATAAACTGTTTATTCATGAAACAATACAGAAAAATGTTAATGACCATTGAAATCTAAAACACAAAAAGTAAGTACATAAATCCCAAATTTTTGAGATGGGAAAAAGAGACAAATTGGAGGCCTGTTGCCCAACCTACGACCCTTTGGCCTTTGAAATTATACCTAACTCCACTCCTCCTGAGAAGAGGAGAATTTGGGTTGCTCTGTGCAAAACCATTGCACAGAGCAGGTAAGAATAACATGTTTATTTTTTTAAAAAAATCTGCCTTCAATATGAAAAATACAAATTCAAATAATTCATTTTTATAGAGGTATACATATCATACTAAAAAAGCAACAGATGGATATGGTTCCAAAAGGGAGAGAGTACCTCTTAAGACAGTCAGGAGTAAATAGAGGATATTGCATGTCAGTCCCATCTCCATCTTACAGAAACAAACTTGGGCTGTGATTGGGAAGTTGAGGGCAGCAAAGTGGTTAAAAGAGATGTATGGGTTTCTGCTTTTTTGTTGATTCATACCTACCTAGGTGGATGCAGCATCAGTCCCCCGGCACCTCTTCTACACTGAAAAGCGAGCAATCAAACACCACCGATCGCTCCGTTCTGACAGCTCCCCGAGAAACGAGCTGCTGACTATCAGTCAGAAGCTCTTTGCTCTGCTCCCTCCCCGCGGACTTGGGCGCTGGGCTTTGGATGGGCGGGAGCAGCCGACTCAGGCTCTCACCAGTTTGCTGAGAGGCTTACCAGGGTGTCAGTTCAGGGATCTAGTGGATTCCGACTCTGTGGTCGCGACACGGAGCCTGGACCCACTTCTGTGAGGTCAGCAGGAGCAGACTTCAGCACGCCCTCTGCTGAAAACGGGTCACAGGAGTGGCTGTACATCTCCTGTAAGGCTAAGCTGCATTGTGAGCACAGGAGGTCACTCGCTCAGCACAGGAGCCATTCACAGAACTTATTCTCTGGCTGGACGAGGTGGGAAGGAGATGTCAAGGCCTCCACCTTGTCCAATCAGAGAGTGCTTTACATTAATTGAGAAGAATGCAAGATGCCCTGTGAATGATGGCCGTGCCAAGTGACCGACCACCCAAGTTCTGTATTCAGGAGTGCAGCTGCTTGGCCAGAACCTGGAACACAGCTGCTAATATTGTAGTAGTGCCAACTACTACAGTGATTTCCAAGTATAGAACATGCATACTTACATTGCTACACACTGGCCCCATACAATAAAGATGGTACCTGGAACTTAGTATTAGGATGGACATGGTAAGAACTGACTAAAGCAAGAAATAGAGGGCCAGCAGCCACTTATCCACCAGAAAGGAGCATATGTAAGAGTCTGCAAGACTAAACCCTGCTCAATACCGCCCCCTATGTGTCACCATACTACAACTCCCAGCAGCCTCCTCTCTGCTCTGATTGCATCATCACACCCGCGACGGCGCTTCCTTTCTAGGCTGTATTGTTGTGTCCAAGAAAATGGCGGCGGGGATCGGCAGTAAGTACTGTGGCGATGTCTGATAAATAAATAGCGATGATAAAATCATATTGTTAGCATTGTAACACGTATGGTTCTTTTGGAGGAGTTGTATGACATGACGCTGACTGTGCTGTACTGAGTGTTTGGTGACATATCTCTGTTCTCTGGTTAGAGCACAAGCTGCTGAATGCGGGACCCACCGAACCATGGTCCATCCGGGAGAAGCTGTGCCTCGCCTCCTCAGTTATGCGCAGCGGCGACCAGAACTGGTGAGCAATGTGACCACAGGAGTCACCTGTTATTGTTGTGACGGGGTGGTGTTGTCACACAGTGCAAGGGGAGAGTGACTGGAGGAGGAGGGGGGTGGTGTTGTCACACACTGTAAGGGGAGAGTGACTGGAGGAGGGGGGTGGTGTTGTCACACAGTGCAGGGGGCAGTGACTGGAGGAGGGGGGTGGTGTTGTCACACAGTGCAGGGGGACGGTGACTGGAGGAGGGGGGTGGTGTTGTCACACAGTGCAGGGGGACGGTGACTGGAGGAGGGGGGTGGTGTTGTCACACAGTGCAGGGGGGGATGGTGACTGGAGGAGGGGTGGTGGTGTTGTCACACAGTGCAGGGGGATGGTGACTGGAGGAGGGGGGTGGTGTTGTCACACAGTGCAGGGGGATGGTGACTGGAGGAGGAGGGGTGGTGGTGTTGTCACACAGTGCAGGGGGATGGTGACTGGAGGAGGGGGGTGGTGTTGTCACACAGTGCAGGGGGATGGTGACTGGAGGAGGAGGGGTGGTGGTGTTGTCACACAGTGCAGGGGGATGGTGACTGGAGGAGGGGGGTGGTGTTGTCACACAGTGCAGGGGGATGGTGACTGGAGGAGGGGGGTGGTGTTGTCACACAGTGCAGGGGGGGATGGTGACTGGAGGAGGGGTGTTGGTGTTGTCACACAGTGCAGGGGGATGGTGACTGGAGGAGGGGGGTCGTGTTGTCACACAGTGCAGGGGGACGGTGACTGGAGGAGGGGGGTGGTGTTGTCACACAGTGCAGGGGGACAGTGACTGGAGGAGGGGGGTGGTGTTGTCACACACTGCAGGGGGACAGTGACTGGGGGAGGGGGGTGGTGTTGTCACATACTGCAGGGGGACCGTGACTGGGAGAGGAGGGTGGTGCTGTCCAATGCTGCAAGGGGACAGTGACTGGAAGAGGGGGGTGGTTACTGGAAGAAAGGGGTGGTGTTGTCTCAAACTGCAGGGGTACGGTGACTGGGTGAGGGGTGGTGGCGCTGTCTTAGACTGTAGGGGGATGGTGGCGCTGTCCCACACTGCAGCATGACGATCGCAGTTATACGCAAGCAACCACCCATATGGGCTTGCATACCAAGACCATAAATTGAACAATAGCAACTGGAAGATATAACTTGCTCCAAGCTTGAACACCACTTAACATAAGGAACCACAATAAGAGAAAATGGAAAAAAATAGGATAATTCAATAATTACCGTAATCTAGAAACACCTATAAGTTGAGTTCTTTATTCAAACCGTTCGGTACAAAGGTATTTAATGTAAAGATCCAAAATGTTTCTTTTTTTAAGGAGGATTTTATCAAAATCACCCCGTCTGTTACTTTTTTCAAAGAGAATATACCATTAACCTTCAAGCCAGTAGCACTGGCTTGATGAAAATGAAGGAAAAGTTGTGCTAGGGGGCTATATGGTTCTTTCTTCTTAATATCCCTTAAGTGCTCCCCAATACGAATACGTAGTTTTGCCTATGTAGAATTTATTTCATGGTCATTGAATACTGTAGATAACCTATGTGGTAGCACAGTTAATCAAGCTTTTAATGGTGTAAATATGTGAATTACCTGCGTCAGTAAAAACCCCAGTTTGCTCAACAAATGTGCATATTTGGCAATGGCCACAAGGGACCATTCCTGAAGTCCTTGAAAATGAAGCTAACCATGTACTGTCTGAAATATGCATGTACTCTGACTGGGTAAGCATATCCGGTAGGTTTGGACCCCGTCTCGCCACCATATGTGGAAATGCCCCTACCTTTTTAGACAGCGAGGGACATTGATGTAAAATATGCCAATGTTGGGTTAAGACCTCCTTTATTTTTTTCCACTGTGCTCCATACTGTATGATAAATCTTGTAGGTCCAAAACCTTCTTCTTTTTGGAGGGCACGTGGCGGGCCTCCCCTGGCAAGGTCGACCTCTCTCTACACCAGGCTTTGCCTTTTGGTTGTCTTTAGAACTTTATGGGTATAGCCTCTCTCTCTGAATCTATTATACATTGCTTGTGCTTCTTTATCAAAATCAGTCTTTTGAGTACAATTTCTTTGAATATAAAGAAATTGACCAGTAGAAACAGGGGTAGATTGCAGAAACAGGACCAAAAATCAAAAGAAAAAGACCTAATTGCTAATAGGTTACCCCTACAGTCTGATAATAAAGTTGTAAATCTTTCCTCATTCCCCCTGAAGGAAAGGCATATCTGTCTACTTAATAAAGGCTTATTTTTTTTTTTTTTATCTAAAAATAATATGGAAGAATTTGAGGCATTTAAAGATGTCAGCCTGTTCCTATGCAAGGTGTTATTTAGTTATTTATATGAACAGAGAAATATGGATAAAACAGTACAGGAATCCCTGTCGGATGAGGATCAGAGGGCACTTAAGGACCTTTTTGCCCTACTAGATAAAAAGGACTCTGGATGAGGAATCCTGACGAAAATAACATCCTTGCTTTGAGACAGGTTGACTTAAATATCAAATCTAAAAAAATGATCCCGCTTTAAAAAATAGATAGGTATGTCCATTCCTCAAGCAGGTCCAATATGACCTTAGCAAGATTCATTGAAAGGTCGAAGGTCCTGATAACCTCCTCTAGAGCAGAAAGGTTAACCCTACATGAAATAAAACAAGCCAGACATTATCATAAAAAAGAGTCATAAGGGTGGTAATGTGCTCATCATGCAAGAGGAAAATTATGTTAAGGAAGTAAAAAGACACCTTGGTAACCAAGAGGTCTATGCTAAATTAAAGTTCTCCCACTTTAGGTCATCTGTGGATGAACGTAACCTTAGGTTCCATATGGCCCATGAGGTGGGACTTCTCACCAAGAAACAGCTTAACTTTCTGAGGGTACAGGAATATAATATCCCAATGCTAAATGTAATCCCTAAATTACACCCCCAGGGAGGCCAATTGTATCCAGTATCCACAATTAACAGCCTCCTTGAAAGGGTAGGAAGATATGTTGATGAGTTACTAAAAACAATGGTGCCCTTGTTGAAATCCTTTGTAAGAGACACCAAGGACGTGCTTGGCAGGTTGGATGATTTTGTTATTGATAAAGATTAGATTTTGGTGGACATCGATGTTGAATTATTATATACGTCAATTCCTCACATATGGGGCTTGAAAGCCGTGCAATATTTTCTGTACAAATGCTTTCTAGAGATGGCCCACCAAATTGTTTTTATTTTAGATCTATTGAACTTTTTCTTTCAGCAACAATTTCTTCCAATTCGATGGTGCCATGGGAGCCCCATGGGCACCATCGTATGCCTGCCTTCATTTAGGCATGTGGGAAGAAACAATTTTATACTAATTTAATTCTTTTACTAAGTCAGTGGCCCTATGGGTATGCTACATCGATGATATCCTGGTGGTCTGGAGGGGCCAAGTAGAGGAATTGCATGAGTTCATACATGAGTTGAATTTAAATGACTGTAATCTCAAACTTGCATATCATTTTGATCTCATTGCAATTCCCTTTTTGGACCTCCTGATCACCAAGGATGACAATAAATTGGTGACTCCAACATACCGGAAGCCTACGGCTGCAAACACCCTATTAAGGGCAGCTAGCTTCCACCCTAAAGCCCTGATTCAAGGTACTCCTACTGTACACAAAAGACTGATTTTGATAAAGAAGCACAATCAATTTATAATAGATTGAGAGAGAGGCTATACCCATAAAGTTCTAAAAAAAAAAGCCAAAGGTAAAGCCTCATGTAGAGAGAGGTTGACCTTACTAGGGGAGGCCCCTGCCACCTGTTTGCGGTCTTAACCCAACATTGGCAAATTTTACATCAATGTCCCTCGCTGTCTAAAATAGTAGGGGCGTTTCCACATATGGTGGCGCGACAGGCTCCAAACCTATCGGATATGCTTACCCAGTCAGAGTACACGCATACTCCAGACAGTACATGGTTAGCTTTATTTCCAAGGACTTCAGGAATGGTCCCTTGTGGCCATTGCCAAATATGTACATTTGTTGAGCGAACTGGGGTTTTTACTGACGCAGGTAATTTGCATGTTTATACCATTAAAAGCTTGATTAACTGTGCTGCCACACAAGTTATCTACAGCATTCAATGCCCATGTAGAATATTTTACATAGACAAAACTAAGCGTCAATAACGTATTCGTATTGGTGAGAACTGGATTGCCCCCTAGCACAACATTTCCTTCATTTTCATCAAGCCAGTGTTACAGGTCATATTCTCTTCAAAAATAAGCAACAGACGGGGTGATCCATGATTTTGATAAAATCCTCCTTAAAAAAAAAAAAAAAAAAAAAAAAGAAAAGAAATTTTGGATCTATACATTAAATACCCTTGTACCAAATGGTTTGAATAAAGAACTCAACTTACAGGTGTTTCTAGATTAATTATTGCATTATCCTATTTTTATCTATTTTCTTCTTTTGTGTATCCTTATGTTGAGTGGTGTTCAAGCTTGGAGCAACTTATTCCTTCCTGTTACTATTGTTCAATTTATGATCTTGATACGCGCGCCCGTATGGGTGGTTGCTTGCGTGTGTCCATTTGCCAAAAATGTATGGTGATGAATGTTTGAGACTGTATTTTCATCTTTTGACCTTTTGTGCAAATGACCTATGTCCCCTTTTAAATATTCCTGACAAGTGGGTTTGGAAGGTGTATTTAAAGCACATCCTGAAGAAGCTGGGTTTCCGGTGAAACGCAGTGACGTCCTATAGGTGCGCGCCAGCGCCACTGTTCACATGCTATACGAACTATTCACATGGGCGGCTGTTATGGAATCCTGCTTGGAGGCGTACGGATGTTCGCAGTGGCGTTACACAGCAACCAACCATCGGCCAATGGAGTGGATACCCCTTTGAGTGGTTACCGGAGGGATTTGGAATGATCTAGAGCTACTGCTTTGTGTGTCCATTCAGACACTGAGCCCAGGATCGCCCCTGCCCCGCTACTGCACAACAAAGTCTTTTTATCTTAATGCATATAATATATGAAGATAAAAAACCTTCTGCTTTTTTAACCACTTTACGGTGATCTAATATTTTTTTCAACAATTTTTGGGGAAATGAAGAAACATGCTGGTACTGAGGGAGTTAAAAATGGAGCTTGAGAATGGAGCACTAGGTACAGTAATGTACGGATGAGGCACAGAGAAAGTAGGAAGAGAAGGGGTTAATATGATCTCTCCTTCCCATGTTCTAAAGGGGAGGGGGAGGGATCAGCACCGGAAGTAGAACCATGTGATCACTGTGATGACCAATCCTAGAGTTCGCATGGTACTCAGGTACTTGAATCGGTTTGGTACAGTGTCTGTGTTCTCAGATGTCTAATGACAGTTCAGAACAAAGCGACCAGCCGCCCGGAAGCTTTTAATCCAGTGCTGTTCATAAATGGGTATATAAAAGTTTGCCGATCTGTCATTGAAAAATTTACTACGATAGAAAAATAGTTAAAATCTAACCAATCAACTTACGATTTACCAAAACCATGTAGCATGAGGACCTACCTAAACTCTTTGAACTATTTAATCAATTTGCATTCAGACAGGCCTTATTACGATATGATTGTTGGTAGAGCTAAAGGCGATTGTACAGTTAGATTGCAATGTACATGGTGAGCATAAAATGTTTTGACTATAAAAATATATGTAGGCTCCGCCAAAAAATGCACAAATGTGAACAAATCTAAAGTATTCAGACATGATTGCTGAGTCGTGGTTGTCGGAGCTTACAGACATTTTTGGTTCCAATCTTACAGCTGGGGAATAATAGACCACTTTTCAATTGTTTTCATTTAAACCTGAAGTCCAGGCAGATATAAAAGACACAAATGAATGCAGGTCTATATTTTTTTTATGCAAGCAGTGTACCGGAATTTGTCCTGGTCTCAGCCTCTTGCAGTCCCTCTACAGAGAGTGGGAGGAACAAGGAGCCAATCTGTTGATGCACTGTCAAAAAGCATACTCATAGGAGAAGAAAGATGAGTGCATCCATTGTTCTGATTCTTCTTTCACTGTCCGGTGTCAGGCAGGGGTGGGTCCAGAAGCTAGGCTCAGAGGAAGTAATTGAATGAAGTAGTACAAGCCTGATCATTAGATCAGCGTTTAGTTTTTATTAGGAAAGCAGAGTATCTAAGAGTATCTATGACAGGAACACCAGGGATTTCACACAAAGGAAGCAATACAAAGAAAATAGATTACTTTTTCATACAAGTACATGGTACAGCAGGCACATATCCGGAATAATATCCTTTAAATAAAATGTTTCCAAATTGAAGCTCAGCTGCAAAAATGCAGCATGCTCCATAGCTGTCTTAATGTGATTCTGTTGAAGTCATTCGATCAGATCACAATTCTATAATTTTAAACTTGATTTCCAAAAAATAAATGCACAGAAGTTGCAGAATATGTTCTTATGTTTTATGTTTTAGGGTGTCTGTAAGCCGTGCCATCAAACCCTTTGCAGAACCAGGGCGCCCTCCTGATTGGTTCTCCCAGAAGGTAAGTAAATGTGTATAAATTTAGTTTAATTGTTATCCCAATTGCAGTTTCTACTGGAGAGCTAAAGAGAAAAATGTCTTTTAACTTTGAATATAGTAGCAAATGGTAAACACGGTCAGTTAATTTTTGGCTGTCTGTGTCCCTCTGGAAATATTTCTGTTCATTTCCTGTACTTGGAATGCAACAGGGAATAAGAAGAAAACTCTCCAAAGTTTGAGGGCTTCTGATCGTGGACAGTTGTTACTAAACCATTTGATCACTTTGGATAATTTATCCACACTCTGGTGAAAACTAAAGTTTTGGCTCACTTTCTGTCTTGATGAAAATGGTCACCAGGACAAATAGAGGGGTCAGTCACCCCAAAGAGGGAACAGAGACAGTAGATGGGTCCAATCCTTACCCACAATAAAAAAAATAAAAAAATAAAAAATCTGTACAATGAAGAAGATGGTAAGATTGGGCAAAACTAGGGACCAAATTTAACAATTATATTTTTGGGGTAAACTTGTCAGAGGCTACAATTAATATCACTGAAAGTTCTTGTTTCTTACACTTTTTTTAAAAAAAATTGTAGTTTTAAAGTGTATTCTATTCTTATTTATTCTTTTTATGGTGAAAAACTGCTTATGTCTGATTTCTGTGCTGCATTGTAAATACCCATCCCGCATTAACATACATTATCCCTTGCATTAACATGTATTGCTATAAGGGTATTTAAACTTGAAAACAAAAATGTAATATATTGCAGCTTACCATCACTGACGTAATGGCTGCATTCATTTTCACTTTCTAAGATAACATTTTCAGCAGGTACAAGTGTTGATGTTGCCAGGAATGCATTGTTCTTGTCACTTCCATTGAATTAAAAAAATAAAAAATAAGCACAATAGAATTGAGAAATGAGGTATAGACAGAAGGGACAACAAGGCTGTTATTCAGAGCATCACCCAGTGCAAATACAGAAGAAAAAGAAAACAAATGCAGCCACTGCATATAAGGACTGGTAAAAGCTGCAGCACATTACAGTATATTTTTTTTTCAGACTTGGATTGAGTTTTTAAGCAGCATGTTTATTTGAATGGGTTGCCATTGCACCCCAACATAGTAAAAAAACTCACGTACTATGTTTTTTTAGGACACAGTGTGCAAGAGAGAATGGTAATGTGTTACAATGTGTTGTGTTTCAAAGCAGTTGCTTAGAAATTGGATTGGTGTGCCATTTTAAAACAATTTGTACGTGCTTTTCAGTAATGTGGTGTAACATGTTTTGAAGTAAGATATGAATCTGAATTGGGGCCTTTAGTCAAGTATATTGTTGGAAGTGATTTACTATTTTCTTTTTAGTTCACTCTTATTACTACCATGGTCTTATTGTGGTTTGATCTATACATTGTTTTTGAGTATTCATTCCACCCAATTTTGTGTTGTGTAGCATTGTGCCTCGCAGTACTCGGAGCTTTTGGAGACCACAGAGACCCCAAAGTGAGTATATATTTTTCTTGTGTCACATTAAAGAAAACCTTTTGCGGCAAGACATTAAGGGCTGTTCTTGCCTGACCTTGCCTGTGTGATCTTTGAGAATTAATTATTTCATAGTACTTACAGCTAGGGAGGTCAAGGAGATCTTATTTTTAGATTTTTCCTTTAAACACAGCATACAAAACCCATGTGAATACCTTGGGACTGTATAGGGGACTAAAGGGTACGCTCCCAGACCTAGTAAAATAAGGAGAGTGTTGATATAAACAAGAAAAAAATTAGTTGAGAAAATATTTGGAATTTCAGAATTGGTTTGTATATAGATTTATTCTGTAAATTGTAAAAAAAAAAATTGACTTGTATCTAAACTTAATCTGAAAACTGACTTAAAATAATAAGATCACAGGTATGTAAAGACCTATTCAAGATTACACCTATCCTATTTTGGAAATGTCAAAGCTCATACATAACTTGAAAAGTTTGTTACTATTTTCAAATAACACATTTAAAGTGGAGTTCCGGCCTCGGGGGTCAATTTTAGATAAAAATACCCCCGGGACAGTCAGGGCTAGTACATTCCATAATGGATAGCCTCTGAACTGTCCCGGGTCACACTTACCTGTAAGAAGAAATACTTGCCTTGAAAAGTTCTTCTCCAGCACTGCCATCTCAGTTGTGGGCAGCTGAAGCCACAGCGTCCCTCTTCGTGTCCTCTTCTGTGACGTCGGAGTCCCACAGTGCACTGCACCAGCCCCGCTCATCACTTCCGGTGCAGGCGTGGCATCCCTGCACAGCTTTTGGGCATGCTCAGAAGCTGTTTAGCAGGGAATGCCGCGCCTGCACTGGAAGTGACGAGCGGGGCCGGTGCAGGCGCATTGACTCCTGGAAGCAACGACGTTCAGCTCCCAGGAGTCATCGCAAACCGGAAGAAACAGCGTGTGCCGCGGCCGCAGAGGGAGGAAGTGGAAGGAAGGTGAGTTTTTTTTTTCTATAATAAGGTAAGTGACCAAAAAAAAAATCGGCAGTATCCATTTTTTTTTTTTCAGGTTGAACTCAGCAAGCGGATGGCCCAAAATCGATTTTTGAGGCCGAAACTCCACTTAAACCCTTTTTTCTGCCCAGTCCGCACATTGTATAGACCTGACAGCTGCTAGGATTGCTTTTACAAGAAAGCCAACCGCAAGCTAAAAAAAAAAAAAAAAAAACATACTGAGATATTGCCTGCAGCTGCAGGTATTATTTTGGTATAACCACTCAAGTCCAGCAACTTACAGGTACGTTACCGGTGGTCCATAAGTAGTTAACCACCTCCCGCCCGCTGCATTGTAAAATGACGGTAGACAGGATCCCCTCTTGTTCTGAGAAGACGTTGTCCCAGTGTCACTGATCTCACACGTCCACACCGTTTCCCTAGGGCACGGAGTGGCCCTGATCTCCGTAAAGAGCCCATGAGGCAGCCCCTTACCCATGTGATCGGCTGTGTCTGATCACAGCCGACCACATGTAAACACGGAAGTGACGTTTATCGACTCTCCTTACCTCACACTGACAGAGTGTGAGGAGAGGAGAGCCGATTAGCATAATCTCCTCGCAGGGGAGACCTATACATGCACTGATCATCAGTGCAGCCCCAGCAATGCCAGTCAGTGCTGCCTTTTAGTGCCCATCAGTGCCGCATATCAGTTCCACCTATTCAGTGCTTATAAGTGCAGCCTCATCAGTGTCTATCAGTGCACATCAGTGAAGGAGAAAAATTACTTATTTACAAAATTTACTTACAGAAACTAAGAAAAACAAATTTTCTCTTTCGTTCATTGACGAACACAACTTCTGGTATTCTTAACCATTGAATTATACTGCCCCCCTACAGGAGTAGCACACTAGGCAAAAATAAATTCTGGCTACACCCATGGGCAGTCCCAGGGGGTATACTCCCTCTCTCTGCTATAGCCACTCAGTTTTCTTTAATTCTCAGAGTGAAGGCGCCTGTTTTTTTATATTAAAAGGCCCTATGAAAGTACCTGCTGCCCTTTTTTATTTTTATGGTAAAGTACCAAAAAATTAAAGTGATAACAATGAAAAATGGGCGCTGGTAATAGTGTGGGCTTATGGAATTGTTTGTGTGGCCGTTATGGTTGTGAAGAAAATCGGTGTGGTTTTCTACAATTTGGATCAAATCCCGATATATATGCTGATATCATTATCCAATAAAGTGCAACCAGTGAATAAAGATGGGTATAAACTCAAATAATGATACCTTATTGTGTAGAAAATGCAAATAAACGTAATAATATCCAAATCATTTGTCATAAGCTGTGTACAATAAACGTGACTTTTTGTGATTACTAAAATAATACAAATGGGTGACACTTGTGATTATTGGTTAAAAAATTAAATAGTGATAATATCAATATAAATAATGTAAAACATATATTACACAATAAAATGTGTGATACACAAAATTATTGTGCGGCAGGTGGAACAGTCCGTGAGTAATAAATTAATTCTTCAAAGGGATTTTGTGCTCCAATGTGCTCTTGATAAAATAAGCAATTTCTGCCTCTTACCAGATGGCCTTAGGTCACCAGGACCTAAATCGCTTTTGATCTCTTTAAAGGATGGATCAGTCCTACACCAAACTCCTCCACTCCAGAAAAGTGGCAGGTTTTCCAATGGGACTGAATAGTGATGTACTCAGGATAGTATCCCCTCCTTTCCTTAGGACCTTAGGCTATGGATCTCAAACAGGTGTATATGGGAAAAATAGTGGGGAAGCCAAAATATAGTGTGATACCGTTTTTATTATTAAAATAAAATATAAAAGTAAAAAGTAGCTGCTTGCAAGAAATAGTGCCTGTCCTGGCACTAGGTGAAACCTTTGTATGTATTTAGAGGGTCTGTACTGGTATGTTCCTGGTGCTCTGTTTACAGTCGGAGTCTCCTCTACAGCCCTGGTAGCGTGGCGGCGTGCGCTCCAAGCAGGAAGGAAATGACGTTGGTGACTCTCTCTGTATCCGGGTTTACAATGGACCACAATGCATTTTGCGTCAGTATCGCGTCATCAGGTAGTCTCTACTTTTATATTTTATTCTAATAATAAAAAATGGTATCGCACTATATTTTGGCTTACCCACTATTTTTGTGGCTAGGGATACCTCCTGGGTCCCCGAGAGCCTCGTGGTGCCGCCATTTTATTTTAGCCCATAGGCTACAATGCACTGTGGCCATTTTGCAGTGGTTTGCCATGAAAACAGAGGCGGCCATGACAGTGAAGCCCCCCCCCCCTTATCCCTTACTGCTGATTCCTGGATATTTTTCACTTCCTTATCGCATACGTGCAGTGCAGATTCTCTTGGTGACTAGCAGGGCCTGGTTCTGCGCATGGTGAGTCTAGTGGGGTCCTCTCTCTTTCTTCTGAGGGTCGATTGCTGCTTGTAGCTGGCTACCGGGTGGTGCTGCCAGCGCGGTGGGGTGTCCTTTAGCAGTGTTTTTACACTTATTCTGTTGGTCCCCCTGGTGGCTAATGGAGTCTTTGGAGCACATCTCCCTGCCTGATCCCTTCCCTGAGGCTGTGGGGTACTGGGTCCCGACCATCCATCCACACACTGACAGTGGTCCTGGAGTCTCTTCTGTCCCAGGTGGATGTGGCTTTCGGGCGACAGGCTGGCAAAAAGCACACCCCACCATTCGGCCGCCGCAGATGTTTGGTCACCCTGATGGGTCAGCAACCACGCACCTTGAATACTGAGGATGATTCCTCCACATCTGCAGCCGCGCACGAAAAGGCGCTTGTGGACACACTGATTGTATTTGTGCATGAGCCTCTAAAAATGAGGGACGCAACTGCGACAGGGGTGCAGGTTCCCTTGACACTCACAAAGCACCCAGAGCAGCAAAAGGTGTATCCCTTTCCTCGCCTATTTCGACAGAATTGTCATGAAAGAGTGAGGATGACCGAAGCGTCCCCTTGGGGTCCCTAAGCGGTTGGCAAGGCATAATCCCTATAAAAGAGTCCCTTTTCAAAAAGTGGTCTGTTCCACCAGTGGTGGACCCTCCGGGTTCAAAGTTAAACAAAGCAACCATGGTTTCCGGTTGAAGAACCTCTGGCTTTGAAGGACCCGGCTGACAAAAAAGGCGGAGGCTGTGGCCCACAATGTGTTCACCCTGGCTGGCTCGGCATTGAGGCCGGTGTTCACCATTGCCCTGGTGTTGCAAACTCTGAGTGGGCTAAGCTTTTGTGCTGTGACCTGGAGGGAGGACTGCTCCCACCTGTCTTTGCTGAGCTGGCAGACCAGCTGGTCCAGGGGCTGCAGTTTATCTGTGCTGCATCTTTGGATTCGGCTCCCCTAGTCGCTCAGCTCTCTGTTTCGGCAGTGATCCTTGACTAACATGCTGGTCTGTGGACCAGACTCCTTAAAAAATAAATAAATAAAAAGCCCTGGCTTTTCTTCCTTTTTAAGGGGATCGCCTGTTTGGAGCTACCCTGGATGACATCATTAGGGGTCTCACAGATGGGAAGAGTACCATTTTTCCACAGGCTACTTAGGGCAAGGACCCTCCTCGCAGACATGGGCCCTCCTTTTCCTGATGGATCCAAGCAAACTTGGTCTGGCAAGTCGAGAGCAGGCATCTCCAGACCCGCGGACGAGGCTCCTTCAGCATGAAGGTGCACCCTTACCCGTATCTGGGGTGGGGAATCTTCTCTGGTTCCCGGACCCGTGGACTTCCCTGGTACATGACAAGTTGGTCCAAGAAGTCATACGATCTGGATACGAGATCGAGTTTAGTGCTCGCCCTCTGGGAAGATTCTTTCCTTTCAGCCTGTGACTGTCCCCAGTCTGCTTACAAGGCCCTCTTTGGGGCGGTGCAAGATCTTTGCTTCAAGGGGTGATTGTCCTGATTCTGATTGCAGAACGTTTTTCAGGGGTTTTTACTCAACCTGTTTACAGTTCCCAGGAAGAAGAGCAAGGTGCGTCCAATCCTGGACCTCAAGGCGCTGAAGTTCAGGATGGAGTCCATTTGCACAGTAGGGGATTTTCTTGCCTCCATAGACCTCAAATACCATAATGTGGCAGTTACCAACGCTTCCCCTGCTTTGCAGTGGAAGAGGAACATTATCAGTTAGGGGCGTTACCATTTGGTCAGGCCTCCGCTCCCCGGGTCTTCACTACAGTGTTGGCCTTGGTACTGGCATTGTTACGCCAGCGGGGGTTCGCGGTCCTGGGCTATTTATACGATCTCCTTCTGCAAGCAGAGTCTTCTGCTTTGCTCGCGGAAGGCCATGAGATCACCATACAAACTCTGAAGGAGTTCGGCTGGATTCTGAATCTTCGGAAGTCCAGCCTTGGTTCCTTCTATGAAACTAGACTATCTGGGGCTGACTGTGGACTCGGCCTTAGCCAGAGTATTTCTTCCTCCGGACAAACTTTAGACACTGTCCAGTGCGCATTCAATCAGACAATGCCATGACCGTGGCTTATGTCAATCTCCAAGGGTGCACTAGAAGTGTCCTGGCGGCTCTGGAGGTAGCCGGCATTCTCAGGTGGGCAGAACGTTTTGTTCCAGCCCTTCCTGTCGTTCACTTTCTGGGGGTGGAACATTGGCAGGTGGATTACCTCAGTTGGCAGGCGTTAGACCAGGGGGAATGGTCTTTTCGTCCAAAAGTGTTTACTCAGTTGTGTCTCCACTAGGGCATCCCCGAGGTGGATCTCTTGGCATCTCGGCTGAACAGTAAGGTACATAGGTTCATGGCCCGGCCGCGGGATCGTCAGTGGACGCCACAGAATACGCTGGTGGCCCCGTGGGGTCAGTATCATCTGATTTTACACCTTTCCTTCTCTCAAGCTTCTGCCAAGACTTCTACAGGCAGAAGGGATTCTGGTCATTTTAGTGGCCCCCGGACTGGCTCTAATGGGCCTGGTACGCCAACCTGATGTGGCTGGTTGCCTACATTTCCTTGGAGGCTTCCTCTCAGAGAGGATCTGCTGTCCCAAGGGCCAATCTTCCAGCCTGCTTTACAGTCGCTGGCTTTGACAGCTTGGCTGTTAAAAGCCAGGTGCTGAAGGATAGGCGATTGCCTGCATCAGTGATTCCAATGCTGTTCAAAGCTAGGAAATCTACTTCTCGGGAGATCGACTATTGTACGTTGCGTGATGTGAATCCCTTGGGGGTTCCTCCTTGCTCTTTTTCGGTGGCTCGGATGGCGTCAGTAAAACAGGTTTGCAAGGCCGGCCACCTGGTCATTGGTGCACACTTTTACAAAATTTTATAAAGTGGATGTGTTGGCATCTGCGGATGCTTCCCTTGGCCGCAAGGTTTTTCAGGCTGCTGTTAAGGACCTGATCCTCCTTTGAGGGTGTATTGTTTTATTCAGGTGGGCTCCAGTTGTTTGGTTGAGCCCTTGTTGCCTGGTTGGCTAATGTTTAGCCTTGGGAATTTTTTGCTGCTTCCCACCCCTCATATTTAACACTGCTTTGGGACGTCCCAATGGTTAAGAATACCAGAAGCTGTGTCCGTCAATGAACAAAGGAGAAAATGGGATTTTTGACTTACCGTAAAATACATTTCTCTGATGTTCATTGACAGACACAGCACCCACCCCTCTGTGGAGCTATAATTCTCCTGACACTGCTTGTAACAAAACTGAGTGGCTATAGCAGAGGCAGTTTTTTTCTGCCTAGTTTCCTCCTCCTGTAGGGGGCAGTATAACCCAATGGTTAAGAATACTAGAAGCTGTGTTCGTCAATGAACATCAGAAAAATTGATTTTACGGTAAGTCAAAAATACCATTTTTGTTTTTTTTTAGAAAAAAATAAATCCAGCAGTGACTAAATACCACCAAAAGAAAGCGCTATCTGTGTGTAAAAAAAAAAAAATGAGATAGTGCTGAAAACTGAAAATTGGCCTGGGCAGGAAAGAGGTAAAAGTGCCCTGTATTGAAGAGGTTAAAGTATGTTACTGCTTGCTCAGAATATTTGTATAGATAGTTGGGGTAGCTATAGTATGGGCACAGGATTCTTGACTGGAGTAAACTAGGGCTAACCTGGCGATTTTACATTTTTTTAGTTATTGATGGGCTTTTACTGTTTGTTGGCAGTATCCACATTTTCAGTACTTTGAAATCAATGTATTACTAATAAGATTATAAGCAACAAATATTTAAATCTCTCAGTAGCAAAAGTATCTATGTAACCCTAGCTATGTTGGGTAGAGGTTCACAGCCTTACTGGTCATCTTATGTTGTTCATTATTTCCAGACGGAAACGAGGGGAACGAGGAGAGGTTGTGGAGACTGTAGAGGATGTAATTGTACGAAAACTGACAGCAGAAAGAATTGAGGAACTGAAAAAGTTGATTAAAGACACACAGGAGAAATACAGGTGTTCTTTTTAATGTTTTTAAACATGTTTAACCTTTCATATAGATACATATGCTAAGAAATTATGCTTCCAAACTTTTGATAGTACCCATGTACGAATCAACCTTTTGCCTAAGCAGCTCCAGGGGAACCTCCAGGGGATTTGTATTAAGTGAGGTAGCCAATGGGAGTAGACGGTAGAGATTAAACCCTTAGGACCCTGTGACCTTAACAGCCTAATCAGTAGATAATCAGAAAACCTAGTGCTAGCAACACCAAATTGAGTTTGTAAAACATATTGCAATTGGAGATATCTATAAAAAGCTGCGCAAAGATGAGTGAGCAAAAATTGCCAAGTCAAGATGTGCCATGCTGATAGACTCATACCCAAAAAGATTGAGTGCTTTAAAAAGATAAAAAGGTGCTTCGACAAAGTACCGTATTAGTTTAGGGGGTGCACACTTGTGCAACCACATCTATGGAGACCCATAATTTGATACCTACCAGTTTATTATCTTAGTGAGGGGTTCTACAAAATGGTATAATGTTGTGTGGTAGAGCCATGCCCCAGTCCTGGTTGGGTATAGAAATCGTTTGCCCTTCACCTGCCTATTGGCCCAAATGAAATTATTTAGGATCACTTAGGATGTCTTCAGAAATGTTTTCAGAATCCAAATCACCAAAGAATGTAAAGGGTACAAGAGTTTAGGTAGGACGTTGTTTATTATATTGCATCTTTCTATCTAGCTGTATTTCTTTTCAACGCCAGATTTCATTGATCAATTGCAACATATGATCTCTGTAACAGACTTGTTCAAGGAGGCTTGTTTGTTTTATAAAATGTCATTGATAACCTTTTGTAAGACACTCCCACCTGTTTCCTTTTCCTTTTTTTCTTATACAGCACAATATATTATGGTGCTAGAAAACTGTAAAGGTAAAAATTGAGCTAAAATATCCCTGTCCTTGATAATGCTGTTCACCCTTATTAGGAAGTTGAAAAAGGAAGCCGAACTGATTCAGAGTGGCCACATGGACAGCAAACTTGAAGAACTGTGGAATGATATTGTGGCGTAAGATTATTATTTTTTACCCCCCATACATCTTGTATATTTAATTGTTGTGATTGGCCTCCAGTGACCACAGTGAAATCTTTGTCTTCTAGCAAGAAGAAACAAGAGGAAGAGGAAGCGGAGAGGAAGAGAAAGGCTACAGATGCTGCTTACCAAGGTTAACGAGTTATAATTTTATTTAGATACAATATACTAGTAATATGCTCCACTGCCAAGGGTGACCTGCTTTGCCAATCCAAAGTTCATAGATCAGCAATTAATAACAATTAGGAATCCAGGAAAGCCTTGCTGCTTCCAGAACCAGCAGGACATCGGAAACTGAAAAAGACACAAAAAGAAAAGAGCACAACGACTCCTGTGCAGTAACCTTTTTTCAAATGGATAAAATACAAGTAAAATTGCACTCACAATTGTAGAAATGTATGAAGCATGTAATCCAATGTATTTGCATCACGCTGTAAACACCTCTCCTCACTGTCCGAATGACAGATCAGCTGTCGGCTGCACCGGAAACCTGCACTAACAAAAGCTGTTACACCACAAGCTCACTGCAAGGCAGGGGAGCGTTCCTAGCCGCCTGGCGACTGACACTATGTACAAAAAAAAGGAGCCTCCGTTCTTCGAAATGCTTTTTTAAAGCAATAGCTTGTCACTCGCTTGACAGTGTATCCAGTCATCGTGGATTCCGCTGCTGATCCTCCCATCCACGTGATGCTGTACATGGTGTCAGCTGCCAGGAGGCTAGGAACGCTCCCCTGCCTCGCTTGTGAGCTTGTGTGACAATTTGTGTTAGTGCAGATCCATGGTGCTGCCAACTTGGAAGCCAATGGCTGAACTGTCATTCGGACAGTGAGGAAAGAGAGGTGTTTCCAGCGTGATACCGATGTTCTGCCGAAAACTGCAACTTGCCGAGATCTCCAACAACGTGGTTTACAGTGAGTGTACACCAGGAATAATTGGAGATTTCGACCACTTGGTGTTTTCACACAACACCGGCAGCCTGTACACTCCAGTAGATGCTATAATTAGTGCAGATTGTTAGTCCGCCCTCTAGTTGTCGCTCCCATGTTTTTGGTTTCTAGGGGGCGAACTAACAATCTGCACCAAGTATAGCATCTACCGGAATGTAAAGGCTGTTGTTGTTGTGTGAAAATACCAAGTGGTCGAAATCCCCCAATTATTCCTGGTGTACACTCACCGGAAATAACGTCTGAGTTTTCGACAGAACACCAGTACATTGGATGACATGCCTCATACATGCCTACAATTGCGAGTGCAATTTTACTTGTATTTAACCACTTTACCACTAGAGCATTTTGCTGTCTTACGTCTGGGCCACTTTTTGCGATTCGGCGCTGTGCGGCTTTAACTGACAATTGCGCGGTCATGCGACGCCGTACCCAAATGAAATTTACGTCCTTTTTTTTCCCACAAACAGAGCTTTCTTTTGGTGGTATTTGATCACCTGTGCGATTTTTACTTTTTGCGCTATAAACAAAAAAAGAGCGTTTATTTTGAAAAAAAAAACAATATTTTTAACATTTTTTTTATATGAAATTCCCCCCAAAAAAGATGTAAAAAACAATTTTTTTTTTTAAATTTTTGGCCAATTTGTTTTCTGCTACCCATGTTTGGTAAAAAAAATCGCAATAAGCGTATTTTGATTGGTTTGCGCAAAAGTTATTGCGTTTACTAACAAAGAAGAAGATTTCTGTCATTTTTGGTGTTTTTTTTTTTTTTTTTTTTTAACGAGTAATGGCGGCGATCTGCGTTTTTTTTTTTTTTTTGCGGGACTGCGACATTGCGGCGGACAGATCGGACCCTTGACTGACATTTTTGACACTTTTGGGGGTACCAGTGACATTACTGCAGTAATCAGTGCTATAAATATGCACTGTTACTGTAAAAATGACACTGGCAGGGAAGGGGTTAATTTTATTGGAGAGGGAGGGGTTAATATATGCCTGGTGCTTACTGACGTGTGGGGGGGGAGGTGACTGTGTGAGACAGGGACAGATCAGATTTCCAGCTATGCTGAACACTCCGATCTGTGACTCCCTGTCACTGAGGAGATCAGAGCTGGCGGATCTCCAAACTGGATTCCGCGACGATCGGGGCAGAGCAGCGGCGATCGCCGCTGCTCCTCCCCTGGCCCGACTCCCGCTGTGAATGAAAACAGCGGGAGCGCGCCTCCGGCGGCACGCGAGCGCTGCCTACAGGGGGAGGAGTCTGGCGACGTAGGTCTACGTCGTCAGACGGGAACGAGCCACTTTGCCGCAGTAGTACTCCGGTACATAGCGGTAAAGTGGTTAATCAAGGTTACTGCACTAGGAGCAGCTGCACTCTTTTCTTTTTTTTTATAATTTAATTTAACCTGTCCATTTACTGTAATGTAATGTACAGTTTTACGAATGCATGTCAAAATTGCAGACTGGTATCAGTGTTAGGATCTGTTTCACCTTCGACATGAAGGGATTAAGGTCTTTAAGCCAGGAAGACTGGGCCTTTTTCTGTGATGGCACTTTTTTTTTTTTTTTTTTTTTTCTTTCTTTTCAACAAGGTTGTCATTGGTGGTTTTAAATATGCACTGTATGTAGCAGATAAAGAAAACATGGTTTTGGCCATGATCACAAGGTTTACTTTAGTGGATCTGCATTTGATGGTTTATTTCTTGACTTGGCATATAAAAAGGTCAATAATCCTACAGATCTCCTCACCCTGTCCAATTAAATGTTTTTATTTTTTGTGTGTGTCATTTGCATGACATCATGCATGACCCAAAGAAGTGTCCTAGATCTCTTATGCTAAAATTTATCCAGTTAGCAAATAAAAGGTCTACATTGCCACTTCTGGGCTAGTTAGTCTGTTTATTTAAAAGGTAACTCGGGTCTTGTGGTAAAAAAATGGCACCATACCTTGTACAAGCAGGCAGTTGCACACTGACCGGAAAAGACCATGAACTACCTAGTTTAAATCGAAATGGGGAAAAATAGACTTTAATGGCACAACAACACTAAAGATATGTTTAATATAAAAGTATTTTTATTAAACATACAAAAATTGGTTAAAAAGATTCTTTGCCACTATTTCCTAAACATATAACCATCTTATTCACTGAAATACATAATCAGGGAGGGAGGCAAAGGGAGCATAACAGGTCCCCAAATACGTGGATATGGGGGCACATCTAGCTATGACAGCAAACAATAATAGCCCTCTATTGGCTTTGAGTACATTGAAAGCAAAAATTAGGTTAACAAACAATCCCTAGTGGTAGGTCCTACTTACTTAATTTGAATAATAATATAATATATATAATGAACCAACTAGAGCGCTGTACAGTGCCCTGGTAGTTAATTGAGAACTACAGACAGCTTGTCGGTACTTGTCGTTTCCCATTCACATAACCCTGTGCATGAACGGCCACATATTTTTTTTTTTTAGATCCTCCCTAAGGGTTCATCACTTCTAAAGGGATGCAGACCCTTCAACTTTTCCCATCAGAACTGTGAAAGTTCGTTAGGTGCTTATAATGAATTTGTTGCTCCCCATCAGATTCATCCCTGCAAAGGGCATGATTTAACGAAGCACTTTTCCTTCAGAGCAGAAACTGGTAGGAATCTGCAACAAAGTTTGGTAAAATCCTTGCAATGTTACTTGATCACCCACAGGGGGTTTTATTTTCAAGAAAAGTTTAAGTTACTCTTTTCGTGAACCTGTAAGGATAAAACTTTTGGAAAGCTGCCGTTGCTGACTTGGATTATAAAGGTGCTAGCTGTGTGAGGCTACCATGCATGCACAGTAAATGCGCATACAGGTTCACTAATGTGGTCTGTGTTTCTTTTTCTGTTTTATTTCAGCTCGCCAGGCAGCTAAAAACATTCCTCGAAGATCTTCAACTGCAATAGGACGTTCGTCTGTTGGCTCCTCATCTCCCGGTGGAGAGTTTGGCCTTGGAGACCTGACACCGAGCAGCACAGAGGAGGGAAGTGTGGGGGTAAGAACTCTGCAAACATAGGGGTTTTGAGCATGTATTACATTTACAGCTTCAATGTTTAATTACATCCTTTTCTTTACAGGTAAGTTTGGGGTCTTTACCAAGCACCCCAGTCTCCTCCTCCTTCATTGGCATTCCTGATACCCCTCCTCCTCCTCCTGCCCCTTTGGAATCCCCGTTGACCCCTGTGATGGATGACTCTCCCCAGAAAAAGACGGGACAGAAAGCAACTCCACCCCCCTCCCCGCTGTTATCGGAGCTCCTGAAGAAAGGCAATCTGTTGCCCACGAGTCCCCGGCTGGTACGGAACCCCTCCCTGGTCCTCACAGAGGGTGCCCCAACACTACCCATAGTTATGCCAAGGGAGGAAACTCTCCAATAGTCAAGTTTCTTGCCATATCTTTTTTGTTTCCTTACAGGTCAATGAAGGGGAAATGGCTTTAGCGTCTAATCATATTTCTGGATCAAGTGTCCTAATGGATGTTGGTGTTCTCCCCAATCTGCATGGAGGTGAGATGCACCCTGTTCCAGGCACAATTCCTGCATCTCCAGCAGCATCGGGTATGTGGTCCACCTGCAGATATGGGAAGTGGGGAAACAGATATCCACTATCTAAATATATTAATTTCTTTCTTTTAATCTGTCTCATAAATCATATTAGATCTTTATCAACTTATTTTCTTTTTTATGAATCCCCTTCTCTCCTTTCACTTGGTTCCGGACTCTTATGTTCCCCACACTGTTCATTGACCCCTTTTCTTTCCTTTTCCTTTTTTCTTCCTTGTTTTTATGTTTTTCTGTCCCTGGCCTCTTGTGTTGTTCTGTTTTCCCGTCCTGTTCTTGATCTGTTAGGTGCTCCCACTCTTTCCCGGCTTCTAGAAGCTGGTCCTGCACACTTCGCTACACCTCTCGCTTCCTACTCTGCTCCTGCTGCAAGTGAATCTGCGTCTAAATCTTTGCTGACCCCTATAGAATCCCAGGCTACCATTATTATGATGTCAGCCCTGCCAATGACTGCAGCTGTCCCAGGTAACTCTTTGCCTTGGGCTTCCTGCTTGTCTTATAATCTGCTTTACACTAAAGGGAAGAAGTAACTATAATTATCTATCCTTGCCATACTTATTTTTGTCTCTTATACATGATCAGAGTGGGTGCATCTTTAGCGTATAATAATAAGTTTTGCTTGGATGATTTTAGTTTGATTATGCATTGCATATGACATTTTTTGGAAATAGTTATTACTGGAAGCTAGTAAGATTAATCTTGTTTGACACTACAGTGGCCCAGCAGGAGGATACCGACTCTACTTCCGATCAACACACTGTAACTGTGTCGATGGATAGCAGTGACATTTCTATGATCATAGACTCCATCAATAAAGAATGTTTAGCAAGTAGTGATGGAAGCATGCAAACAAAGGACGAGTCCTCTGAGAGCAAGGGAGACTTGGATCTAGCAGAAAAGATGGACATTGCTGTATCCTACACTGGGGAGGAGTTGGACTTTGAAACTGTTGGTGATATTATTGCAATAATTGAAGACAAGGTAAACGACTGATAGTATTATAGTGTGTGAAGATAATAGATAGGGTTATGTTTTAGCAACACAGGCAGAACTATTCTTTTCCAAGTACCAAGGTACTTGTATTTTGCTGCCAGGATGTGTTCAATAGAGCTCTATATGAAACAGAGCTCTGTTTCATATAGAGCTCCATTGAAACAGTGTTCTATAAACATTCTGGGATAGTGTTGGCTGCAAACAACTTTTTTAGTTGTCTGAAGTCTACTCTTACTTATAATAACCTAAATCTATCTTTATATAAACCTTCTATAATTCCTTTGCCATGAAAAAAGTGTGATGTTTTGGCACTGTGACCCAGTTTTGCTCTGTGAGTTGCCAATGCAGGTTGGAATCAAGACACTAGACGCTGTAGAACTGCATTAGTAAATAATGGGATCACCTTTCTGGCTGCAGTGCATTAAAAAAAAAGAAGAATAACAAATGCACTATATTATCAAAAGTATTGGTATGCCTGCTTTTACATGCACATGAACTTTAATGGCATCCCAGTCTTAGTCCATAGGGTTCAATATTGAGTTGGCCCACTCTTCGCAGCTATAACGGCTTTGTCTTCTCTGGTAAGGCTGTCCACAAGATTAAGGAGTGTGTCTATATGGGATTGTTTGATCATTCTTCCAAAAGCGTATTTGTGAGGTCAGGCACTGATGTTGGACAAGAAGACCTGGCTCGCAGTCTGCTCTCGAATTCATCCCAAAGGCGTTCTATCGGGTTGAGGTCAGGACTCTGTGCAGGCCAGTCAAGTTTCTCCACCTCAAACTTGCTCATCCATGTCTTTATGGACCTTTCTTTGTGCACTGGTGCGTACTAATGTTGGCCCTCCACTGGAACTAAGGGGCCAAGCCTAACCCCTTAAAAAACAACCCCACATCATAATACCCCCTCCACCAAATGATTTGGACCAGTGTACACACTAAGGTCCATAAAGACATGGATGAGCAAGTTTAGGGTGAAGGAACTTGACTGACCTGCACAGAGTCCTGACCTCAACCCAATAGAACACCCATGGGATGAATTAGAGTGGAGACTGCGAGCCAGGCCTTCTCTCCAACATCAGTGCCTGACCTCACAAATGTGCTGCTAGAAAAATGTTTAAACATTCCCATAGACACACTCCTAAACCTGGTGGACAGCCTTTCCAGAAGAGTTGAAGCTGTTATAGCTGCAAAGGGTGGGCCAACTCAATATTGAACCCTACGGACTAAGAGTGGAATGCCCTTAACTTAATGTGCTTGTAAAGGCAGCCGTCCCAATACTTTTGGTAATATAGTGTATCTTGTATATAGGTAAAATAATTGGCTTATGTGCATTTTTTAACAGGTTATTTAGCAGTTTGGCTGAGGTCAAATAAAATTAAATGACAGAATCACAGTGATGCTTGGTTAACCTCTTGGAAAAAGGGGATCATTGATTTGGGAGCCCGAAGAATCAAGTTCTGCAGTCATGCATGTGTTAAGGCATTGAATATAGGGATTGGAGTGGAATAGGATGACCTTATCAGTATACTTAAAATTTTTCAAGGTCCAGTTAAAAGCTGGTTTTATAGTCTTGGCTGAAGTTATGCTGGTTGAATTTTATTCAGCCAACAGTTGAAGCTCTTGTCTCTTTCCACATTTGAGGCAGTATCACTCTCAACTGCATTGAAAAAAAACGTGTTTACTTAAGCCCCTGTTCACACTGGTGCTACTTGTCATGTGATTTGACAGTTCCAAATCGCATGACAATTCGCACCCTATTGTCGGCAATGGAACTGTTCAAATTGGAGTGACTCCAACTTTGCATAGCCTCGCCGATTTGAAAAAAAAAAGTTCCTGCACTGTTTTTTGCGATTTTAGGTGCGGCGTGCATAGACATCTGTGCATGAAGTCACACAGATATCAGGCAAGTCGCACCTGAAATCACACTGACCAGCTTTGATATCATGCTACTTCAAATTAAGTAACATGATTTCAAAGTTACATTCAGTGTTTAGGCTTATGGGTCATTAAAGCAGAGAGTCATTTCTTATCAGATGATTAAAGTTGGCCCTAGATGGATTGAAATTTAGATGGCTTAGCAGGGACTGGCTGGATTTCGATCCATGTGTGGTCATACCTGCTCATTAGAAGTAGTTGATCATTTTAGATCGACCTGTTGAATTGGCTTGGTGAAATTTTTTTTTTTTTTTTCCACAATCAGCCATATGCTGCCCCTGATCAGTGTATTCTGACAGCGGGGCGAGTACAATATCCCAGTGGGGAGGGTTTACCTATAGCCAACTTTAATCTAAAGCCTGTCATTCACTTCTAGCTCAGCTGAAATGTGAGCAGTGTATGGCTCTTCCAGCACCGATTTGTCCGACATTTCGATTGTTCATTCAACTTTTGTCAAAGGAGTCTATCATTTCCTAAAATAAAAAAAATAAAAAATAGTCTGTCATAACATTGTTGGACAAACGGCACCTGCATCCAATCAGATGCAGGTATTAGGTTAATCAGTCAGCAGGGTGAAAACCCATCTGCACTGTTAGAATGGAAGGATTAATCTGTTCGATTCCTTTCATTCAGTCCTCCGGTATTATTTCTGCATGTTTCACTTATGTTTTTTAAGAAGTATTTTAGACTGTACTGGTAAAGTGTTTCACAAAAATTGTAACAAATTGCTGTGATAAAATAAAACTCTACTTGTTTTATATCTGTAACAGGTGGATGACCATCCTGAGGTTCTAGATGTAGCTGCAGTTGAGGCAGCCCTCTCATTTTGTGAAGAGAATGATGACCCACAAACGCTTTCTGGGCCCTGGGATCAGCCTGTCCAAGATCATTCAGCAAAATCGGACAGCATTGCGCAGTCTCTTATCTCAAGGCCCAAAGATCCAACCTGTGTCCAGCCAGATACATTAATGAATATCATGGAAATGACTCCCGAAATAAAATCAGAACCACCTGAGTCTGACGTACAGCCTGCCCAGTCAGAGGTGACCTCAATGACTCCTCGTGCTACCTTTCAGCTTGAACAGCCTGAAGATGAGATGAGAGGGACCACTTCAAATGAGACCATTAAAGAAGAAGAAGTAGATCACCAGGTTAAAACTGAGGTATTTTTCCAAATAGAGAAACTAGTAAATGTAAAGGCTAAGTTCACCTTTAAAGTAGAATCTTCACCTCGTCAAGCAACCCATTCAGTTTAATATAGACATGCAAGGCAAAATGTGAGAGACCCTCCTTTTTTTTTTTTTTTTTTTTTTTTTAAGTGATTACACAACTTCTGATCTCCGCTTCATAAGACATGGCAACGGAGACTGCAGGTGGTATGTCAGGAGGCAAAGAAATGCAATACACTGATCTTCCCAGTGAAATGCTGTGCAGGGTGGTGTGTCAGCACAAGTCTTGGCCGTCAGAGGACAGGCAGGCTGTGCTCCCAACGCAGTCAGAAAACTGACCACGATGGGAATGGATGTGCTTCTATGGCTAGCATAGTCAGTTTGAAAAAAGGAAAGAATGATTATTATGTTTTTTACACAAAAGAATGGGATACTTTTTAGTACAGGGTACAAAAGATGCATATTAGAATTATAAAATGTTGGAGTACCATACACTTTAAGAAAAAATAACAAATGCAGATATTTTTGCATTAATTTTTTTCCCCACAGGAGCCTGCAATGCCTTGCACCCGCGATCAGGTGGAAGTACTGGAACATGTTACACACTAAATATGAGTGTAACATGTTCTAAAAGATGTACCTATCCTGTAAGATACAAATCTCAGAAATACATATGCAACTGTACCCAGTCTTGGTCAGAGATACAGTATTTGACACTGTTAATGTCATGTTAGGGTCCTTTCACACGGGCTTTCCGCCCTGCTCAGCAGGGATCGATCCCCGCTGAGCAGGCGGGTGACAGGTCCGTCTCCACTCACTGTGCTGAGATGGACCTGTCAGAGCCCCACTCTCTTCTATGGGAGATCGGATGAAAACTGCCCCCCTGTCCGTTTTCATTTAATCCTATCTGATCCTCCAGACGGATGGAAAATAGGGTTTCACTGACAGGATCGGATCGGATAGCAGCGGGTGTCAGCGGAGATGTCACTGCTGAAATCCGCTGCTCCACAGGGGTGCATGGAGGGTCCGATCAGGTCTGCATGAAAAAACTAACAGGCAGACCTGATCGGAAAGCCCATGTGAAAGGGGCCTTACTGAGCCATCTGTTGTGTGTTAACTGCAGTTTTTGCTAAAGGATGTCTAAAAGCAACAAGTGGCAGTATTTTTCTACAGGATTACATAAGTTAGCAGTGGTAGTTTGGTCAGAAATGATGCTAGATTATGATGTCTTTATTCACATATATAGGTATTTTTTTTTTTTTTTTTTTTACCCTTTTACAGATACATTGTTGGATTTTACAGAATCCCAGTTAGTGTGTGTAGTGGTTGTTCTTGATACTAATTGTTGCTCGTTTGTGTTGTGTTTAGACACCACAGTGTGAAACTTCACATAATGAAGCATTTCCTAGTGAAGAGGATAAAGGAACAGGATCTGAAGATAATCCATTACTAAGTGGTATGTTGTAAAATGTAATTTAGAGTAGAGTGTGTGATTAATAGTGCATGCTATTTATTTCCTGTTCCTGTTTCAGAACCAGTGAAATCAGAACCTACACCCAGCAGTAACAACAAGGTATCGTGATGCTCTACTACAGTTTGCTCAGTATTTCTTTTTAGGGTTTAAGTTGGAGTGTATTAACACAAGTACTGTTATCTCTGAAGGACTCACAAGCAGACGAGGAAGAGGAGGAGGAAGATGTCACAAGTGAAGTTGGCAGTCCAGAGGAGCCCAAGGAAGAAGAGGCTGGAGAAGAGTACTTGTCTGAGGTGGACAATGAGCCACCAATCAGTGAGAGTGATGATGGTTTTAGTATTCATAATGCCCAGCTTCAGTCCCACACTCTTGCTGATTCTATTCCCAGCAGTCCAGCATCTTCTCAGTTGTAAGTAACGTTTTCAGACTAGATTATGTAAATTGGCAGTTAAAGTGGAACTACAGCCAGAAAATTTTTAGGGGTTTGAAACCAGTGGGTGATGGGTTAGAGCCTGTTTTAGCTTTTATTGTCGATGTTCCTGTTGAGTTTTCCCCTCACTACATGTTTTGTCATCCTAACAGGACATAAGCAGAATTTTGTCCGGCAGAAGCATACACAGCAATAACACTTTATTTAGCAGAGTGTATATAGTTCGAACCTCTGGGTTTTTATGGCACTTGGGGTCCCTATTTGGATGATTTTTCATTGCTTCCTGTCAAATGAGGGACAATCTCCCGGGGACAAAACCCTAACTGTAACAAATGGTTCTAAGGGCTCTTTCACACAGTCCGGTCCATCGGACGGACTCCGTTTCTCAGCGGGGGATCGATCCGCCGATGACAGCTGTGTCTCTGCGCTGTGTGCGGAGACACAGCTGTCAGGTCCCCCTGCATCTCTATGGGGGAATCGGATTGGAACGGACTGTCTGTCTGTTCTCATCTGATCCGATCCGCTGAACGGATGGAAAATAGGGTTTCTATCCGTCCTGATTTGACGGATCGGATGTCAGCAGACATGTCTCCGCTGACATCCAATGCCCCATAGACATGCATGGGGTGACCGTTCAGATCCGCCAAAAAAACTGACAGGCGGATCTGAACGGTCCGCCTGTGTGAAAGGGGCCTAACTCTTCTCCGCTCAAAAGCATGTTAGGTGTAGTTTCTTTTAAAATTAAGATATTTTAGCAGATTATGTGCATTATCAATTTCTCATTTTTCTGTGTTTCCAGTTCGGTCTGTAGTGAAGATCAAGAGGCTATTCAAGCTCAGAAGATTTGGAAAAAAGCTATAATGTTGGTGTGGCGAGCAGCAGCTAATCACAGGTCAGTATTTACCAGGTTTAAAAAAAATGAATGTGCAGTATCTCTTTCTTGAGCAGGAAAATTGTAAGTGTATATTTGCCTTGACATGAAAATTTGACTAACAAGTTGTCACGTTTAGTCATTTATATAGCGCCGATAATTTACACAGCACTACATATTGTACATTCACAGCAGTCCCTTCTCTCAAGATGCTTACAGTCTAAAGGCCAGTACACACGATCAGAATATCATACAAAAAATACAGCTTTCAAAGCGATTGTACGATAATCTGATTGTAAGTACACAGCTTTCGTCTGAAATTTTCTGAAGCGACAAACACGTACGATTTTTGTTTAATCAGTACAGTTTTCGTCCTAAAATACAATAAGAATGCATTATATCACTTTTGAATTTTTATTCTGTCATACCAGAATTTTTTTACTTGTAGTAACCTATTGGTTTTCGGCATGGAGACTAGCATACGAAAAAACAGACGATCATTTGTCCAATAATCTCATCGTGTGTACTAGGCTTAGGGTCTTATCTTGCATGCATAAATGCATACATACATACTAGGGCCAATTTAGACAGGAGCTACCAATCCTAGCATATGTAATGAAATATGTTTTAAATTCAAGTAGTGTTAGTACCTGAATTTGACCTGGTACCAGCCAATTGCAGTCCGTGTATATCAGGGCTGGAGTGTGCAAGGAAAAGGAAGCACAAGGAGTCAGTCAGTTCAAGCATCTGACAAGAAGCATGCTGAAAGGAGTAGAAAGCTAGGTGACAGAAAGATAAGCTGATCATTGTGCTGCTTCTCCTTTCGTTTTCTAGTTAATGCTGGGGCAGGTCCAAGATGTCCTGGGCTCAGAGGAATTGAGTTGAATGATGCTTGGCAGAAAAAATATTGCAATGGAAATCTTCGGATTGAGATTATTTTGACTCATAAAACGGTTTTGCTGTTTTATCTTTTAATGGAGGGTAATTTTTTATCCTTTTTTGGCTAGAGTTCTACTTAAGGGCTCTTTCACACGGGCGGTCAGATCAGATCCGCCTGTCAGTTTTTTAGGCGGATCTGATCGGATCCTCCATGCAGCTCTATGGGGCAGCGGGTGTCAGCGGAGACACCTCCGCTAACACCCGCTGCCATCCGCATCCGATCCTGTGCTGAAATCTGGACGGATGGAAACCCTATTTTTTCCATCCGTTCAGTAATCGGAGCGGAGCGGATCTGATGAGAGCGGACAAGCGTTCCGCTCTCATCCGATCCCCCCATAGAGGGCAGCGGGTGCTGAGACACCTCCCTCTCCGCTCTGCGAGCGGAGACGGAGCTTTCATCCGCCCGGCTCAGCGGGGATCGCGGATCGATCCGCGCTGAGCAACACGGATCCGCCTACGGAGGCGGACCGTGTGAAAGAGCCCTAAATGATTTTTTTTTTTTTTTTGCTGTTCTCTGGAGTTTGACCTGAGGCAGATTCTCACTTAGGTATTTCAGAAAACTATTACACTAAGAGTAATAAGAGCTGAGGTGAACATAAGCAATATAGTTTAATTTCATTTTAGAGTATATATTTATTTTATCACTGATTCTGGATTAATGAGATTGGGTACGTTGGCCTACTGTACCTATCTGAGCAGTTTAAAGATATGAGAGGCTGCTTTTAGATTGGTGATGTTAAGCATAAGAACACCTTTGAAAAATGTTCTTCCATTAAACCTATGTAAAGTGTAATGGCTTTGATTTTTATTTATTTTTTTATTAATATTATATATTTGTTCATTTCTAGGTATGCCAATGTCTTCCTGCAGCCTGTAACAGATGACATTGCTCCTGGCTATCACAGCATCGTACAACGGTAATCTCAGGTCTTTATTTGACTACAGTAATCAATATGGCTTTTGTTCTTTACCCTTGTCTTAAAATGCCATTCTAATTCGGTGTATGGGAGATTGTTACTCATACACTGCTAGGGTTGATAAGCGGTGGGTGAAGGCTCTGTGAAATTTTCAATGTGTTTTTAATATCATTTACCTGTTATTTCTTTGCATTGATGAGACAAGATTTGCAACCAGAAAAAAAAAAAAAAAAAAAGACTTGCTGTAGCTATTTTATGTTTCCTTTTAGGTTCCATTCACACCTGAGCGTAGCAATTTACTGTCATTTTTTGAGTGTTTTTTTACAAGCGTTTTTACTGCTTCAGGCATTTTTGTTTAGCCAAAAGAAAGAATTTGGGGTATGAGAGGGAGAGAAAATTTGAGGTGGAGAGCTGGTGTTGGGGCATAAAATGAGCTACAAAATGCTCGTAAAACACTCAAGTCAGGCCTTTCTATTGAAGTCTATAGGGCCAAAAACATTTATCTGCCAAAAAAAACCCATGTACTTTTTTTTGAGTGACGGTTTTCTTCAGACAGCAGAACGCTCATATGTTAACATGGGCCATTTGAAATGAATGGGATTTGACTTGTTGAGCTTTTTTAGAGCTTCAAGCATAAAATCGCTCAGGTGTGAACGAGGTTATAACTCAGAATCTTAAAATGTATTTTCTCTATCGTTCAGTGACGGACGCAGTCTCTGTTCCTAATAGGAGGTTGTACTGCCTCCTACAGGAGTAGGACACTAGGCAGAAAAAAGTTCTGACTACGTCTATGGGCAGTCCCAGGAGGTATAGGATGTAGTTTTATTCTGCCTAGTCAGGAGTAAGGACCTAGTTCTTTGCTGGGATCTCTGGTCCTGGCAAAAGTTTTTTTTTTTTTCTTTCTAGTTAGGTTTTTTGTCTGGATTTTTTTCCTGTGAGATCTAAAAGCAACTAAGCCAGATCTAGGCGATGGGCTGGTTATATAGATCCAGTGGTCACCCCAGCCAGCCAGCGAGCACGCGTGCACAGACCCTAGCCCCGCCGCGACATAGTCCCACCGGACGAGGACTGGCCCTGCGAGCTAAACTTACGACCGGGTCTAGGCCCGAGCCGCAGTGTTCCTATTGGCCGACAGCCCCCCCCTCCCCTCCACTTGGGAGGAGAGGGGTTCTGTAAGGAGATGGTGCCCGCCTGTTCAGGTATGGTGAGTAAATTCCCCCCTCTCCCCTGGCGGGTTTTTGGGGTAGACGCGGGCCCCTCCTTAGGATGGTCGGACCCCCAGGTTCCCCTCTGTCCTGTCACGCACTCCTCCCCTCGCCTGTCCCCCCCTTCTCCCCTCGCCTGTCCCCCCCTTCTCCCCTCGCCTGTCCCCCCCTTCTCCCCTCGCCTGTCCCCCCCTTCTCCCCTCGCCTGTCCCCCCCTTCTCCCCTCGCCTGTCCCCCCCTTCTCCCCTCGCCTGTCCCCCCCTTCTCCCCTCGCCTGTCCCCCCCCCCTCCTCCCCTCACCTGTCCCCCCCCTCCTCCCCTCACCCCTCCACCCCTCGCCTGTCCCCCCCCCCCTCACCTGTTCCCCCTCGCCTGTCTGTCCCCCCCCTCGCCTGTCCGTCCCCCCCCTCGCCTGTCCGTCCCCCCCCCTCGCCTGTCCGCCCCCCCCCCCCCTCGCCTGTCCGTCCCCCCCCTCCTCGCCTGTCCGTTCCCCCCTCCTCGCCTGTCCCCCCCTCCTCCCCCTCGCCTGTCCCCCCCTCCTCCCCCTCGCCTGTCCCCCCTCGCCTGTCCCCCCCCTCACCTGTTCCCCCCCTCCTCCCCCTCGCCTGTTCCAGACCCCTCGCCTGTCCCCCCTCGCTCCTCCTCCCCCCCCTCCTCCTCCCCCTCGCCTGTCCGTCTCCCCCCCTCCTCCTCCCCCTCGCCTGTCCGTCTCTCCCCCCCCCCCCCTCGCCTGTCCCCCCCCCTCCTCCCCCTCGCCTGTCCCCCCCCCTCCTCCCCCTCGCCTGTCCCCCCCCCTCCTCCCCCTCGCCTGTCCCCCCCCTCCTCCCCCCTCGCCTGTCCCCCCCCTCCTCCCCCCTCGCCTGTCCCCCCCTCCTCCCCCCTCGCCTGTCCCCCCCTCCTCCCCCCTCGCCTGTCCCGCCTCTTCCCCCTCGCCTGTCCCGCCTCCTCCCCTCACTTACTGGGGCTATGGGACGCCTGAACTACCACGGGGGTTGGGACGGGGCGTCATGTCGACGGTGGGGGCAGGGGGGTGCGCCGGCGGCGAATGGACGATCGATCGTGCGGGGGGGGGGGGGGGGACTCACCTGTTACTACCAGGGCCCCCCCCCATCCTGTCGATCTCATCCAGGAGGCGAAAGGGCCCCCAGAAGCTCCGCAGGCGGGGCGGGGTCACCATTTTCATGTATCCCATGTGCTAAAAAAAATCGACGGCCATGTTTGTGTAGACCGGCGGCCCCTCCTTTTTCTCTAGTACTGACACTCGGGTTTCCTTCTAATCACAGATCGCTGCAGACACGTGCTGTACAGACATCCTGGTCCTTCCTGGTGTATCTCTGATGCGGGTGGGAGTCTGGGGGGGTCTCTCATTCTTTGCTGGGGGTCTTCAGTGCTTTGTGCCTGACCTTTTGGGGGCGCTATAGGGCGGTGGGACGTTAAAAAAAAAAAAATAGTTTTTTTTTTATTTTTCTGCGGGGTTCCTCTGCTGCGGCATGGACTCTGTAGAACACGTTTCCCCACCTGACCCTCTCTCAGAGGCAGCAGGGCCCTCCAGATCCCAGCCATCCATAGATGCACTGTCAGCAGTCCTGGAATCCTTTGTGTCCTGGGTGGAGGTGGCCTTTAAAGGGCGAAGTGCCAGAAAATGCCCCCCGCCTACCCCTGCCTCATCTGATGTCAGATTCTGATTCAGCCACTGCAGATGTGGGTCTCCCTGCCTGGTCTACTACCTCCTCCCTGTCTTCTCTGACAGCGAGGATGACACTTCTCCCTCCGCCACCGCGCAAGAAAAGGCGCTGGTGGACGCACTGGTGTTGTATCTGTGCGTGAGACTGTCCCCAGATTGCTTACAGGCTCTCTTGGGGCGCTCCAGGACCTGTTACAACAAGGAGTAATGGTTCAGTCTTCGGAACGTTTTTAACTCAAACCTGTTTACGGTCCCCAGGAAGGAAGGCCTAAAGGCATTGAATTGCTTTGTGCGAGTTCAAAAATTCAAGATGGAATCCATTTGCATGGTGGTGGCTTCCCTACATCAGGGGGACTTCCTGGCCTCCATAGACCTCAAAGATGCCTACCTTCACGTCCCAATATGTGCAGGACATCAACGGTTTCTGCGTTTTGCTGTGGGAGAGGATCACTATCAATTTTTTGGCGTTACCTTTTGGTCTCGTCTCTGCCCCTCGGGTCTTCAAAAAGGTGTTGGCACCAGTCCTGGTGTTGTTACGCCAGTGGGGGATATTGGTCCTGGGTTACCAGGACGATCTGCTTCTCTGTGCAGAATCTCCCATGACGCTGGTAACATACTTCGAGGTCACCGTAAGAACTCTGGAGGAGTTCGGGTGGATTCTGAACCTTCAGAATTCGTCCCTGGTCCTTCCATGAGACTGGATTATCTGGGTATGACTTTGGACTCGTCCTCAGCCAGGGTGTTTCTTCCTCCGGACAGACATCAAAAACTCCAGGCTGCAATTCAGCTATTGCTGTCCAGCAAATGGTTGTCCCCTTGGACTTGTATGAGAGTTCTGGGACTGATGGTGTCTTCCTTGGAGGCGGTCTCTTTCGCTCAATTCCACACGAGAATCCTCCAGAAGGAAATCCTTCTCAAATGGAACAAAGATCCAAATTCTCTGGATAACCAGATCCAGTTGAGCCAGGTGACCAGGGGGTCCCTGATATGGTGGCTTCTGGCCCCCGACACTCAAACAAGAAAAATCCTTCCTTTCCCTATTTTGGACAGTTGTCACCATGGATTCCAGTCTGCTTGGGTGGGGAGGTGTTCTCGGCAAGCTTTCTGCTCAAGGGGTCTGGTCCCTGGAAAAATCCAGGTTACCGATCAATGTTCTGGAGCTGAGAGCGATCAGGCTTTGCCTAGTCCACTGCACAGAGTACCTTCAGGGCTGTCCAGTGCGCGTTCAATCGGACAATGCCATGGCCGTGGCTTATATCAATCACCAAGGGAGCACCAGAAGTGTCCTTGCGTCCTTGGAGGTGGCAGGCATCCTTTGGTGGGCGGAATGCTTTCTTCCAGCTCTCTCCGCCATTCACATTCCAGGAGTGGAAAATTAGCAGGTGGATTACCTCAGTCGGCAAACCTTGGATCAAGGGGAATGTTCTCTCCATCTAGAGGTTTTCCAGCAGTTGTGCCTCCTTTGGGGCACTCCAGAAGCAGATCTGTTGGCTTCTCAGATCAACAGGAAAGTGCACAGGTTTGTGGCCCGCACTCGGGACCCTCTGGCAGATGCCACGGACGCGCTGGTGGCTCCGTGGGGTCCGTATCAGCTGATGTATGCCTTTCCCCCTCTCAAGTTGCTGCCAAAACTTCTTCTGCAGGCGGAAGGGATTCTGGTCATCCTTGTGGCTCCGGACTGGCCGCGCCGAGCTTGGTACGCTGACCTGGTCAGGCTAGTCACAGACTTTCCTTGGAGACTTCCTCTCAGGGAGGATCTACTGTCTCAGGGGCCAATCTTCCATCCTGCTTTACAGTTGCTGGCTTTGACGACTTGGCTGTTGAAAGCCAGGTGCTGAAGGACTGGTGATTGTCTGCTTCAGCGATTCCCACTCTGCTTAAAGCAAGGAAAGCGACTTCTAGAAAGATCCACCATAGTTCGTAAAAGTCGTATATTGCGTGGTGTGAGTCTCTTGGGGTTCCCCCCCACTCTTACTCAGTGGCTTGGATCTTGGCTTTCCTTCAACGGGGAGTTGATCAAAAGTTGGCCTTGAGTACTATCAAGGGTCAGGTTTTGGCCTTGCCAATTTTCTTCCAAAGGCCATTAGCCACCCATTCCCTGGTGCGTAACTTTATCCAGGGGGTACGACACTTGGCATCGCCGGTGCGACCTCCGTTACCACCTTGGGACCTTAATTTGGTGCTGTCGGTTCTCCAGAAACCTCCCTTTGAAAATATTTGGGAGATTCCCCTGCTTACCTTATGCGGGCAGAAGTAATAGCCACCCAGAAGGTGGCCTTCTGGGTGGCTATTACTTCTGCGCGCAGGGTGTCGGAACTGGCGGTGTTGTCCTGTCATTCTCCCTATCTGGTGGTTCACAGGGATAAAGTGGTGCTTCGTCCGAATCTGTCCTTCCTTCCGAAGGCAGTTTCCACTTAAATGAGGACATTGTGCTACCCTCCTTGTGTCCTAAGCCTAAACATCCTAAGGAATTTGCACTGCATACTTTGGATGTGGTTCGGGCAATCAGGGTGTTTTCGAAAGTCAGATTCACTCTTTGTACTCACGGATGGACCAAAGAAAGTGCTGCCTGCGTCTGCTGTGACTATTTCCAGATGGATCAGACAGATGGTTGTGCAGGCTTATTCAATTAAGGGTTAGGTTCTTCCTTTCCCTGTTAAGGCGCATTCTATTCGGGCGCTTAGCGCTTCCTGGGCCTTTTGCCATCAGGCATCTGTGGCTCAGGTTTGCAAGGCGGCTACCTGGTCGTCTGTTCATACCTTCACAAAGTTTTATAAGGTGGATGTGCTGGCATCTGCAGATGCCTCCTTTTGGCCGCAAAGGTTTGGAGGCTGCCGTTTTGAGGGTGTTTTAGTCTCCCTTGAGAGTGTTTAATGTTTTTTTCAGGTGTTTCACATCTTGTTGTTCTGATGAGTCCTATGTTGCCTGGTTGGCTATGGTTCAGCCTTGGGGAATTATTTTCTGCTGTTCCCACCCCTCATGTTTTATGGAACTGCTTTGGGACATCCCTACTGTTAAGAAGAACAGAGACTGCGTTCGTCAATGAACGATAGAGAAAATTTGGATTTTTGTCTTACTGTAAAATCCTTTTCTCTGAAGTTTTTTAACAGACGCAGTACCCGCCCCTCTATTTTAGGTTGGGTTGATATTGTTTTCTCTGACATTGCTTTGTTACAAAACTGACATCCTATAGCAGAGATAAGGAGTATACCTCCTGGGGATGCCCATAGGCGTAGTCAGAACTTTTTTTCTGCCTAGTGTCCTACTCCTGTAGGGGTCAGTGTAACCTACTGTTATGAAGGACAGAGACTGCGTCCGTCTATGAACTTCAGAGAAAAGGATTTTACAATAAGACAAAAATCCAATTACTACATAGCTGGGGCACAAAGGATATACAGAAGAAGGCTTCCTGCATTTATAAATTATCTTTTGATCCTAATATTATTATGGTTATTATTATTATACAGGATTATATATAAGCCCCTGCATAATTTGCTCAAACAATACAAACACAGGCCACACTACTGCTTATATAATCGTTAATTAAAACTTTATTGTGGCGAGCATCTGGTATTTCCCACCAGACTCCCTTCATTCTGATGCTTTGTCACAGGGCTTAATCATTGAAGCCTTCCTACTTCAGTAACATTTTGGCTTAGATGTATGAAAAGACTATAAATGAAACATGATATTTGGCATTCACTAAGGTTATAGGAGAACTCTGAGTAGAGGAAATGCTCCTAAAGGGATCGACACAAAGGAAAATCAGAATAGTATTTCTTCTTTCCTTGTAGACTTGTACCCCCCTGCACAGGAAATGCTTATTGTCTGTGTTTTTTTTTTTTTTTTTGCTCCATATTGTACGTTCTCTACAGTAGACCTGATAAATGCAAAATAATAATTTTATTTTCTGTATCCTATAAGGCCTATGGACCTTTCTACGATAAAGAAAAATATTGAGACTGGTATAATTCGAACCACAGCTGAGTTTCAGAGAGACATCATGCTTATGTTCCAGAATGCTGTGATGTATAATAGCTCTGATCATGACGTCTATCATATGGCTGTGGAGATGCAGAGGGATGTCTTGGAACAGATTCAGGTATGGCTATGGTTATTAAAAAATGCCTTTTAAATCTTCGTTCTTTGCATAGTTTAATTCTAATGTACTTGTCAAGTTGTGGAAAATTACTTTTTTCCCTTTTCGTTCATTGATGGACACCGCTCCAGAATCTTCTTGACCATTGGGTTATGCGCCCCCTACAGAAGTAGGACACTAGGCAGGAAACAGCTTTACCATGCCTATGGGGCAGTCTCCAGGGATATACTCCCACTTCCTGCTATAGGCAATCAGTTTTTTCCTCCTAGTCAGGAGTAAGGACCTATTTCATTGCTGGTATCTCCGGTCCTAGAATTTTTTTCTTATTTAAACAAAAAAAATTTTCCTCTTTTATTACTTTCTGTTCCTGTGAGAACTAAAATCAACTGCCGGACTGGGCAATGCACTGGATATTCTAGATCCTTATCTCCCCAATCCGGCCAGCGAGCATGACCCGATCTCCGCTCCGTGCTAGGTAGACCCGGAGTCCTTTTGGCTAACGGGCATCCGCTTTGGGCGCCACTGTTGGGGGCCACAGTAAGTTTAGCTGAAGCCCCCAACTCTCTCCCTGGACATCTGCCAGACTGTAAATCCAGGCAAATGCGGCTGGGCCTCCACTGAAATATGGTATGGTCAGCCTGGCGCGTCCCTTGAATCGGATGGCTCTAAATTTCTAGTGACAGTGTAGCAGCCATTATTGTGTGGGCGAGGGTACTCTGCCTGCAAGTCTGCGTCACGGCGACCGCAAACCCCCCCCCCCCAAGGTGGCTATGTCTGAATATGTCCTCTATGGAGAGCGACCCTCTTGCTTTTTTGTTGGGTCTAATAGGTGGTTCTTTTGTGGACCTTTGGCCGGCGTCGCCTTGCGGGACTGAGGTCTGCGTCCTCCCCTGCTTGTTATGTTTTCAGGGTGAGCTTAGTATATAGCGACCCCACTGTGTCTGCGTCTTTGCACTTAGAGTGCCCTGATAGTGAGGATGACTCCTCCTATTACTGCATATGTGCATGAAAAGGCGCTGGTGCATGCACTGATTGTATTGGTGCAGGAAATTTTAAACATGGGGGATGCAGCTGCTGCTTCCCACCTACTGTGACAAAATTGTCGCGAGTCAGTGGAGTTGTCCTAAACGCTATATGGCGGTGCCCAAGTGTTTCGATTGACAGTATCCCTTGAGGAGTCTCTTGATTATTTTGGCAGTTACACCTGTGGTGGACTCTCAGGTGTCCTGGCTGTATAAATCCACCCTAATTCCAGTGGAGGAGTCTCCGGTTTTCCCCGGAGGAGTCTCAGAGACTTTGGTCTGCCACATGTTTACTGTGGCCGGTTCGGTCCTCAGGGCGGTGTTCACCGTAGCATTGGTGTCCCAGACTTTAATGGAGTAGGCAAAGCTTTTGCGCCAGGATCTGGTGGTGGGAAAACCTTCTCCCTGCCTTTGCGGAGCTGGCAAAACAGTTGGTCCAGGGGTTGCAGTTTGTCTGTGATGTCTCTCTGGATGCGGCTCCCTTAGTCTCGAGGCTGTCCGTGACAGCAGTGGTCCTTCGGCACAGGATATGGCTGAAATGCTGGTCTGCGGACCAGACTTCCAAGAAGGCCTTATTTGATCTTTCAATTGTGGGGAGTCACCTGTTAGGATCCTCCCTGGATGATATCGTTAAGCACGATTTCAAGAAGGGAGGAGGTTCCAATAGGACATGGTCTGGTAAGCCGAGAGCGAGTTCTTCTGGACCTGTGGACCTCCCTGATTCAAGACAAGTGGGTCCACGAGCTGATTCGGTCAGGCTACAAGATCAAGTTTCGGGATTATCCTCCAGAAAGGTTCTTTCCTTCCTACCTGGGTTTATCCCCAGACCGCCTGCGAGGTTTCTTCGGGGCAATGCAATACTTGCTACTACAAGGGGTAATTATTCCGGTCTCATTCAAACATGCTTACAGGTCCCAGGAAGGAAAGCGAGGTCCAATATTGAACCTCAAAGCTCTGAACCGCTTGTGCGGGTACAGATGTTCTGAATGGAGTCCATTCATACGATAGGGGCATCCCTACATCAGTGGGATCTTCTGGCCTCCACCGATATCAAGGACGCTTACCTTCATATTCCGATATACAGTATCTCACAAAAGTGAGTACACCCCTCACATTTTTATAAATATTTTATCTTTTCATGTGACAACACTGAAGAAATGACACTTTGCTACAATGTAAAATAGTGAGTGTACAGCTTGTATAACAGTGTAAATTTCCTAATATACAATGAGAGTGACAAATATGTATCTAACCAAGGTCTTCAACGAACATATATTCACTCACCCTGCGCTCTGTACAAAAATTTGGACATTAAGTGTTATATTAGAAATTATTGACCTAGTGTGATCATGATGTCCCTTTAGTACCCTTTTTTGGATTGAGTTGTCTTCTATCACTTTATTTCCTTTTGTTAATGTTAAGCTAATAGGTCAGCAGTTGTAGAATGTTGGTATGTCTCTTGGCATATTGGCCGGTTTGGGCCTTTAAATTATATATCTAAGAGCCGTGGGTTTGTGCCTACATTCCTGCACCTATATATTTTAAAACTGTGGGGTATATATATCTTATATAATTTGATATCCAATGGGAGCTATTAGATTGTTGATGCCTGTTTTATAATTTTATATCTTTACACATATATATTATGTACTATATATTTTATATAGATGCTCATTAAGTTTGCATTGCAATGTTTTTATACTATATTATATGTCCCTTTAATGTATGAGATTAATGTACAGTAAAGGCATCTAGTGCAACATAATGACACCGCATGAAAATGTAGTAGTTTGCATATGTATACAGTGTACTTTGTCTCTATGGCCGTAGATTGCATAGTGCGGTGGACATAAACAAATGTCATTTCCTGTGAGTTGGTCCAGATCCGGAAGTAGTGCGGCGAGGGTAGGTGATGTTGTGTATTCACAGTCGCCTCCTCGTGACGCCGGAGCGGATGTGTCTAGAGACACATCGCGCTCGCCGACCCGGAACTCGATGATGATGCACTTCCGGACGGACGTCAGTGCGATGACTGGCGCGCCGGAAGGGGCGGAGTCAGATCTCAATTGTCTGACCGGAAGTGTCAGCAGAGGATGTGCTTTGGATAATCGGTCCGGCGCAGCGCGGAGGCGCATGCGCCAGCGTTTATATAAATATATGCCGACCGCGCCACGCACACATGCTCTTTGATAAAGTCTTTACGACAAAACGCGTCAGAGCGTGTGTGCGCGGTCGCCATTACATCTTACTTCATACGCCGGACACCTTCCTCAGCACCGCAAGGGGTAGTTCTGGAATTGGTGGTCATTAAGCGTACTACATGCCTTCACTAAGTTTGGCTTCCTGTGAGTAGACATGTTGAGGGGCTCTTTATGTGTGTTTTAATAAAACTTTTCTTTGCGGAATTACACTATTGTTTGCCCCTACTCTGTTTATTTACTTGGGTGGACGGAGTACCATTAGGATAAGAAGGCTAAGAGATTCGGTTCTGGAGACGTGTATCCTGAGAGAGGTGGATATTGTGAAGGGCTTACTTACACCGGTCATCTGGTGAGTTCCCATTACAGGGGGGGAGCACTTGGCGGTGGTGGAAGTGTGGTGCTTTCAATCCAGGTCCCTCACACCTTTCCCTTGAACAACAAACTCGGGGAGATACAGAAGTCTCCATGTGGACCTTTGAATAGACTGTTTTACGGATTTGTGCGCGTGCACAGATGTCCCTGGTTTTATAGCGCTGTTAGTGTTTTTGGTTTATTTACGTCTTATGTCAATGATCCTTTGAACACCTACTTTGCAGTGTAAATTTCCTGTCCCCTCAAAATAACTCAACACACAGCCATTAATATCTTAACCACTGGCAACAAAAGTGAGTACACCCCTAAGTGAAAATGTCCAAATTGGACCCAATTAGCAATTTTCCCTCCCTGGTGTCATGTGAATCATTAGTGTTACAAGGTCTCCGGTGTGAATGGGAAGCAGGTGTGTTAAATTTGATGTTATCACTCTCTCTCATACTGGTCGCTGTAAGTTAAATATGGCCCCTCACGGCAAAGAACTCTCTAAGGATCTGAAAAAAAGAATTGTTGCTCTACATAAAGATGGCCAAGACCCTGAAACTGAGCTGCAGCATGGTGGCCAAGACCATACAGTGGTTTAACAGGACAAATTCCACTCAGAACAGGCCTTGCCATGGTCGACCAAGGAAGTTGAGGGCACGTGCTCAGCGTCATATCCAGAGGTTGTCTTTGGGAAATAGACGTATGAGTGCTGCCAGAATTGCTGCAGAGGTTGAAGGGGTGGGGGGGGTCAGCCTGTCAGTGCTCAGACCATATGACGCACACTGCATCAAATTGGTCTGCATGGCTGTATCCCAGAAAGATGAGGCACAAGAAAGCCCACAAACAGTTTGCTGAAATGAAGCAGACTAAGGACATGAATTACTTTGAACCATGTCCTGTGGTCTGATGAGACCGACCAAGAGAAACTTATTTGGTTCAGATGGTGTCAAGCGTGTGGCGGCAACCAGGTGAGGAGTACAGACAAGTGTGTCTTGCCTACAGTCAAGCATGGTGGTGGGAGTGTCATGGTCTGGGGCTGCATGAGTGCTGCCGGCACTGGGGAGCTACAGTTCATTGAGGGAACCATGAATGCCAACATGTACTGTGACATACTGAAGCCGAGCATGATCACCCTCCCTACGAAGACTGGGCCGCAGGGCAATATTCCAACATTATAACGTCCCCAAACACACCTCCAAGATGACCACTGCCTTGCTAAAGAAGCTGAGGGTAAAGGTGGTGGACTGGCCAGGAATGTCTCCAGACCTAAACCCTATTGAGCATCTGTGGGGCATCCTCAAACGGAAGGTGGAGGTGCGCAGAGTCTCTAACATCCACCAGTCATGGAGGAGTGGAAGAAGACGCAAGTGGCAACCTGTGAAGCTCTGGTGAGCTCGATGCCCAAGAGGGTTAAGGCAGTGCTGGAAAATAATGGTGACCACACAAAATATTGACACTTTGAGCCCAGTTTCGACATTTCCACTTAGGGGTGTACTCACTTTTGTTGCCAGTGGTTTAAATATCAATGGCTGTGTATTGAGTTATTTTGAGGGGACAGCAAATTTTACACCGTTATACAAGCTGTACACTCACTACTTTACATTGCAGCAGAGTGTAATTTCTTCAGTTTTGTCACATGAAAAGATATAATCAAATATCTCCAAAAATGTGAGGGGTGTACTCACTTTTGTGAAATACTGTATGTCGGTCATCTGCGCTTCCTCCGCTTGCGGTGGGTGAGGAGCATTATCGAGAGGTCTTGCTCCTCGGGTCTTCACAATTTGTAGGCCCGGTGTTGGCATTGTTGCACCAGTGGAGGATTGCGGTACTGGAGTACCTGGATGATCTTCTGCAAGCAGAGTCTCTAACTGCGCTGGACAACCAGGAGATTACTCTGCAGTAGTTCGGTTGGAAATTAAATTTCCAGGTATTTGCTCTGGTTCCGTCCACCTAGTGGGACTATCTGGGTCTGCTCTGGACTCGGCCTCAGCCAGGGTATTCCTCCCATGGGACAAGCTCCAAAATCTGCAAGATGAATTTGACTCCTGTTGTCCAGCAGTCAGTCATCTTTCAGGGCTAGCATACGGGTGCTGGGTCTGATGGTGTCTACCTTTTGAGGCGGTTCCCTTTGCACAGTTCCTCACAAGACCTCTGCAAAGAGATTCTTGCCACGTGGGGCACTTTCACAAAAATTTTACAAAGTGGATGTGCTGGCATCTGCGGATGCTGCTTTGGCTGCAAGGTTTTGCTGGCTGCTGTTTGAGAGGACTAGTCCTCTTTGAGGGTGTATGTTTCAGGTGAGCTCCATTTGTTACTGGCTGAGCTCCGTGTTACCTGGTTGGCTAGGTTTAGCCTTTGGGAATTTATTTCTGCTGTTTTTTCCCACCCCTCATGTTATGACACTGCTTTGGGACATCCCAATGGTCAAGATAATTGTGGAACTTTGTCCGTCAATGAACGAAAAAGAAAATTGGATTTTTGTCTTACCGTAAAATCCTTTTCTCTGGTGTTCATTGACGGACACAGGACCCACCCCTCTATTGAGTTGGGTTATATTTCTTCTCACACTGCTTGCAACAAAACTGAGTGCCTATAGCAGGAAATGGTAGTATATCCCCTGGGACTGCCTCATAGGCATGGTAAAGCTTTTTCCTGTCTGGTGTCCTACTCCTGTAGGGGCAGCATAACCCAATGGTCAAGAAGATTCTGTGTCCGACAATGAACATAAGAGAAAAGGATTTTACTGTAAGACAAAAATCCAATTGTTTCATTAGTGGTGCATAAGGTTGGGTTTGGCGTTGAATGCATTTGAAGCCTATGGTAACTTTTTTTTGCCTTTTTAGCCTTGTACATTTGTGATCCTTCCTGTACATTATATTGGCTTGTTTTATTTCATAGCAATTTTTGGCCACGCAGCTGATTATGCAAACATCCGAATCTGGGATAAGCGCAAAGAGCCTGAGGGGCCGAGATTCTACACGGAAGCAGGATGCCTCTGAAAAGGTACTATTTGCCACATGTGCAGGAGCCAGCTCTAATATGTACTTTTAACTCTCTGGAGGACTTTTATAGTATATGTTTACTGGTTAGAGCTTAAAGATAGATTAGTTGTCAAAGTATCCATATTTTTGCTATCTTTACAAGGTACTGTACTAGAGTAATGAGCCATCAGATTTTGTGGAATCAGATGTGACCTCCCACTCAACTTTAAAGATGCACAAATTATCCCACAACCTGCTTCTTGATAAAGAAAATAAGTTATTTAAATCCTATGATGATTTTGCAGTTGGTTTGGGATCTCCTTTAAGGCTCTGATATTGTTATATTAAAATATTATCAGCAAGCACTAGATGCCGCCGAGCCACCACAGCATCAGATTTGCGTAACATGCCAAATATGAGCAGTGTGTTTTTTTTTTTTTTTTAAGTTTGGTTCCTTCTCAGAAATCTGTGGGTGAAGGGGAGTATTATAAAGGACTTATTCGTCCATCAATGGATTTACCAAATTTGCAATAAATGGCTTTGGTTGATCACCACTATATTAGATATTGGTAGCACTTGTTCTCCCCTTCTTTCATTAAGGCAGTATTTGTAGACTGAGAGGTATTTATTGCCTATAATCGTCTACATAGGGAGCAGACAGGTGAGAGAGTGAAAGACCTGGGTCAAGCTACAAGAGGACTTGGAAAGGAAGGCTCAGGCTTTAAACAGGACTTCACCTGAAAAGAGAAGCTCCGCTTATCCTCCTTTCCCCTCTTTTTTTCTCCTCATTGTAAATATATATACTGTGTATATATATATATATATATATATATATATATATATATATATATATTAGTGATCGACCTATATATCGAGGGCTGATCTGCACTTTCCCCGGTGTATCGGAATCGGCCACCAAGGTGACTGATGTTGCCGATATTTCAGGAAAGTACTTGTACCGGAGTGATGCCTGCAGCTGGAGGCATCACCCCGGTACCGCCGTCCATAGCCGACAGTCGGCTGTCTTGTAATGACAACCGATGCGGCTGAGAAGCCGCTCGGCTGTCATTACAAGGAGCAGGAGGGAATATCCTGTCCCGTCCACATGAGTAACTGTCTAATGATAAAAATAAAAAATGTTTTTAAATGTGTGAAAATATCGGCCGATACCGATATGCAATGGCCAAAATAGCGGTATCGGCAAGAAAAAAAAACGAAATCGGTCGATCACTAATATATACATACATACGTACATACAATAGTTTTATTTTTTTTTTTCCAGGAAGCGGGTACCTAGTTTTGACATGTACCTGTTGCCACTTCCTCACCCCCCTCCTGTCCAAGCCCACAACCTCCTGGGACACCTCCACAGGTCCTGGGAGGCTGTGGGACAATTCAGGAAGCACAGTCGGGAGCCAGCTGTGAGCCCACAGGAAGTCACAGCCAGATTCCCCACAGTCCGCATGGTTGAACGGGGACCCAAAGACTGGCAAAGAACTGGCCCGGGGCAAATCGGCACTTGATCCTGGGCTAGTAGGAGCCTTTCCGCATCAGCTCCGGAAGGTTTTACCCCCCCTTCCTGACCAGGCCATTTTTTTGTATTAAAGCACGGAGTTGCTTTAACTGACAATTGCACGGTCCTGCGACGCTGTACCCAAAAAAAAATTGATGCCTTTTTTTCCCCACAAATAGAGCTTTCTTTTGGTGGTATTTGATCACTTCTGCGGTTTTGATTTTTTTGCACTATAAACAAAAAACGAGCCATAATTTTGAAAAAAAATAAAAAAATGTCTTACTTTCTGCTATAAAACGTATCCGATAAAAAAAAGTTAAACAAAAGTCAAATTTTTTTTCATCAGTTTTAGGCCGATATGTATTCTGTTACATATTTTTGGTAAAAAAAAAATACTAATAAGTGTATATTGATTGGTTTGCGCAAAAGTTATAACGCTTTACAAACTATAGGATACATTTATGGACTCTTTATTTATTTTTATTGTTTTTACTAGTAATGGCGACAATTGGCGATTTTAAGCAGGACTGCGACATTGCGGCGGACAAATCTGACACGAAGTGACACTTTTTGGGGACCAATGATACCATTACAGTGATCAGTGCTAAAAAAAAAAAATGCACTGTTACTGTATAAATGACAATGGCAAGGAAGGGGCTAACACCAGGGCGATAAAGGGGTTAAGTGTGCCCTCAGGGAGTGCTTTCTAACTGTCTGGGGAGTGAAAGCACTGAAGGAAAAGTGAGATCTGTGTTTTCACAGAGACAGAGGTTGCACAGGCAGCCAATCATATACTTGATTTTGTGCAGCTGGGCCGCCCGCAGTATATATGCGGTGAGCGGACAGGAACTGGTTTAAAGGAGAAGTACAGCCAAAGCTCGTCGCTATCCGTGAGGCCAAATATATTCCTTCCTGTCTTTGTGCGAGTGAGTGAGGCGCACATCGCATTCCCAGGATAGAGACCCGTTTTTTGTGGAGAGCCCTAGGTCTCGTAACAACGTTTGGGACCCGGAACGCCCAGTCACCTAATGGCTGTGATAGCCAATCCGAGGCTATCACAGTGATCAAGTCCTGTGCAGTCCCCCCCACTGTGTTTTCTTTCTCTTCTGAATGGAGAGAAAGATAGATACATACAGGGGAGAAAGATGTAAAATATACATATATAATAGCTACATCAAGGTTTAATCTAGGTCAATGTTAGTCAAGGTCAAAGGTCAGGGGTCTATCTATTTTGGGTAGGATTTTCTTTTCTTTTTTTTTTTTTTTGTAAAGCATTTTTTTAACTTAGTATCAGTGTCAATATGTTTGTTTTTGGGCAGGAAAAAAAAAGCAAAATGGGCACTATTGTTTCCTGGGCCCTATTACAAGTACAAACAACAAATACCATACACATAGGTAATATCACTGTGATCGTCAGAGCAGGAGAATTTAATTTGGGGTCTTCTTTAGATAGTAAGTCATGGTAATTGGCAATTCAGCCAAATTTTAATGAAGAAGTAATGTTTCCTCTGTAACTTTTACCTATAGGGAAGCCTATATTAAGGCTTACCTATAGGTACTGTAAATATCTCCTAAACATGCACCGTTTAGGAGATATTTACTTTGCATGCAGTCAGTGACATCACTGGTGCATGCGCCCTCAAGTAAGGGCCGCCCATGACTTTCCTTCAGAGCCCTGTGCTGTGAACGGCGGCTCCGTGCAGGCGCGGGAATGACCTCATCGCGGCTTCGGCCAATCAGATGGCTGGATGACACGAACCCAGAAGTAAGACGGCTGAACATGTCGGCCGTGTCACCAGTGAGCGGACAGCGATGCAGGGGCTTCGTTCTAAGGTAAGTATTTCATAATGAGCTAATATGCGATGCATACTAGCTCATTATGCCTTTTTGTCTCTCAGGTTTTTTTTTTTTTAGGTTTATATATTTTTTACTATTTTGGGCCAGTTTTCCTTTAAAAAAAAAAAAAAAAAAAAAAAAACTTGAGCTATTCGTTACCATTTACCACCAAAAGAAAGCCCAGTTCGTCCATAAAGGAATAGGGTACAATTTACCTGGATAGACAAAGTAGTTGCTATGATATATAGTTTTACTAACGCATGTCAAAGTTGCAAAATTGTGTTGAGGCATTAACATTTGTTTTACCCTCAGGGATTAAAGTGAATCTAAAATGAAGTTTAGGGCCACTTCAAAATAATAATAATAAACTTTTTTTATTGTAGTTTAGAAACTGGTTTAGCACAGCTTATGTAGTTTCTTACATACAGGAAATAGGCAAATTGTACAGATATCAAACCTTTTACAGGAGAGTAAAACAATACTGTTAAAACAAACTGATCGTCTAGAGCATTTACTCCCACATACTGTCATATATCTGGGAAGCAACTTATTGTTGATATGTTCAAAGATCGTGAAATATGTTTTCTTGACCCTTTCAGAATAATATTGATGCAACAGGGAAATTAGATGAAGCTGTGGCATGTAAAAGCACATGCTTTTACAAGGGTCCAATTTAATGAATATTGATCATATTGAATGATATAGATTTTTCCATAAATGTATTTGGAAGTAATGGTGGCATATTTTTTACGTATTGCTGTTTTCGCTTTCAAGTTCCAAAGCTGGAGGTACCTAGGGGTGCCTGCTTGTATGTTTGAATACACTGCTCAAAAAAAATTAAAGGAACAATTTGTAATCATAGTGTAGGATCAAATCCATTAAGTCCCTGGGATATTGATCTGGTCAGTTAGGTAGCAGAGGGGGTAGTTAAGCAGTTTCAGCTACTTTGGTGTTAATGAAATTAACAACAGGTGTACAAGATGGGCAACAATGAGACAACCTCAAAAACAGGAATGGTTTTACAGGTGGAGGCCACTGACATTTTTTCCCTACTCTTTTCTGACTGTTTCCTCTGGTTTTGCATTTGGCTAGGGTCAATGTCACTACTGGTAGCATGAGGCGATACCTGGACCATAAAGAGGTTGCACAGGCAGCCAAACTCCTCCAGGATGGCACATCAGTACGTGCCATTGCCAGAAGTTTTTCTGTGTCTCCCAGCACAGTCAAGAGCATTGATGAGATTCCAGGACACAGGCAGTTACTCTAGGAGAGCTGGACAGGGCCGTAGAAGGTCCTTAACCCTTTAGAAGGACCGGTAGCTGCTCCTTTTGTACAAGAAGAAACAGGATGAGCACTGCCCTACAAAATTACTTCGACTTCCAGCAGGCCACTGGTGTGAATGTCCCTGACCAAACAATCAGAAGCAGAATTCATAAGGGTGGCCTGTGCTCATTGCCCGGCACTGTGGAGCTCGATTGGCATTTGCCATAGCACACCAAAATTGGGAGGTCTACCACTGGCGCCCTGTGCTTTTCACAGGTGACAGCAGGTTCACCCTGAGCATATGTGACAGACGTGAAAGGGTCTGGAGAACCCGTGGAAAACATTTATGCTGCCTGGTAACATCGTACAGCATGACTGGTTTGGTGATGGGTCAGTGATAGTCTGGGGAGGCATATCCATGGAGGGACGCACAGACCTCTACAGGCTGGACAATGGCACCCTGACTGCCATTAGATATCGGGATGAAATCCTTGGACCCATTGTCAGACCCTACGCTGGTGCAGTGGGTCCTGGGTTCCTCCTGGTGCACGACAACGTATGGCCCCATGTGGTAAGAGTATGCAGCCAGTTCCTGGAGAATGAAGGAATTGATACCATTGAATGGCCCCCATGCTCACCTGACCTAAATCCAATAGAACACCTCGACACCGCCAATTTGCAACTCAGTCTGTTCAGGAGCTCAGTGATGCCATGGTCAAGATCTAGGAGACAATATCCCGGTCACCATCCATCGTCTCATTAGGAGCATGCCCCAACGTTGTCAGGCATGCATACAAGTCTTTGAATTCAGCCCTTTGTAGGTTGATCATTTTCATTTCCATCAAATGATGTGGCATCCTTTCATTCCGAACACATTACCCAGTCCATATCAGTATAGATATCCAGAATGATATTATTCCCCATTGTGATCTGATGTGTTTTCAAAGTGTTCCTTTAATTTGTTTGAGCAGTGTAATTTTTAAGGCTCCATGGAAACCTGGGTCTGCAGACCTCTGAAATCAAAATTATTACTTTGGTACCCTCCTTAATCATGTACTGTACTATTGGTCCATCAGCGTGAGCAACAGTGAAGTAGACAAAGGGGGTGTCGCTAAGTGTGATTCTAGAAACTAAAATGACTATTTGCTTAAATTATTATTATCCCAACATCATTAAATTATTTGGTTATCCCAACATCATTAAAGCAGACAGAAACTCTCACAAGACTTGCTCTGTCTGTCATGTGGCAGATATCAGTGTACCCAATCTTACAAAGTACATGTTAAGTGTCTTCAGGTTTTGATATACAGAAGCAAAAAACACTGCTCAAAAAAATTAAAGAAACACTTTGAAAACACATCAGATCTCAATGGGGAAAAAATCTCATGCTGGATATCAATACTGATATGGACTGGGTAATCTGTTAGGAATAAAAGGATGCCACATAATTTGATGGAAATGAAAATGATCAACCTAGAGAGGGCTGAATTCAAGGACACCCTAAAATCAAAGTGAAAAAATGATGCAGCAGGCTAGTCCATTTTGCTGAAATTTCATTGCAGTAACTCAAAATGGTTCTCAATAGGCTACGTGCTTGTATGCAAGCCTGACAACGTCGGGGCATGCTCCTGATGAGACGACAGATGATGTTCTGAGGAATATTCTCCCAGATCTGGACCCGGCATCACTGTGTTCCTGAACAGACTGAGGTGCAACCTGGCGGCGTTGGATGGACCAAAACATAATATCCCAGAAGTGTTATATTGGGTTTAGGTCAGGCGAGTGTGGGGGCCATTCAATGGTATCAATCCTTCATCTTCCAGGAACTGGCTACATACTCTTTCCACATGAGGCCGGGCATTGTCATGCACCAGAGGGAACCCAGGACCTACTGCACCAGCGTAGGGTCTGACATTGGGTCCAAGGATTTCATCCCAATACTTAATGGCAGCCAGGGTGCCATTGTCTAGCCTGTAGAGGTCTATGCATCCCTCCATGGATATGCCTCACCAGACCATTACTGACCCACCACCAAACCGGTCATGCAGAACAATGTTACAGGCAGCATGATTTTCTCCACAGCTTTTCCAGACCCTTTCATTTCTGCCACGTGCTCAGGGTGGACTTGCTCTCGTCTGTGCTTCAGTGGCGGACCTGCCAATTCTGGTGTTTTAATGGCAAATCCAATCAAGCTCCACAGTGCCGAGCAATGAGCACATGGCCCACTAGAGGACGTCAAGCCCTCAGGTCACCCATAAGAAATCTGTTTCTGATTGTTTGGTCAGAGATATTGACACCAGTGACCTGCTGGAGGTAATTTTGTAGGGCTCTGGCAGTGCTCATCCTGTTTCTTCTTGCACAAAGGAGCAGATACCGGTCCTTCTAAAGGGCTAAGGACCTTCTACTGCCCTGTCCAGCTCTCCTAGAGTAACTGTCTGTGTCCTGGAATCTCCTCCAACTTCTGGCAATGGCACGTATTAATGTGCCATCCTGGAGGAGTTTGGCTGCCTGTGCAACCTCTTTAGGGTCCAGGTATTGCCTCATGCTAAGAGTAGTGACACTGACCCTAGCCTAAAAAACAAGTGAAAAACAGTCAGAAAAGATGAGTAGGGGAAAAAAATGCCAATGACCTCCACCTGTAAAACCATTCCTGTTTTTGAGGGCTTTCTTATTGTTGCCCATCTAGTGCACCGGTAATTTCATTAACACCAAAGCAGCTGAAACTGATTACCAACCCCCTCTGCTACTTAACCAATCTGATCAATATCCCAGGAGACTTGATGCTATGCTCTGATTAAAAAGTGTTCCTTTAATGTTTTTGAGCAGTGTTTATATAATTTTTTTTTTAAATTTTATTCCTGAATTGGAATTAAATTCTTTTTCTCGTGGCATCTTATTTTTATGTGAGCAGCAAGAGAAGCCAGTGCCGGCTAAAAGCCTTCTTAAGCCTTATTTGAGTTTTGCTTTTCCTCCTAAGCTTCATGTTAAAGTCCTGGCTCCTCTTCTGCTTTTGTGTTGTCAGCTTGTCCGTGTTTTGTGTTGGAGATGCTCCGTGGAATCTGACCTGTTTTTCTGTTTGTCCTTTAACAGGACAGTGTCCCCATGGGCTCTCCTGCCTTCCTTCTCTCTCTCTTTGTAAGTATTGAATAGCTGCAATGTGATGGATGGAATGAGTGTACCAAGATTTGGTAGTCTTCAGTTAGAGCTGTTTGACTTTCTTTACTATGCTTTGCTTCTGTCTAGCATTGCTTCCTTAGTGCCTCTATCTGTACTTCAAGCTGTTGTTTTGTTTATTTGTAATAAGCTTACATGCATGTAGAATTTTCTTCAATCTAATAATCTCAAGGTAGCAGAGTCAGTTAACTTCCTGTGCAGTGCATGATAAAGAAGATCTACTAATTTCGCAGTGTAGCAGTTCAGTTAAAGCAACGTTTCAGAACAGTGAAATATGAATACAGACAGGGTTAATACAGCAGCACTAAGATGAGAAGGCAGAAGTTCCAGCTTAGAATTATCTCAGGTATGTGAGAAGATTTTTCTGAGTCACAGCAAAGCCTTTCAAAGAGAAGCGGCTACAAAGCTTTATTCCCATGCATGAATGCTTGCATTGCATTTCACAGCACTGTTTCTTTTTGCCTTCTTCACTGAACAGGATGGTGGTACTAGAGGTCGTCGCTGTGCAATCGAAGCAGATATGAAAATGAAGAAATGAAGTGACCGCGGCCTATAAATCATATGGAATATCATGTAGTAGTTGTAACCAATGAAGACTGGATCATGTGATGTCTATTTAAGTTAATGTGTAAAACCCCAGTATCTGGGTCTTATAGTGAGCACAGTCATGTTTGTGTGTCCTCCCATGAAGTGGCACTTTACAGGCAGTATTGATTATAACGTGTAGATATGTACAGATGCCAACAACAGCGACTTCTTATGGTTAGTCAATCATAATAATGTAAGTGGATGTTATGCAGGTCTCACTTGAAATGAGATTACAGTTCATATTTATTTAGAACAATAAAAACGTAGAATAGGACATCTACTAAAATCTCCTTGTTCTGTATAGACTTTGGATATATGCTGATAGTATGAATGTAGGATGACTGAATCAGAATTGGGAAATATAAATACATTCCATGATGATTAGTTCTCCACAAATATGATAACTATTGATAGTGTGTTGTCTTTACTATTTAAGTTTCTTTACATATACAGCATTCATGGTATTTATTTTGCTATGTTTTGTACAACATAACACAGCCACAAAGTAGCCAATCTTTTTAAGTTAACAAGATACACACTCTATTGTCTTTTGCTTAAGTTTGAGGAACCAGCTATAGCTAGACCTCTGTCAGTATCTGGCCATGACTTAGGTAAGTTCTGATTACCCAGACTGTCATGTCCTAGACATTGCTGATTGTACTCCCTGAAGATGAAAGGGGCTTGAGCTTGAAGGGTCAATCCACCCAAAACGAATAACCCAGTTTTTGTTGGATAATGCTGAATTAAATCGAATGGTTTCCTAAACTTCTTATGACTGTGGTGATGGAAATCCCTCTGGGTTTTCTGATCTGCATGCTTGCGGTGTCTTACTTTTCTTGTGTGGTTTTCAGTTTGTTATGGAGAATGCAAGGGATGACGGAAAGAATCCAAAACTATAGCAGGGATACCCACAACTTGGGTCCCTGAGAGAGATTTAGGAAGCCATCAGCTAACTCGGCTAACCAGACTCCACCTATAACTTAAATTGTTTTGGGGTGGAGTGGACTGACCCTTTAGGTTGGGCTTTGATTTCGACATTCTTACCAAAAATAACACATTGAATAGCTGTCAGCATTTTTAGGAGTTCTGTAAACCTTTGTGTAATATAGTCATTTTTTTTTTTATACTTGATGTATATGTTGATTTAAGTTGAAAATAAAAAGCACTATGTTGGCTTTATGCCAAAGAAATCTTAGTGAGATCTGTGTTCATTTTTCTACTATACATGTTTGTTTAAGTGAACCTGTGCTCAGACTATGCACACTTAAAGCAGAACTAAACCATCCTATCCGTTACAGCCAAGGAAGCTACAATTTTAGCCTTTTGTTTGTTCTGCAGTTGCCAAAGTGCTGCACATTGGATCAGTTATGACACCAGCCATTTCATGGCTTGACAGTTTGGTTTGGAACACAAGCATCTGTGACAGTTTTCATTCATAGCATGCCGTGAATGTAACTGTTTTGGGAAACCGATGGGGAAATTAATAGGTTTAGTTATGCTTTCAGTATTTACATATTCTGCACAAGCTGTAAAATCACTTTTAAACAAACCCTCATTAACCTCTGATGCCATAGGCATTTTGTAGAAATGTGTCTTTTCATTTCCCTACAGAATCATAGAAATCACAACGGCTTTTTTTTTTTTTTACCGGAATCTTGGTAGCATGCAAACGTTTTAATGTAAGGTAACGGCATGTGTTTTTACATTGTATTGTTTTAGAATAAATTAACTTTCAGTATAAGCAGCTAGAGAGATTAGGGATGGTTCGTTTTAAAACCTGTCTCTTGTTCATTGAGGGACAAAGAAATTCGGAGACATTATGGGCAGTTAAACCTACAGGTGGATTTAGACACTAGCAAGCAAAAAAAAAAAAATTAAGCCAGCTCGGTATAACCCTTTCTACTCCAAGATATCTATTTTGGTTAGTGTACAGGATAGACATCTTTTTTATCTGCTGAGAAAAGTCAAACTTTTTTGCTAGCCACTTTTTTCTTCTACTGAGATATCTTTTCTTTAATTAAGTTTCCTCTGCAAGCTGCTTAAGCTGATCTCTATGTGTACCTTTATGGTTTGATGTTTCTTCAGCGCTAGTTCTGGAAGCTGTACCCAGGACTGGATGATTGAAGGGTAGCCACAGAATGTGTCCTTCAGGGCACTAAGTTCTGCATTGTATTGCTTTCCAGATCTGTGTATAATGAATTGGCCACCAAAGGTCTTTTCAAGTTAAGAGCAATGGAATAGCCCCAGTTGGCACCATGCCACTGAAGATTTACATAGTGAGTCAGCTGTGTGGGCTGAGAATTTGGAGCTACTTCTCGCTTTCTGTTGGTTGACTACAGAAGGGGTTAGCACTGTGGGGCTAAGGGCTGTCAACTACTGGGTGCATTCTCAGGCTTGCTTTATGCTCTCTGAAGGCAGAGATTATAGACATGCCAGGTCAATCCCCTGCAGAATCTAATCTGCCTGCAGAGTTAGTGGGCCTGTTGGCTTTCAACTGCTGAGACTCTGTCCGATGCTGGCTCTCTTCAATCTATAGCAAGCAGCACTATACCTGAGGAGTCTCGGGCCTTCCATTACTTCCAGAATTCTCGAGAGACCGTCTTGGCTCTTATTGATGCGGTTCATTAAAACTCAAGGAATCATCCTGCAGCTTCTACAAGGTCTGTCCCCTTGTTTAGGCTCTTTTAGAGTCCCCAAGGCTGCTGAGACCTTTCCGGTGCATCTGCTGTTCGCATTTGTCCTTTACAAGCTATTCATTCTTCACAAATTCCTAGAAGCCCTGTTCATGTTTGCTTGGACTTTTGTTAAAAGGTGGCTTCCCCCGCTATACATCTACCAGTAGGGATTGGAGGCTCATTCTAAAATCTTGTTTTTTTACAAACCCTGCCTTGCAACTTGCCCTGGACCTGTCTTTAGTCTGCTAAATTCTAGCTTAATGGGTTAAGGCCATCAAAAAAAAAATACAGTTGAAAGTCAAGCTTATTTCTTATTTATAGAGCAATTGAAGCTCATGTCAGTAGCCTTAAACTACTGCATTGATGGGTTTTCAGGGATCTCCCCTCTCATTACCCCCCAAGAATCCCCTGTCAGTGAACATGAAGAGTTTTTTAGTTTTTTGGCTTTGGAATCGGCATGCAAAAAGAGTTTTCTTGGGGCTGTGCTAGTTACCCTTTTAAGGATGTCATTGGGGTAAAAGTACCCATTTATCCCAGCAGAAAATGCCTAGGATTCAGTGCCAGAAGACTCCTCTGTTCTCTGAGAATAATCTTTTGTTATTCCTAGACCTGAAATTGCAAAGTCAAGTCCAAGCCTGGCTCCCATTCCACCCACAAACCCTGGGCTTCCAATTCCCCCAAGATAAATCTTCAGCATGAGCTGGTGCACTCCATTTCCAAAGAAGCGGAACATCTGTTAGTCTTTGCAGGCATTTGAGCAACTATCATCTCGGATGGATGAGGTTTCCTGGACCTCCAAGCTAGACTTCATCCCTCAGCCCCTCCTTGGTTCATGTCTTAAAAACCGGTCTGTGTCTGCATACAGATTAGCAGATCTATATATGCAGCCTTTGATGGTCTTTTTGAGCAAGGAGTTATCACCCCCAGTACCTTTTGTGGAACAGTTCCACTGTTTTTAAAAATAAAAAACATTTTCCTCATCTTGAAACTAAAGACACATTTATTCAGGCCCAAAAAAATATCTCTATCTAGGAGACATTCTGGACTTTGTAGACATCAAAGGGTGTGACTGCATGATTTCTTCCTAGCCCTTACAGTTTGTGGCCCTATCTTCTGAACCTCAGGTGTTTACCAAAGTGCTAGCTTTTTGCTAGCATTGCTGAGCTCCCAGGGCATTTCCCATTGTGGGATACCTGGACGACTTTCTGTTTAGGGAAAAGTCTGGGCAGGATCTGTAGACAACATGGCTTTTAAACAGTTTGGCTCCTGAACCCTCCAGAAGTAAGCCGAACCAACTCTGTGCTTAGAAAATGTGGATCTTCTTCAAGATACAGCTCAAGATAGTTTATCTTCCCTGGGAGAAACTTCAAATTTTTTGCTTCCAGACCCTTTACTCCTGGAGTCGTTCATCTACCTTCTCCAGACCCCTACAGCTGAACATCCTGTCTTCGTTAGATTAGTCAATCCAGTTTTTGGACAGACCACTTCACCTTGTGCCGAAGACTAGGTTGTACCTGGCTTGGTGGCTCAAGAATCCTGCTCTGGGAAAGTCCTTTCATTCGATCTCTTTGAAGGTTACTCATTAGGGATGCCAGCCTGTCTGGCTGAGTAGTGTGGAAAACACTGCCTTTGTAAAGGATTTAGATAGGGTGGACTCTCCTCACCTAATCAACATTGTATATCTTGGGGTGATTTGATTGTTCATTCAATGCTGAACATCCTAATAAAAGTTAGTGGCATATATCATTAAACATTAGTGGCATACATCAATCCAAGTTTTGACATGGCAAGAGACGTAGAACGGGTCCAGTCCTGTCCTGGGTAGAACTTTGTTTTTCAGCCTTGTCCACTGTTTACATTCCAGATGTGAACAATTGTCAGGCAGAATTTTCACCCGGCAGTGCCTGGACCTGGGGGAAAGGGTCCCAGGTATGTTCTAGAACCTGTTTCACAGGTGGGGGAAGCAAAATGTAGACCTCTTGGTTTCAAGGTTCTACAGCAAACTGGACAGGTTTGTTTCTAGGTTCAGGGATCCCCTAGAAGATTCAATGCTCTTGTCGCCATGTGGAATCGGTATGCCTTTTACTCCTCTCAAACTACTCCTCATCTGCATCACAGGATTAAGATGGAGGGCATTCAGTGATACTCATACATAGCCCTGGACTGGCGCAGACGAATGGGGTACTTCAACCTGATCAGAATCCTGGCTAATGCTCCATGGGCTCTTCAGTTGCTGTAGCATTGCTGCTTTTAACAGCTGTTGAAGCCAAAGTTTTGAAAGATAGGGCCATCTCAGAGCTGGCTATCCTTGTGATGCTCAAAGATAGTCTGCTTACCACAAGGTCTGCTATTGCCACTGTGGAATTTGTTCAACCAAATTCATGCATTCCCTCTCCCTCTTCGAACCCTTGCCCCACCTACCTAGGAGGATAGAGAGGGAAGGTAGTCTGGTGATTCTAATTGCACCAGATGTGCCCACTGAGGCATTGCACTCTGGCATAGTCAAACTCCAAATTGACTCTCCGTAGGACAGGCAGCTGGACCTTCTCTCTCAAGATAGTCTGTCCTAGCCTGCTTCACTATTGCCCTCTGCTTGTAGTGTGTACTATCGCACGTGAAAAGCATAATTGGTGGAAAATCTTTGTATCATGGGTTTAATCCTTTTATCAATTAGGACTTGACAAGTCATCCTGAGCCCTGAGGACTATAAAGGTCAGATTTCTGCCTTGGCTGTGCTCTATCAGACTTCAGCTTCTCAAGATGAACCACCTGCTTAACAAGATGAACTACCACCAACCTCAGTTCATCTTGATAGTCACAGAAGTCTGTCCTGCTATTGAAATTAGTTTGAAAGGAAGTGACACCTTTACACCTGGGGATTTCTTTTGAACATTGTGGTGGAGAAATTTCTTATGATGTGGAAGAGTCTTACTGCCGTCATTTGTATTTGCATTTATGTAAGAGTTTCATTACCAAACATCACAAATTAGTGCAGTGCAACCCTATAATTAGTGCACAAACATATAACCGTGTAATTATTGTTAAAGTCCATTACTCCATAATTGAATCGGAATTGTGATATTTCCAGTCTTTATGGTCAAACAAACAAATCAAATAAAATAAAAGTCCAGCGCTCCCTTTAGAAGACCAGTGATCTTCCATTTCTTTTTTCTCTCCTTTTCATCCAGTGATCAGTGCACCACCATACACCAGGTGAAAAAACCTGCTCACCTAAAGTGTTTGTTACCCTAAAAAAAAAAAAAAAACAGATCCTGTTACCTTAAAGCATGAATAACGAATAACAGCACAGTGCTTGTGCTTTGTAATTTGGCCCCTTCTATCACCTAGAAACCTGGCTGATCCTGGGTATACACCCCCCCCCTGTAAACTGACCCCGGTTTATTATTGCTGCTTAGCCCTGACACCGTTGGTCAGTTTACGTGCCTCCGTCATCCACAGCCCTGCTCTGTCCTCTCCTCTCTCCTTTCCTTGCCTGTCTGCTCTGTGTCGGTGCCCGTCCCTCCCCTCCTGCTGCTATTATAACTACAATAAAAACATCCCATCCCTTCTGTAACATAATGTTATCAGGGTTTGTATGGTCATGAAAAACCTGGAAAGGTTATGGAATTTTAAAATGGCAATTTCCAGGCCTGGATAATTTGTGGAAAATTTAACCCACAAAGTTTTGGAAAAGTCATGGAAATTTGAGAGAAAGGCGCCACTCACTGTAGCAGATGTAAATCATTTTATTGACACATATTAAGAAATTACATGGAGGTGTAAATGCTATCTTCATAGCTCTGTGTCCTTCCGGGTCCGCTGTGTTTCCATCCCCGAGGCTGGCCAGCAGCCGGGAGATTGACACTAGGGGGAAACCAATCAGGAGACTCAGTCAGATCGAGGCAGCGGTGAAGCGCATACCTCACTGGAGGGCCACACGAACCTGATGACGCGGGGGGGGGGGGGGGGTAACCGGTTTTCGGAGCATGCGTGAACCTCTCCTTCAAGGAGCAGTTCACGCATGCTCCGAAACCGGTTACTGCCCCCCCACGTCATCACGTTCATGCTGCCCTCCAGTGAGGTATGCGCTTCACAGCTGCCTCGATCTGCCTGAGTCCCCTGATTGGTTATTCCCTAGTGTCATCTCCTGGCTGCTGGCCAGCCTCAGGGACGGAAACACGGCGGACCCGGAAGGACACCGAACTATGAAGATAGACTCTTACCTCCCATGTAAGTTTTTAATATGTGTCAATAAAATTATTTACATCTGCTACACTGAGTGGCGCCTTTCTCTCTTTTCTGCCTGTTCGTGGGACTGTTGCTTTGGCCTAACAAAGAGCTCCCCTCAATGTAACCGCCGCATTTGTGCATCTGTTCCATCCATACCAGTCCGGCTGCACCTTATCCATCATGACTGTCTGAGCTGAAGCCTTATCCCCAAGCAGGAGCGTCCATCAAATCTTTTTCTTTATCCAGTATATTTGAATATAGTTGATAATATTGGTTAAATTACAATAGTTAACTTTCGCGCAATATGTCACGTGATGTTCTCTGCGTGGGGTAACCTTTTTTACAGTCTTATGGGGGTAACGCAGTTTCAGCTAACAGTGTGTAGCAATACCAGGAAAATGGGTGTAACATGGATTTTCTTCTTATTTAACATGTATACATAGTCATTTCATGAAACATTAGGCCATGAATATTTACTTGAAGTCATGCAATAGTCATGGAATTTTATTGGTAAAAATGTGAATGAACCCTGTGTTATGTGTCCGTGTCATATAAAAAATATGCCGAGCTTTACCTATATCAGAGCGCCTCCTGGCGCTCACGTGACTCCTCGGCACTCTCTCCTCCCCTCCTTCCTGGCTGACGTCAGCGGGAGTACTCAGCCCCGCCCACTACAGCGGACCGCCAGGCAAAGGAGAGAGCCGAGGAGTCACATGAGCGGCGGGAGACGCTTCTATATAGGTACAGGTTAGCATATTTTTTATATAGCACCCACACGGGTACATAGCGTAATGTTTTCGAGGGGATGGGGTGTTTTTGTTGTGTTGATTTAACCACTTTAAGCAAATAACAAGAGCAAAAAGAAATGGAAGATCACTGGTTTTTTGAGTGGAGCACTCGACTTTTATCTAATTTTGTTTTGATTTTGATTTGTTTGAATATAAAGACTGGAAATATCACAATTCAGATTGAATTATGGAGTAATGGACTTTCACAATAATTACACTGTTTGTGCACTAATTATAAGGTTGCACTGCACTAATTTATTTATGAATCTGTTATAAGGTGTTGGGAGATCACTATATAGTATTCAGCCAGCAATCTATTCTTGGATTATTCATTCATTTCTTTTTTTGGAATTAACAGTGGTAGCACAGATTGATAATTGGAAATTTTCGTTACCATATATGCAGTTTTTCTTTTTCATATGTTGTATTTAAAGACTTTTATTTTTTCCTAACTAGCATGTCATTGTTATATATTATAGCAGCGTTACTGGTCTGGTATCTCATAGAGGCCTATCCAGTTTGGCTCCAGAGCAATTTTCTTCATTTTTCGCATACATGTAAAAATCCTAATTTTTGGCAATAAAATTACTTAAACCCCCAGAACATTATATATTTTCTTAAAGCAGAGGCCTTCTAGAAGAAAAAGGCGATAGTTGCACATTTTTATCTCACATGATATTTGGGTATTTGTTTATTAAACACAAATTTTCAGAAAAAAAATATACTAAAATGAATTTTAGTGCAAAAACACACAATACCCATTTTTTGGTTAAAATATAAAAAAAAAGTTGCATTGAGTAAATAGATCCCAAACATTCCATGTCTTAAAATTGCCCGCGCCCTCGTTATAGTCAAAAACGATGGTGCTCAAATATCTCCATAGGTTACGCTTTAAAAGCCGTTACAGCTTATCAGTTTAGAGTTAACTAGGAGCTCTCTTGCTAGAATTATTGTTCTCACTCTGACATGTGTGGTGCGACCGTGGTTTTGGTAAAATATAAAAGATAATGTTGCATTGAGTAAATAGATACCAAATATGCTAATACTCAAAGGTGCGTTAACCTGAGAAATGGGGACAAACTATGGTACCTTCATAAGTAATGTTTTACAATCCTTTTACAGGTTATTAGCATAGAGTCAATCCTGAAGTATGGCCCAACAATTATTGCTTTTGCTCTGACGTTCACGGTGATACCTCACATGTGTGAAACCATCCTGGCTGTTTTCCTGCGGGTCCAGGCTCCCTGAGGAATCGCAGAATCTAGCAATCACTGTGGGCAGCAGCGAGGATAGAGCTCCCCTTTTCAGCACTGTAAAAGTGAAGATCAAAGCTGCAGCCGCAGCCATAATCGTGGTATATCTACTTAATGACAGGCTGTAAACATATGTACTAGTTAATCAAGACCTGAGGTGGTTATACCCAGAGTTTTTTTTTTTTTATTTTGTTGTCTGTCGGCGATTCTATTTTATTTATTTAAAAGTGATCCGAGCAGCTACAGGCAGTCCCGAAGTTGCATACATCCGAATTGCATACATTTCATACTTACAAACGGGGAGAAAACAGGATGTGAGAAGAAATTACCCCTTGGAAGGGAAATTCACTCTTGTAAGGCCCAGTTCACACTGCTGTGACTTGGAAGCTGGCATCCCAGAGTGACTTCGGCATGTCTTGCTTACAACTTCTTTAACAGAAGTCACATCAAAAGTAAAGCAAGAGCCTTTTTATAAGTCGGAGCGACTCAAGTCCATCCTATTTGAATGGTTCTATTGCACTTTATGGGGCGCAACTTGTGCTCTCAAAGTCGGTGCGCATGTTGCACCAGAGTGAACCAGGCCTTAGAGTTATCATGGGAAAAATGGGTCTCCACAGAAGCTTTCTCACCAATTCTTGTTTCCACAACAACCCAATATTTTCAAAATCCAATTGTCACAGGGACAGAAAGTGAGGTAAAATCTTCTGAACAGAGGTGCAGACCGCAAATCAAACGTTACAGGAGTGTTAATGTTTCCCTATGCTATCCAAAAAACTTAAATGCAACTCCAGCCAAAAAATTATTTTTAACAAAATGTACCTGTTCCAACTTGCATACAAATTCAACTTAAGAACAAACCAACAGAACCTATCTTGTTTGTAACACGGGGACTGCCTGTATACAGCCACCCTTCAGCTCTGCTGCCGCCTTTATCGGGCTCTCTTATCCTATCTGGGAGCCCAGTACCGATGCGACATCTGCTTCCCTACACAATGTGAGTGGAACTGATATTGTTCCTTTTGTCGAGGAAAAAAAAAATTCCCCCAAGGTGATCAATGTGCATTGCAAGAATTATAACAACCTTTGTTGCAGATTCCTACCTTTTGTTATTTTGAAGTAATCCCTGTTTCTTCCTCTGTGCTGGGTGGGTTTAATGGGAGTAATTTCATAATTAGGAACCAGCTATGCAGCTGCAGAGCACTCACTAATGAGGAAATCTGCTGGGCCTGCATCCCTTTAGACGTGTTCCTATTGGGAACAATGCACCAAAATTGACATTTTTGTTGCAGGGAAAAATTGGTGAGCCAATCTTACAAGCAGGAAATTAAGTTTCTGGGGGGAGTTCAGTACACATTCTATGTACAGAACATCCCAAGGTAGCCATATTGAATTTTCAGAAAATTACAGTGTCTGCAGATTGAAAAGGAAAGGTAACTTAATAACATTCAATTACAATGACTTAATGTCTAGTGTCTTAATTGTATGCGTTAACTTTTCTTTATTTGCTATTTTTTTCCCCACGAAAGTGGAGTTACCCTTTAAGGATTTTATTACTTCTTGTTACGTTTTTTTTTTTATTTATTTTTTTATATATTTACTAGCCATTATCAGTTTGCACAGCAGCTAGTCAAACATCTTGGTTTAATCAGTTACTTTGGAGACCAGAGGAGAATTCTGTATTCCCCCCAATATCTCTCCATAAAGAGGACCTGTCATGGCCCATGCTATCACGAGGGATGTTGTTTATCCCTTGTGATAGTAATAAAGTTGATCAGAAAAAATTATAAAATAAAATATTAAAGCATTCCCTAAACCAACCCCCCCTCCCCCTCTTCCTCCATGCACATGTACAGTAGGTCCTGCACGAAAATGCAAACGGTGATTGCACTACACATGTAAGGTGTCAGAGTGAGAGCAATAATTCTAGGGCCAGACTGCCCGTGTAACTCTAAACTGGTAACTTGTAAGAGCTTTTAAATCATAAATCTCTGGATCATTTATTGTACCGTTTGGAATCTTTTACATCTTCGTTTACATTTTACCAAAAAAAAATGGGTATTATGTTGTGTTTGGTGCTCACTAAAATATAATAAAGTGTATTCAAAATTTGAAAATCCACTGCACAAATATAGTGTGACAAAAAAAAAAAAGTAAATTGCAACACCCACAATTTCATTCTTCAGGGTCTCTGCTTAAAAAAAATTATACAGTGCTCAGCATATACGAGTACACCCCAACAGCTTTGTCAGAAAACATTTACTTTCCTTTCAGAATCAACAGTTTCTATGGGACACTATATTACAAAATACTCCCACAAATGCGGACCATTGATTGCAACCAAGATTTGGTAATTTGCAATTTTGCACCCCAATGAAAGTCTTAGGAGCAAAGCTAAATTTTAGAGCACAAAATCCCAATTAACAAGAATTCAACTACAGGTGAGTCGAATTATCTATTAAACAGGTGTCCAGCAAACAGTTGATTATAAAAGGGCATTACTTAAAGTGGTTGTTAAGCCACTTGCAGGACTTTGTATAATTCTGTTTGTCTCCTAAGCCTGTGTGCCTCTATCTCTGTGTTTTTATAAAAAAAAAAAAATGCTGTATATACCGGATTTTAGTGTGATGCTCGGCGATCCTATTACTGGCTGACTCCCTCCTCTCCCCGTCTGACAGCTGCAGGGGGCGGGGCCGAGATTTCCCCGCTAACGTCACTTGGGAGGAAAGAGAGAGCCAGCTGGGCATGTGATCACCGAGCAGCACACTGAAATCCGGTATATACAGCATTCTTTGTTTCCCTAAAAAAAAAAAAAATGCTTTAACTAAGAAAACCCCTTCCCATTTCATGCTGTCAGCAATGGCACCACATGGAAGAGAAATGTCAATGTCACAAGGACTGAGAAAGAAAATCATTTCTTTACACAAAAAAGGTGACGGCTTCAAGAAGATCAGTAAAGTTTTACTTCTCAGTCAGAATACTGTAGCAAAAGTGATACAAAAATGTAACAACGATGGAACTGCAAACATCTCACAGAGACGTCCACAGAAATTAACAGGGTTGAAGAAATTCGGCATACAAACTCACTGCAGTTAGCTAAAGAATTAAAAAGCCAAACTGGGGCGATGGTTTCCAATGACACACTATGGCGTACACTGCAGAGTATGTATGTCATCCACGAAGGAAGCCTCTCCCAAAGCCCATGCACAAAAAGCCTACCTAGAATTTGCCAGGACCCATGCTGAAAAAGAAGACTACTGAGACTGATGGCTTCAAAGCTCTTTGGCATCGCAAAGGGGAGGACTACAAAGAAAAATGCATGGTGCCTGCATGAGTGCTGATGGTGTCTGGGAGTAATGCTACCATCACTCCGTGCCCTTGGTTGTCGTGCACTTTTCCAACATGGCAATGTTCCAAAACACACATCGAAGGCCACTGTTGCATTTCTAAAGAAAGGGAATTCTGCTAAAGAAGCTGAGGGTAAAGGTGATGGACTGGCCTAGCATGTCTCCAGACCTAAACCCTATTGAGCATCTGTGGGGCATCCTCAAACAGGAGGAGGAGGAGCGCAAGGTCTCTAACATCCACCAGCTCCGTGATGTCATCATGAAGGATGAGAAGAGGGACTCCAGTGGCAACCTTTGAAGCTCTGGTGAACTCCATGCCCAAGAAGGTTAAGGCAGTGCTGGAAAATAATGGTGGCCACACAAAATATTGACACTTTGGACATTTTCACTTAGGGGTGTACTCACTTTTGTTGCCAGCAGTTTAGACATTAATGGCTGTGTGTTGTGTTATTTTGAGGGGACAGCAAATGTACACTGATATACAAGCTGTACACTCACTACTTTACATTGTTGCAAAGTGGCATTTCTTCAGTGTTGTCACATGAAAAGGTGCAATACAATATTTACAAAAATGTGAGGGGTGTACTCACTTTTGCGAGATACTGTGTGTGTGTGTGATATATATACAGTGCCTTGCGAAAGTATTCGGCCCCCTTGAACTTTGCGACCTTTTGCCACATTTCAGGCTTCAAACATAAAGATGATATAAAACTGTATTTTTTTGTGAAGAATCAACAAGTGGGACACAATCATGAAGTGGACCGAAATTTATTGGATATTTCAAACTTTGTTAACAAATAAAAAACTGAAAATTAGGCGTGCAAAATTATTCAGCCCCTTTACTTTCAGTGCAGCAAACTCTCTCCAGAAGTTCAGTGAGGATCTCTGAATGATCCAATGTTGATCTAAATGACTAATGATGATAAATAGAATCCACCTGTGTGCAATCAAGTCTCCGTATAAATGCACCTGCACTGTGATAGTCTCAGAGGTCCGTTTAAAGCGCAGAAAGCATCATGAAGAACAAGGAACACACCAGGCAGGTCCGAGATACTGTTGTGGAGAAGTTTAAAGCCGGATTTGGATACAAAAAGATTTCCCAAGCTTTAAACATCCCAAGGAGCACTGTGCAAGCGATAATATTGAAATGGATGGAGTATCAGACCACTGCAAATCTACGAAGACCTGGCCGTCCCTCTAAACTTTCAGCTCATACAAGGAGAAGACTGATCAGAGATGCAGCCAAGACGCCCATGATCACTCTAGATGAACTGCAGAGATCTACAACTGAGGTGGGAGACTCTGTCCATAGGACAACAATCAGTCGTATACTGCACAAATCTGGCCTTTATGGAAGAGTAGCAAGAAGAAAGCCATTTCTTAAAGATATCCATAAAAAGTGTCGTTTAAAGTTTACCACAAGCCACCTGGAAGACGCACCAAACATGTGGAAGAAGGTGCTCTGGTCAGATGAAACCAAAATCGACCTTTTTGGCAACAATGCAAAACGTTATGTTTGGTGTAAAAGCAACACAGCTCATCACCCTGAACACACCATCCCCACTGTCAAACATGGTGGTGGCAGCATCATGGTTTGGCCCTGCTTTTCTTCAGCAGGGACAGGGAAGATGGTTAAAATAGATGGGAAGATGCATGGAGCCAAATACAGGACCATTCTGGAAGAAAACCTGATGGAGTCTGCAAAAGACCTGAGACTGGGACGGAGATTTGTTTTCCAACAAGACAATGATCCAAAACATAAAGCAAAATCTTAAATGGAATGGTTCACAAATAAACATATCCAGGTTAGAATGGCCAAGTCAAAGTCCAGACCTGAATCCAATCGAGATGTCAGAATATTTATACTGCTCTGAATATAACAGTGTCTATTTATGTAAATAAGCAAAGATCTGTAAGGTAGGAGAATCTCAACCTATTTCCACAAATCAATATGTAACAAGTTCTTTTTAATCGATTAATTTCTTTTTAAAAGCATATACCAATCTTAGTGAGTACAGTCTACAGTAGGGAATATATAAGAATATTTTTTCTTAAAACATGTATTCACAATAAATGTTTAGACTTGAGTGACATAAAGGGATAACTTTACATAAAATACAAACCTAAAACGATAAATGCAATGTGATATTTAGCTCAACAATGAAATAAAAATGAAAGCAAGATTAACTTTTCCCCAGGTATAGCATAAACCAGGGCTCGAAATTTCAAGTCCTGAGCTACTAGCCAGGCCTTAAGGGTTACTCGCCACTACTTGCCCCACCTAACCCCTACCCTGCCCCGCCCCTAAATGCGCCCTCAAAAAATTATTTTATAAAATTACACTGTTAAATGTTTTTGCATGACTGCAGAAGTTGCACAAATACATATTAATAACAACAGTGTGATTGTATGTGTGTTTTACCTGGATTTTAGGTGCATTTCTATTGAATTCTATTACACAGTGCATTTTATGAAGCCGCATTAAAGATGCAGCATGCAGGACTTTAAAGCGCTTTCATGAAAACGCACTTTGTAATAGAAATTCAATAGAAATGCACCTAAAATCCAGGTAAAACGCACATACAATCACACTGGCCAAACCACAGTTCACCAGTTATTAGGGATAAGAGACTGAATCGGGGGGGGGGGGGGTGTCTGGGTTGTAATAATATATGTTAATGAAGAGCAGAGTGAAGGGCTGTAGAGAAAGTGCTAAGGTTGTATTTTGGGACAGGACAGGGTCAGCTAAATGGCTGCTTGGAATGCTCAGAGCTGGGACCAGAGGCTGCAGGACATACAGTACAGATTTATGGAGAGGACAGCTGAAAGATAGAAGTAGATGAAGGGTTAATGTGAACAGAGGAGTACAAGAATCGCTGCTGACTTACCATTGTGCAGGGAAGATAAAGATAAGTGCGAGGAGATGGACAAAGTGAAAGTAACCTGGCCGAGTAGAACAAACCAACAGGGGAGGGGAGCTTGGAAGGAAAGAAGTGATTAACGGCTGCAGGAGAGATACGTGGCTGGAACGGAGGAGTCCAGAAATCCTGTATTGTGCTGCTGCAATAACATTCACTCCTGTCAGGCAGGTGAAGGCAGAAGCTCCCAGTGCGCCCCCTCCCCCCCCTCATCACAGATATGGACACTGCCCACCCCTGCACATCCAGACAGTGTTCTGTTTCTTTCTCTCCTTGCTCGCATTCAATCATTTTCAACTCGCAAAATGCGAGGAGGCGAGTGAAAAATTTGAGGGCTGGCATAAACCATAGGTAAGTATTCTATATAAACAGACCACAATTGTCTGCGAATTGCGCAGCCGACAGTCACCCCACTGCAGATGGAGCGAGACTAGGCTAAGCAAAACGGTAGACTAATACGCTAATATGTGCTAAATCTGATAGTAATAAAAATGTATAAAAACAAAAATCAGTTTCTAGAGAAAAATCTACCATGGTTCATACGGCTGGGATTGTAATTTTATTACCCTTAAATATGAAATATAAAACGTATAAGGAAAGAAATAAACAATTGTTAAATAATAATCAAATAAACAGCAAGGTATATTTACCACACTTAAGATTGCTGCTAGCTTAAATGGTCGTTACCAGAGTCCTTAAGATGGCTGCCTTCCCAAAATGGTGGCTGGTTAGGGAGGAGTTTTGTTTGGCGTTCTTCAAAGTTTCAGACAAATGATGGAGCAAGATGGAGTATGTATAGATGAGTATATAGATGGATGTTTTATTTTGTATTGAACAAAGGACCAGTAAAATTACCATAAGTTAAACTCAGAAGGAGGAACATTATCCCCATTGGTTGGGATATTTTATCCATTAACTGGTGAGGTCATTAGCAACACCTCTTTAATCATACCCAGTATTTTGGATATTAAAATTGAATGATAATTTCTTTATATTTAAGAATAATCATAAAACAACATACAAACTTGCCCATACTCTCATAATATATATAGATGTCCATCTAATATCTCCATCATGTATCTTGGCAGGGATTGGATCTAGTAATGCCATTTTAAAAAGATTATATTTAATACAATATATATATTTATTGGAAAATACTGAGTTACCCCGAGACTGCATTTAGTAATATCTCCAAAGGGGGCATTTTTATTGTATTACTGTTTAAATTCAGTATATAGAATACAATAATACCATTAATTAACTGATAACCTTCTGACCCGGCTAGTGAAGATCATTAAATCATTTGAATTCTGTCAAACACTTCAGACTTAGTGTCTGGGATATAGTATTTATGATGACCATAAAAACTTAAACACAAACGTCTCTAAAATGAAGTAATTAGTTCAACTTAAGTAAGATTATTGTTTAGCAAGAATATAAAATCAAAATATGGTATATAAAACATTCCAAAATATGTATATGCCTTACATAATATAAGGATATAATTATTACTAATATTTTCTTAATCATGATATAATGTATCTTTAAAACTTAGTTTAAATGAATCAAATCGAATACACTTAACTACTGTTCATTGAAAAATACAGATAGACTAACGTCTGGACATCACCCCCCTTAACATCTGGAATAGCGTCAGGCTGACTGAGTCTTATCTAAAAGAACTTCAGTTTTCCACTTATTTATGACTACATAGGTAAACAGAATTTTCTGTTGAAACCATAAGACCCTCTGTAAGACATCTTGTTTAAAAGAACATTTGAACTTTCCATCACCCCTAACAAAATGGATGCTGTACTGTTCAAAATCTCTATATAGTATAGGACTGAATATACATGGCTTATTAAATAATTCAATTTTTTATTTTTATTTTATTTAATCACCCCAATAATCCTGACAGAGAATCTGTGGAAAAAAAACGCTCTCCATCCAACCTCACTGAGCTCGAGCTGTTTTGCAAGGAGGAATGGGCAAAAATGTGTCTCTCGATGTGCAAAACTGATAGAGACATAGCCTGTAATCGCAGCAAAAGGCAGCGCTACAAAGTATTAACTTAATATCCAATAAATTTCGTTTCACTTCATGATTGTGTCCCTTTTGTTGCTGATTCTTCGCAAAAAATTACAGTTTTATATCTTTGTTTGAAGCCTGAAATGTGGCAAAAGGTCGCAAAGTTCAAGGGGGCCGAATACTTTCGCAAGGCACTGTATATGTATGTATGTATGTGTGTATGTGTATATATATATATATATACATATATATACACACACACACACTGCATCCAGAAAATATTCACAGTGCTTCACTTTTTCCACATTTTGTTATATTACAGCCTTATTCCAAACGGGATTAAATTTCTTATTTATTATTTTCCTGAAAATTCTACAAACAATTCCCATAATGACAATGTGACAGAAGTTTGTTTGAAATATTTGCAAATTTATTAAAAATAAAAAAATCACATGTACATAAATATTCACAGCCTTTGCTTAATACTTAGTCGAAGCACCTTTGGCACCAACTACAGCCTCAAGTCTTTTTGAGTATAATGGTACAAGCTTGGCACACCTATTTTTGAGCAGTTTCGCCCATTCTTCATTGCAGGACCTCCCAAGCTCCATCAGGTTGGATGGGAAGCGCCAGTACACAGCCATTTTCAGATCTCCCCCTGGAGATGTTTATTTGGGGTTAAGTCTGGGCTCTGGCTGGGCCACTCAAGAACATTCACAGAGGATTCCCATAGCCACTACTTTATCTTGGCTCTGTGCTTAGGGTTGTTAGACTGGGGCAAAAGTTCATCTTGCAACAGGACAAGATACAGAGCGCTGTGGAGCAGGTTTTCATCAGGGATGTCTCGGCACATTGCTGCATTCATCTTTATCTTGTTCTTGACTAGCCTCCCAGTTCCTACCACTGAAAAACATCCCCAAAGCATGATGCTACCACCATCATGCTTCACTATAGGGATGGTATTGGCCAGGTGATGAGCGGTGCCCTTCTTTCCTCCAGACATGAGGCTTGCCATTCAGGCCAAAGAGTTCAATCTTTGGATAATCAGCCCAGTCCTTCAGGTGCCTTTTGGCAAACTCCAGACGGGCTGTCATGTGCCTTTTACTAAGAAGTAGCTTCTGTCTGGCCACTCTACCATACTGGCCTGATTGGTAGAGTGCTGCAGAGGTGTTTTTTCTTCTGGAAGTTTCTGCCCTCTCCACAGAGAAATGCTGGAGCTCTGTCCGAGTCACCATTGGGTTCTTGGTCACTTCCTTAACTAAGGTCCTTCTCCCCCCAACGCTCAGTTTGGCTGGGGGGCCCGCTCTAGGAAGAGCCCTGGTGATTCCAAACTTCTTCCATTTACAGATGATGGAGGCCACTGTGCTCATTTGGACCTTGAATGCTGGAGAAATGTTTCTCTACCCTTCCCCAGATCTGTGCCTTATTACAATTGTGTCTCAGGGGTCTACAGACAATTCCTTGGACTTCATGGCTTGATTTGTGCTCTTTCCAAATCATGTCCAATCAACTGAATTTACCTCAGGTGGACTCCAATCAAGTTGTGGAAACAGGATGCACCTGAGCGGAATTTTGAGTGTTATGGCAAAGGCTGTAAATTTATTATTACCCATTTTCTACAATGGAAAGATTTCACAGTTTTTACTCCAACCTTTTCACAATTCCCAAACCAAACAGGGGTATCTGTCCCATCCTCAATCAAAATGTTTTAACGCATAACTCTACTTCTTTTGAGAAAAAAAAACATTCCCCTCTGGGTGATCTATGTAGATTGCAAGTATTATAACAACCTTTGCTGCAGATTCCTACCTTTTTGTTATTCTGAAGAAATCACTGTTCCTGTGTGCTGAGTGAGTCTAATGGGAGTGGTTTCATAATTCTCAAACAGCTGTGCACCTGCAAAGCTCTAATGAGGAAAGCTGCTGGGCCTGTATCCCTTTAGATGTGTTCCTATTGGGAGTATTTCACAAAAATGACATTTTTGTTGCAGGGGATGCCAGAAATCTGACTTGTATCTTGAGCAGACTTCAGGGAAAAGCAGTGAGCCAATTACACAAGCAGGAAAATATGTTTCTGGGGTGTGATCAGTACACATTCTGTGTACAGAACACCTCCAGGCAGCCATATTGCATTGCATTTTCAGAAAATTACAGCGGCTGCAGATTGAAAAGGAAAGGTAATTTTTAATAACATTCAACTACAATATGACTTTTGTCGCAATTATATACGCTATATTATTTTTTCTTTATTTGCTATTTTTTTACCATATAAATATTTTTATTTGGGCTCAAAATTTTTTTATGGAAAATACCAGGTATGTCATAGCCTTCCTTCATCAGGGAGTAACCATCTAGTCTTTGTGGCCTGAAGGATACGTTCTTGCCAGCTCTATTATCTGCATTTTTTCTATGGCTCCTGAAATCTATTACTAGTTTGCAACCCTACCATTTGGACTGTCTTCTGCAACTTAAGTATTCACAAAAATTGTGTACCCTGTTTTAGCCTTGCTATAATCCCAGGGCCTTGCCATTGCAGGGTAACCTCCTATTGAGGAACAGGTTCTAAATTATAATGTGATTTGGACAGTCCAGAGCTTAAAAAGGCTTGTTTGGATTCTAAAAAGAGACGCTCCAGTTAATTTTGTGTTTATTAAAAGTCAGCAGCTACAAAAACTGTAGCTGCTGGCTCTTAAACAAATACCTGTCCCAGAATCCAGTGATGTGCTTTTACCCCAACCGTTCCTTCCCTCGCTGTTCTGTCCCTGGGATTTCAACTATGGGCACCCAGCTGTGACAGCTTGCGGCTTCACAGCCGGGTGCCTAGTGCGCATGTGCAAGCAAGTTCTTTTTCCTATAAAATTGCATTTTCTGGGCGAATGGGGCAAAAAAAAAATAACATTCATTGTTGCTCCCATTTCCCACAGAATAAAGGGGCATGCAGCTGCATGGTTAAGGGGCATGCATTTCACTCATGGTTAGTGTTTGGCTGAAACCATTTATTATCAATCAACTGTGTTTACTCTTTTTAAATCATAATGACAACAGAGACTAACCAAATGACCCTGATCAAAAGTTTACATACCCCAGTTCTTAATACCGTGTATTGCCCCCTTTAACATCAATGACAGCTTGAAGTCTTTTGTGGTATTTGTGGATGAGGCTCTTTATCTTCTCAGAAGGTAAAGCTGCCCATTCTTTCTGGCAAAAAGCCTCTAGTTCCTGTAAATTATTGGGCTGTCTTGCATGGACTGCACATTTGAGATCTCCCCAGACTGGCTCAATGATATTGAGGTCAGGAGACTGAGATGGCCACTCCAGAACCTTCACTTTATTCTGCTGTAGCCAATGACAGGTTGACTTGGCCTTGTGTTTCGAATCATTGTCATGTTGGAATGTCCAAGTACGTCCCATGCACAGCTTCCGGGCTAATGAATGCAAATTTTCCTCTTTCGTTCTTCAAGTGCCTCCATATTGTAAATCTTGAAACAGCCACACCACATGTTTTCAGAGAGTTCTTTATTTCACCTGAAGTTATTTGTGGGTTTTTCTTTGCATCCCGAACAATTTTTCTGGCAGTTGTGGCTGAAATTTTAGTTTGTCTATCTGACCGTGGTTTGGATTTAACAGATCACAGGTGAGGATGGTTCCCTTTAATCACCATTCAAAGCCATTTGTGTCAACTTGTGTGCATGTTGTTATCATAAATTCTGCCAGGGTATGTAAACTTATGAGCACAACTGTATGGCTACAGTGTGGCTTTTCAGTTCCAGGAGGATGTCTCTGACATCGGGCACCCTCTGTAACCGCTGTGTGCTTTGGACACAGTGGATCACAAATTGGGATAAAGGGCCGATCACAGCAGCCCTTTACTGTGTGATAATGGTCTCCTTTCCTCACACAGGGACAGAGTGTAAGGAAAGAAGAGCCGATCTGTGGAAGCACAGTGAGTACAGTATTTACACTGATAATCAGTGACCTGATTATCAGTGCATCCTCATCAGCATACATCAGTGAAGAAGAAAAATGACTTATTTGCAAAATTTTTAACCAAAACGAATAAAAAAATTTTTTTTTTTTTTAATTTTCGGTCTTTGTTTGTTTAGAAACCAGTAGTGATTAAATATCACCAAAAGAAAGCTCTTTTGGTCTAAAAAAAAAAATGATAAAAATTTTGTTTGGGTACAATGTTACATGACTGAGTAAAATGTGATAACACTGAAAGCTGAAAATTGGTCTGGGCAAAAAGAGGGTGCAAGTGCCTGGTACTGAACTGGTTAACCACTTAAGCCCCGGAGGATTTGGCTGCTAAACGACCAGAGGGTATTTTGCGATTCGGCACTGCGTGACTTTAACGGACAATTGCGCGGTCGTGCGACGCTGTACCTAAACTAATTTGGCGTCCTTTTTTTCCCACAAATAGAGCTTTCTTTTGGCGGTATTTGATCACCTGTGCGATTTTTTGATCACGCGCTATAAACAAAAAAAGAGCGTAAATTTTGCAAAAATAGCAATATTTTTCCCTTTTTTTTATATGAAATTCCCCCAAAAAAAAATGTAAAAATCAAAATTTTTTAATATTTTCGGCCAATTTGTTTTATGCTACCTATGTTTGGTAAAAAAAATCGCAAAAAGCGTATTTTGATTGGTTTGCGCAAAAGTTATTGCGTTTACTAACAAAGGGAAAGATTTTTGTCATTTTTGTTGTTTTTTTTTTTAACGCGTAATGGCGGCGATCTGCGATTTTTTTTGCGGTACTGCGACATTGCGGCGGAAAGATCGGACCCTTGACTGACATTTTTGACACTTTTGGGGTTACCAGTGACATTTCTACAGTAATCAGTGCTATATATATGCACTGTTACTGTAAAAATACACTGGTAGTGAAGGGGTTAACTTTATTTGAGAGGGAGGGGCTGTGTGTGTCCCTAGGGGCGTGATTCTAACTGTGATTGGCTGTGGCTTCAACTGTTTACACAAGCTGCCTGACTTTCTCCCTCTCCCCCGCCGATCGCAGAGTGGCCGGCGGCGATCGGGTCCGCCGGTCACACGCGCGGGGGGGTCCGTGACCACGCGGGAGCGGGAGCGCGCCTCCGGCGGCGCGCGCTCGCTCCCTAAACCCTCACAGGCGAGCGACGTAGACCTACGTCACTTTGCCTGTGAGGGGCTGACCGCCGCCGTAGATAGTCGTGCGGCGGTCGGCAAGTGGTTAAACTATGCATTAAAGCACTGAAATACCTTGAGATCCATATCCTTTCTAATTTGTTCCAACTGTTTATGTTGAGCTATCAATCATTACTTAAAGGAACAATGAGATATCTTCAAACCTATGATTTCAAATATATACCTAATTCAAATATATACTTAATTCAACCTCTGCCTATCACAATTCCCTATTCATTCCTCCAAAATTTGCAACCTATTTATACATAATTTATCTGGGGATCAAGCAGTCCAAGACTATATCATAAAATACTTTCTCTCCCCAAATGCATAGGAGGAGCCGGTGCTCCAGAAGAGTTCTATATTATAGGGCATCAGCGCTCATTATTAGACTGGATGCACCACCAAAAATGCTAAGCTCCAGTGACCATGAAGCCTGAGGTGTAACTAGAAGCTTCAGGACCCAGGTGCAAGAGATTATGAAGGCCCCCCCCCCGACCGTTGGGGCCCTTTCCATCAGTCCTGGGGCCCATTCGCCCCTTGCTGGTGATTTTACATTGAAGTCTATGGGAGTTGAACCACACTGAAGTCACCCTAAAGTAGTACAAGAACTATTTTTAACTAGTGTGAACCAGAGCTTATGGTCCTGCAGCGGGACCCTTTCAAATGTTCTGTAACAGGCACCCTTCTTGTTGTCTTGGGGCCCCCAACAGGGGTGGAATGCCAGGGTCCGGTTGCAAGTGAGACCTTTGCCACCCTAGTATTTCTGCCACTGCATGAAGCAATATTCTGCCTACATTGAGCTACAAGCCTTAGGTGGATAGATCCATCCATCACAAAATAACTGTTTGCGGTCTGGGACTGGCACTGTCTTCCACCTGCCTATTTCTTTTTGTATGGGTTCACTGATGCTACTTTTTTGACAGTTTGGCTTTCCCCTCAGCAATGAGTGGACTTACATTTGGGGTATTGACTAAAACATCCCGCCGACGGCTGGTGCAAGCATTTTAATATGACACTCAACATGCCACAGATTTTAATATAAGTTCTAATTGACTGCCCCACCAAAAGTTCACATATTTTATACATTTCCTCCCAGACCAGACTAAACTGATGTCACCACTTACCTCCTTTTGATAGAATTATTGTACAGGATTCCGCCCCTATACACATTCTCGCAACTATAAAAAATTCTGATCCAGCAGACTCATCCTGGCCTACCTAAATATGCAAAAATGTGAGAAAGAAAAATAGGGACTATAGATCCAGAAGACAGGGTTAAGGCCTTCATCCTCTCTCATAAACTATCTATGGCAATCAAGGAGTAAGAGCAAAATTCTAAAATTCTTACTTGCTAATATCGATGCCTGGCTATCCTTCATGCATTTTATCCCTCTGAGACAAATGTTGGCGATGCCATGCTGAGGTTGGTAATATGATCCACATCTGGTGAGAATGTGCTCCTATTAAACTATTTTGTGCTTGCATCTTACAGGTCTATGCTATGGTGACAGATACATTATACCAAATACTCCAATAACCATTTTTCATGTCAAGTCATTCCTGGTACAATAAAGCTATTAATAAGCATATCTTGTGTCATATTCTTACTGCAGGGAGAGTAGTTATTCCTAGACACTGGTGTACAACACAGGTACTATGTATAATAGAATGGTTATGAAATTGGATCTAGTCGTACATCTTGAACACCTAATTGCCACAGAATACTATGAATTGGATCATTAAACTTTTACTTGGGCCACGTAGATAGTGTTTTGTCATTACCAAGAGTTCCAAGAAATACTTACCGAATAATTCGTTGTTATAGTTGTTAATTTATTGTTTGGCCATGGCAGTAATCCCACTACCCCTCTTTATCTCCCTACCTTTCCCCGATTTCTTTTTTTGAACATCCAACCTATGACCTGTACTGGACAATGTTATATTTGTATGTTGCTTTACCTTGTAAAATTGAATAAAATAAGATTGAATTAAAACGTCTTCCACTTTTCTTTTTTTTCACAGATTACTCCTTACTCTGAAAAACAGACAATAAACAGAGTCCCAGCCCTAGCCATATGTGAGCTAAACACAAGTCCAGATCAGCACGAACTCATAGAACTGAAAATGAGTTGCCTTGGCTTAGAAGAGATATCCAATGCAGAAGGACAGGCTAATTATGTTTGGGAATACGCGGTACAGAAAACCTTCCCACCTCCCTTGTCCTCAGTCTCATTGTGTTTCTGTCCCTCCAGGTGTAAACATTTTAACATTTGTTTTGTTTTCCCAGGGTCTGGTGATTGTGGTCATCGGCCCCCATCAGTTTAGTCAGACTCAGTGCTGTTCTTAATTGACCTTTCTGCTAATGTGGACTTTTCCATGTGAAGTGTTGGGGTCAACTCTGATAGCCTTACTGACCCTGCTTCGCATATTCCCTCTGGCCTATGGGTGGTGGTGAGGGGAACATGGTAGTGTGTATTGCCCACCCTTGGGGTGGTGTGGTGCTCTCTGATCAGCAGTTTGGTATAAAATAGGGTGAATCAACGTTGTGTCTGGAGCTACATGATGGAAGCTGATGCACTTCTGACCTGTGTCTTAAACAACAAAGCAACCCTGCTCCTCCCAGTCAGTATACAGAAGGACTCCCCAGAAGGAGGAGTGGGGGTTAGTCACTGATATTTGATCTTGAGTCTTCGGTCTGCCATGTGCTTGGCCATGCTACACAGCAGTACCGGTCTATTTGCACTCCAAACATGAAAGAGGTGGTTTGTGCTTAGTTTAAGCAAGCATAGCTCTCTTTTTTTTTTTTTTTTTTTTTTTTTTTAGACTAATTTAGTAGATTAGGTTGCTAAGCCTAAGATAAAAGCATTGTATATGTATTTTCAAGATCTCAGGTACATATACAGTATCTCACAAAAGTGAATACACCCCTCACATTTTTGTAAATATTTTATTATATCTTTTCATGTGACAACACTGAAGAAATTACACTTTGCTACAATGTAAAGTAGTGAGTGTACAGCTTGTATAACAGTGTAAATTTGCTGTCCCCTCATAATAACTCAACACACAGCCTTTAATGTCTAAACCGCTGGCAACAAAAGTGAGTACACCTCTAAGTGAAAATGTCCAATTTGGGGCCAATTAGCCATATTCCCTCCCAGGTGTCATGTGACTTGTTAGTGTTACAAGGTCTCAGGTGTAAATAGGGAGCAGGTGTGTTAAATTTGGTGTTATCGCTCTTACTCTATCATACTAGTCACTGGAAGTTCAACATGGCACCTCATGGCAAAGAATTCTCTAAGGATCTGAAAAAAGAATTGTTGCTCTACATTAAGATGACATAGGCTAGAAGAAGATTTCCAAGATCCTGAAACTGAGCTGCACCATGGTGGCCAAGACCTTACAGTGGTTTAACAGGACATGTTCCACTCAGAAAAGGCCTCGCCATGGTTGGCCAAAGAAGTTAAGTGCACGGGCTCAGCATCATATCCAGAGGTTGTCTTTGGGAAATAGATCGATGCGTGCTGCCAGCATTGCTGCTGAGGTTGAAGGAGTGTGTGTGGGGGGGGGGGGGGGGTGTCATCCTGTCAGTGCTCAGACCACACACTGCATCAAATTGGTCTGCATGGCTGTCGTTCCAGAAGGAAGCCACTTCCAAAGATGATGCCCAAAAAGCCAGTAACTGTTTGCTGAAGACAAGCAGGCTAAGGACATGAAATACTGGAACCATGTCCTGTGGTCTGATGAGACCAAGATAAACTTATTTGGTTCAGATGGTGTCAAGCATGTGTAGCGGCAACCAGATGTGGAGTACAAAGACAAGTGTGTCTTGCCTACAGTCAAGCATGGTGGTGGGAGTGTCATGGTCTGGGGCTACATGAGTGCTGCTGGCACTGGGGATCTACAGTTCATTGAGGGAACCACAAATGCCAACATGCACTGTGACATACTGAAGCAGAGCATGATCCCTTCCCTTCAGAAACTGGGCTGCAGGGCAGTATTCCAACATGATAACAACCCCAAACACACCTCCAAGACGACCACTGCCTTGCTAAAGAAGCTGAGGGTAAAGGTGATGGACTGGCCAAGCATGTCTCCAGACCTAAACCCTATTGAGCATCTGTGGGGCATCCTCAAATGGAAGGTGGAGGATCGCAAGCTCTCTAACATCCACCAGCTCCGTGATGTCATCATGGAGAAGTGGAAGAGGACTCCAGTGGCAACCTGTGAAGCTCTGGTGAACTCCATACCCAAGTGGATTAAAGCAGTGCTGGAAAATAATGGTGGTCACACAAAATATTGACACTTTGGGCCCAATTTGGATATTTTGACTTAGGGGTGTACTCACTTTTGTTGCCAGCCATTAATGGCTTTTGAGGGGACAGCAAATGTACACTGTTATACAAGCTGTACTCTCACTACTTTACAATGTAGCAAAGTGTAATTTCTTCAATGTTGTTACATAAAAAGGTATAATCAAATATTTACAAAAATGTGAGGGGTGTACTCACTTTTGTGAGATACTGTAACTTTGGCCTCATATGAAAAATGTAACATGTTCCTGACAGGATCAGAGGCGCTGGCCTGCCCTAGGTACCCTCCCCCCCATTCAGGTTTTCTCTCTCTCTTAGGGGAGCCCAGCACTTCTCAACACTAGGGGCTAGGCAGTATGGGATGATTTCAGTCAGGGAAACCCATGAGTAAGCATCAGTGGGCAGTGCGTAACGCTTAGAGGGCATGACCTGGCACTGCCACTTGTCCACACACACCGGGTCTTGTCTTCATGTGCAGGTTCATTTGCCTTTATTTACTGTACAATTAGTCCTTGCTGTAAGTTATGTTGTGATCAAGATGTCTTCCAAATTGTGCTTGTGCCCCCCCCCCCCTTTCCACACACACATTTGATCTAATCCAGTTTACACTTTACAATTTACACTGAGACAACGTTAGGGGCTAGGCAGGATGAGATGACTTCAGTCAGGGGAACCCATGAGTAAGCTTCAGTGGGCAGTGCAAAACACCTAGGGGGCTTGATCTGGTGGGGGTCCAGGCTGAGACTGCCACTTGTCCACACAAGGGTCTTGTCTTCATGTGCAGCTTCATTTGCCTTTAATAACTGTATAATTAGTCCCTGCTGTAAGTTATGTTGTGATCAAGAGGCCTTCCAAATTGTACCCTCCCCCCCCCCCCCACCTACAATTTACACCGAGACAGAATGTGAGGAAAGGCGAGTCAATCTGTGTAAAGTATTTACACTGATAAGTGCCCTGCTTATCAATGCAGTCTCATCAGTGCACATCAGTGAAAAAGGAAAAATACTTATTGTATTTGCAAAATTTTATAACAAAAACTAAAAAAAAAAGGGGTTTTTTTGTTTTCAAAATTGTTGGTCTTTTTTCGTTTATTTAGCAGTTAGTGGTGATTAACCACTTGCCGACCAGCCGCCGTAGTTTTACGGTGACAGGTCGGGTCTGTTACCGGAAACAACGTACATGTTGGTCGCTTCGTGTAGCAGTTAGTGTGGCCACGCCGATTGGCTACAGGAGGGAACACATCAGTGGGCCTGCGATCACTCCCCTTGGAGACAGAACGCCCATCTGCTGATGTAAACACGGCAGACCACTGTTCTGTGAGTGATGAACACAGGGATTCTGTGTTCCTCCTATTTGGGAACACAGATCTCTGTGTTCATCCAGTGATCCCATCCCCCACATAGGTAGAAAACACCCCCTAGGCACACATTTAACCCTTTGATCACCCCTGGTGTTAATCCCTTCCCAGTATCATTAGTACAGTAACAGTGCATATTTTTAGCACTGATTACTGTAGTAATGTCACTGGTCCCCCCAAAAGTGTAAAAAATGTCAGGTGTCCGATCTGTCCGCTGCAATGTCGCAGTCCTGCTAAAGATCGCTGCCATTACTTGTATAAAAATAAATAAATACAAATGACATAAATCTTTCCCCTAGTTAACTTTTGCACAAACCAATCAATATACACTTATTCAGATTTTTTTTTTTTTTTATCAAAAATATGTAGCAGAATACATATTGACCTAAAATGCTGAACAAAATTCGATTTTTTAATTTTTTTTTAATTGGGAATGTTCTATAGAAGAAAGTAAAAATATACAGTAAACCCCCCTCCATTGCGGGGGTTACGTTCCGGACCCAGCCGCGAAAAGTGAAATTCCGCGAAATAGAAAAACCCTATTAAAATGCGTTGTAGGCATGTTTTTTTTACTGTCACTGTACGTGTAAAAGCATTTTAAGGTCTTTAAACACACTTTTAAAACAATAGAAACTCATTAAAACACATAAAAGATACTTAGAGACAGAGCAAGAGCTATGAAAAACACAAAAATCTTTCATTTTTAATGATTTATATAGTAAAATAACATTACAAAAAAAAACGCGAATTACCGGGACCGCAAAAACTGAACCGCGATGTAGCGGGGGATTACTGTATTGTTTTTTTTTTTTTCAGAATTCTCACTATTGTTTTGTTTATTGCGCAAACAAAAAGCAGAGGTGATTAAAAACCAACAAAAGAAAGCTCTACTTGTGGGAAAAAAAGGACAACAATTTTATTTGGGTACAGCATCGCACAACTGCGCAATTGTCAGTTAAAATATCGCAGTGCCGTATCACAAAAAATGGCCTGGTCATTAAGGGGGTAAAACCTTACGTGGTTAAATATCACCAAAAGAAAGCTCTTTCTGTCTCAAAAGAAACTGATAAAAGTTTTGTTTGGGTACAATGTTGCATGACTGAGTATTTGTCATTCAAAACGCTGAAACGTGACAACGCTGAAAGCTAAAATTGGTCTGGGCAAGAAGGGGGTAAAAGTGCATGGTATTCAAGTGGTTAAATTATGCATTAGCGCACTGAAATACCTTGAGATCCATATCCCTTCTGATTTGTTTCAACTGTTTATGTTAAACTACCAACCATTACTTCAAGGAACGGTAACAGACCTTCAAATCTATGATTTTAAATATATACTTAATTCAACCTCTACCTATTACAATTCCCCATACATTCCTCCAAAAATTGCAATGTATTTTTACAAAATTTATCTAGGGATCAAGCAGTCCACGACTACATCATAAAATACTTTCTCTCCCTAAATGCAGAGGAGGAGCCGGTGCTCCAAAATAGTTCTATATTATAGGACATCAGTCCTCACTATTAGACTAAATGCACTACTAAAATACTAAGCTCCGGTGACTATAAAGCCTGAGGCGTAACTAGAACCTTCATGACCCGGTGCAAAAGATCCTTAAGGCCCCCCAACTGCCGAGGCCCTTTCCATCAGTCCTGAGGCCTTTCCACTGATCCTGGGGCCTTTCACCCCTATCGTGGGGCCCTTAACAGCGGGATCCTTCACATGTTTTGCAGCGGGCCCTCTTCCTGCTGTCGTGGGGCACCCAAGGTGGCAGTACACAGGGCCTGGGTACAAGTGCAACCTTTGCGACCCTGGTGGTTCCATCACTGATGCATGGTCTTTCTTTGCTTGGTCTTTGTAGGTGGGATCACATGAATCATAAATCATAGGACAGTAGACAGCATTTCTCATTCTTTGCAGCTTTTCAATGTGCTGTCCAGTTTGACCATGTGCTTGGTCACAAATCCTGGGGTGACCATTCTTAGGAGGGGACAATGCTTACGATGAGATTTAATCAGTAGGAACGGGCAGAAAACTGAATGGTAGTGGAATATACGGTTAAAAAATGCCTCGGAAATTGCTGTAGAGTCACAAAGATAAAGACATATCATGGCTTGCTGGCAATTTTACATTAAGGTCTATGGGAGTTGCGCCACACCGGAGTCGCCTAAAAGTAGTACAATAACAATTTTTTTGTTGCAGTGACTCAAGAGGCTGCAGTTAGGAGGGCAGCCATTAAAATCAATGTGCTTTCACTTGACTTGCAAGTTTCGGTGTCATCCAGAAGTTGCAAGTTGCAAAGAAATTGCAGTAGTGTGAAGCAGGGCAAATTTTCTGTAGCAGGCTCCCTTCCTGCGGTCTTGGAGCCCCACGGTGGCAGAACACCAGGGTCCGTTTGCAAGTGAAATCTTTGCCACCCTAGTATTTCTGCCACTGCATGAAGCAGTATTCCACCTACATTGACCTACGAGCCCTAGGTGGATAGATCTATCCATCACAAAGCAACTGTTGGCGGTCTGGGACTGGCACTCTCCTCCACCGGCCTATTTCTTCTTACATGGGTCCAATGACTCTTTGACAATCTGACATTCCCAGATTTGTAGACCTACATGCCAATGTCTTACCTTGCCTTCCTGTTGGCAGCCATCTTGGACATGTGCAGACTGCTGTCTCTTATAAACTCTGTTTGCATCATCACTTGTCTGCTGCCTGGGCTTCGCCCAATGATGATGTTGCACACCTGACTATATATATATATATATATATATCACCTGATGGGCAGACCCTGCCCTTGCGTTTGTGCTCCAAGGTTCATCACTGCCAGCAGTCCTCTGGTTTCCGCATCGGCAGACGACCCTGCACCAAACGACGACCCAGCTTCGGCAGACTACCCGCTTTCGGCTTGGATGACTATCTGTTTCTGGACTCGATTACAGCTTGGACGAATACCCGCTTCTGAACTTGACCCTGGCTGTTCTTGATTTGGCTCCTCTCTCTTGCTGTGCGATTATTTTTATTGCATAAATAAATCGCTTTATTTCACTAGCATCTTCGTGTGGTCTGGTTTCCTGGCACCCTTACAGTACATTTGGGATATGGACTAAAACATCCCATTGACAGCTGGTCTAAGCATTGCAAATATGACACTCAACATGCCACAGATTTTAAGAGAAGTTCTAATTGACTGGCACACCAAAAGTTCACATATTTTGTATATTTCCTCCCAGATAAGACTAAACTGATGTCACCACTTACCTCCTTTAAAAAAAATTATTGTACAGAATTTCGCCCCTACACACGTTCCAAGAACTACTTGCCAAATAATTCTTTGTTATAGTTGTTATTAATTTATTGTTTGGCCATGACAGGAATCCCCACTACCCCTCTTTTTCTCCCTACCTTTCCCCATTTTTTTTTTTTTTTGAACATCCATCCTATGACCTGTACTGGACAATGTTCTATTTTTATGTCGCTTTACCTTGTAAAATTGAGCAAAATAAGATTGAACTAAACCGTCTTTCGATTTTTTTTTTTTTTTGTTCTTTTACAGATTACTCCTTTTTCTGAACAACAGACAGCAAACCGAGTCCCAGCATCAGCCAAATCTGAGCTAAACACAAGTCCAGATCAGCACGAACTCATAGAACTAAGAATGAGTTGCCTTGGCTTAGACGAGATATCCAGTGCAGAAGGACAGGTTAATTATGTTTGTGCGGTACAGAAACCCTCCTTGTTCTCAGTGTCATTGTTTTTCTGTCCCCCCCAGGTGTAAACATCGTAACATCTGTTTTGATGTTTCCAGGGTCTGGTGATTGTGGTCATCCGCCCCCATCAGTTTAGTCAGGTCTCAGACTCAGTGCTGTGTCTTGCCTTCTTACTTGACAGTTTCCCTTTCTGCTAAACTGGATTTTCCCATGTGAAGTGTTGGGGTCAACGCTGGTGGCTTTACTGGCCCTGCTTTGCATATTGCCCACCCTTGGGATGGTTTGGGGCTCCCTGATCAGCAGTTTGGTGTAAAATAGGGTGACTCAACGTTGTGTCTGGAGCCTCATGGTGGAAGCTGATGTAATTCTGGCAGGTGCTTAAACAGTACCTTACTTCTCGCAGCCAATATAAAGGAAGAATTCCTGGACGGAGGAGTGGGGGTTAGTCGCTGATATTTGACCTTGAGTCTTCTGTCTGTCATGCGCTTGGCCATACAACACAGTGGTATCGGTCTTCCTGCACTCCAAACATGAAAGCTCTAAGCCTGGGCCCTTTGGGTGCATGGTTGTGCTTAGTTTAAGCATGCATAGCTCTCTTTTTTTTTTTTTTAGACTAACTTGGTAGATTAAGTTGCTAAGCCTAGGAAAAAAAGCATGGTATGTGTATTTCCAAGATCTTAAGTTCATAAAACTTTTGCCTTATATGAAGAATGTAACATGTTCCTGGCAGGATCAGAGGCACTGGCCTGCCCTGGTAACCTTCCCCCCACTCAGGTTTTCTCTCTCTCTTAGGGGAGCCCAGCACTGCTTCTCAATGCTGGGGGCTAGGCAGGATGATATGACTTCAGTCAGGGGAACCCATAAGTAAGCTCCGGTCAGTAGAGGGAAATGCTTTTGGAGCACAGGAGGGTGTTTACACCTATCCCCTTCCCACCGATCCCTTCGGGGAATCTAGCTCCCCTGACTGTGTCGGCGGCGCTTCATACATCCACGGCCAATTAGCCCTACCTAGATGCACGCGCAACAAGAACAGCGCATGCGCACTATGAATAGGAATATGTGACAGCCGCCAACAACGCAAGACCCCACTGCGCAGTACTGTGCATGCGCGGACGGTATAAAACGCCGGGGAACGAAGCAGTATGCAAGTTCTCTCTTGGAGAGGGAGAAGTGCACATCTGCGGAAGCGCTGCCTGCCTGGATCATAAAGCTGCCTCAAAAGTGAGTCTTTTCATTCCTAACAAAAGCCAGCAAACTCTCATCCTACAAGGGAGAAGTCTCTTACATCGAGCTGCTTCTGGTTCAGAGACTTGACATGTCCTTGGAGGTAAAAGTAATACCGTTTCTTCCTAAACATTAAAGATTTCTTACAAAAAAAAAAAATGGTTTTCTGTAAAGGCCAGAACACAAAAAAATGGTTATCACCAAGGTCCGTTCCCATCTGATTCCCCCATAGAGATGTATGGGGATCTGACAGCTGTGTCTCCCCACACAGTGCGGAGAACAGCTGTCATTCTCCTGCTCAGCGGGGGATTGGCGGATCGATCCCCCGCTGAGAAAAACAGAGTCCGTCCGACGGCCTCATAGTGTGAAAAAGCCCTAAAGGAGAACTTAGCCTCTAAAATGTTTTTTGGAGCACTTCTGACTTTTAAGACATTGAAATGTGGGGCATGTTTTTCTGAGGCCTTGTTTGCATTGTGTTCACACTGTGCTTCTCATTTTATTTCTAGGCTAAAGATATCAAATTCGATTTATCTACTACAAGCACAGAAGTTTTAAAAGTTTGCCAAAATCTAGCCCAATCTGAGTCACATAATGTGGAATTCACTGAGGGAGACTATGAACTCAGCTCACGAACAAAGTTAGAGAAAAATGCAGACTCCCATATTTGTGATGGTATCTGGAAGAGTAAAGAAGAAAACACATGTGAAAGTCAGCCTTCAGACACGGCAGATGTAATAAAGGACTTTTTTGTGAGTTCTTCACAGGTAACAGAACAAAAAATTAATTAATGTGAAAGAGCTGCTTTCTCCATAGCAAACAATAGGTTTGAAGGTGAAGTTTAACATGAATATTTATAATAAAAATGACCTTGCAAATTTGCCTTAGAACCCATCTCTCATAGGCGTGTGCACAGGGTGTGCCTGGATACACCCTAATCACCCTATGTGGCACAGATTCCCCCTGTTTAGCTGCTGATATTTCACAAAAGCCCCCTAACAGGCTCCTAAAAAAAAGTAAAATAATAAAAACTACTGGCCCTATTGACACCAATCTCTGCCCTACTGACACCATCCATTGCTCTGCTGACACCGTCGGTATATATACACATGCACACACACATTTAAATATGTTTGAGCTTTGGGGTGCACACCTTAATGCAATAGGCTGTGCACACCTATGCCATCTCTACTAGTAACTTTGGTAATATTGTATTCAGTTTATTATTTTTTAATACACACTGTTACTTTCTTACAATCTGCATAATGATTTACTTACTTACCAGGATCCAACTGATAATAAAGCAAGTGAATGCACTGACCCAGAAAACATGAAAGAAGATGATCACCTACAGAATTGCAAGTCTGTGTCAGAAAATGATCGTGGTTCTACTTTGAACAGTGAAAGTAAAGTCTGCATTTGTGAAAGTACAAAATGTGTTATACCCAGAAATCTTCCACTTCTTGGATTGTGAGTTTAGTTTAAACCTTCTTCACAATATGATCTGACCTGAAACATATTCATTGAGCAGGAGCAGTATAGTCTGTGGCTTCTTTTCTCTTCTGTTCATTGACAGACACAGCTCCATATTCTTCACCATAGGGTTATGCTGCCTTCTACAGGAGTAGGACTAGGCAGACAACACAAAAGCTTGGCTATGCCCTGTAGGCCTTCCTCAGCTGGCATAACCCCCCTATCTGCTTAGAGATACTCAGTTTTTGTTTGCCTAGTTTAGGAGTAGGACCTAGTCTTCCTGCCGGGCCCTAGGTCCTGGCTTTTTTGTCTGTTTTTTTGCTGTTTGTTTTTGGATTTCTTCCTGTTTTTTTTTTTCCTGTGGAGATCTTCTAGCAACTGCCGGGATGAGAGACAGGCTGGACTATTGCAGTTCCAGTGGTCCCCTCAGCCTGGCCAGCAAGCACATGCAGACCGTAGCTCTGCGCTTGGTTGGACGCGACATAGCCCTACTGGACGGGGGCTGGCCCAGAGTTAAACATCTCGCATGGTCGTATACAACCAGGTCTCGGCCTGAGTTGCAGTGTTCTTTCTGGCCGACAGCTCCCCCACTTCGGTGGCGAGGAGGTTTCTGTCTTGAGAGTGTTACCCGCACGCTTCTCTGGATGGGTAAGGCCCCCCTCCTCTCCTTCCCTGGATTCGGTGTGGGGCACGGGTACTCCCTGGGGTGGTTGGTCATCCGGGGTTCTCTTCCCCCATTCTTTCCCCTCCCCCTCCTTGACTTGTCTGCCCGTGCTCATGGTGGGGGGGTGGCTGGTGCCCAGGCTGCGGGTGCCCCTGGCCTTGGTACCTGCGGGCGCGCTGTTTCCCTTGGTGGGCCTTCTATGGGGTGGGTGGCCCTTTTGGGTCCCCTTGGGACAGCTGGTGGGCCTGGGAGGCGGGTGGCCCGGTATCCACGGGTCTGAGTACCACGCGGTCAGGCAGGCTAAAAAATTTAGACCGTGGCTTTGTGATCTACTGGCTGGACCTTGTATGGGGCAGTCCCAGTTGTGGCAGCTGATGCCGCCATTGTACCCTGGGACATCCGTCTCCCCTGGCTGGTCGCGGTCTACCGGGCCGGGCAGCCGAAAATTTAGGCTGCGGCTATAGGCTGGTAGCTTGTCTGTGGGCCTTCCCGCACTAGTGGCAGGTGGCCCCCCCTCTTTGCGGCCTCCTATGTGGGCCTCCTTGGAAGGGCGCCCATGGGGGACCCCCTTGCGGGGGTTCTCTCGTTGGCCCCCCTTTTTTGCAGGCCTCATTTGGCACCCACTCTGAGGGGCTTGAGTCGCTGAACCCCTGTGCAGGGTAAGGATATAATGGGGTGTTGACTTAGCGATTGCGCCCCCCCCTGCCCTCTCCTGTCTCATCAGATCTTGCATCTGGTTCGGTCGCTGTGGATGGAACCACCCTGCGGGGTCTAAATCAATGTTTCCCTGACCCATCAGGCAGAGAATGATTCCTCCATGGCTGCTTCACCACACAAAAGAGGCGCTGGTAGATGCACTAATTGCGTCAGTGCAGGAGGCATTTATGTTAGAGGATGCAGCCAAGGCTGCTGCGGACATATCTGTTCCATTTGTCACCCATAAGCCGTCCTGTATGGTTATGGGTTTCTCTTATCCAGCTTATTTTGACAATTGTGTATATAAGTGCTGGGTGCATCTAATACAACCCTTGATGGTTACAGGACGCTTTGCTGTCCTGTATCCCATGAGGAGTTGTTTCTGAAGAAGTGGACTCTCCCACCAGCGGTGGGTCCCCTATTTCCAGGTTGACTAAGGCAATCATGTTTCTGGCGGTAGAATCCCTGGTTTTTAGGAATCGGGCTGACAGACGAGCTGAATCTCTAAGGCCGTTACATGTTTACTATGGCTGGTGCCTTACTGGGGCATGTTTTGGCCTCCGCTCGGGTGTCTCAGACACTGAGGGGGTGGGCGACGCTTTTACGTCTGACCATAGAGGGCGGCCATTTTCCCCCCGCCTATGGCAAGCTGGCAGACCGGTCTGTCCAGGGTCTGCAGTTTGTCTGTGATGCATCCTTGGATGCGGTTCCCGTGAGTCTCTAAGCTATCTGTCTCGGCAGTGGTGCTTAGGCGTATTTTGTGGCTGAACTGTTGGTCTGCGGATCACACCTCCAAGAAGGATCTGACTGAATTGCCTTTTCAGGGCGAGCGCCTGTTCAGGGCTACCCTAGATGACATCATTAGGAGTCAGACGGTGAGTAAGAGTACCTTCCTTCCACAGTCTGGAAAGGGGAAGGTGCCTCGTGGGTGGCGTGGAACTTCCTTTTTAGCCCACGAGAAGTTTTTTCATCCCTCAGGGACTTCAGAAAAAGGTTCCAAGCCCTTCAAAGCCTCTTTGAGAGGTTTCTATTAGGGATCGACCGATTATCGGCAATGCCAATATATCGGAGGCGGATATGCGCTTTCGGTTACCGATATTGCCGATATTTAGGGAAAGTGCTGTACCGGAGTGATACCTGCAGCTGTCTTGTAATGACAACCGATGCGGCTCGGCTGTCATTACAAGGAGCTTGAGGGGATGTCTCCCCTCTCCCGCCACCTTCCGCAGCTCGCCGGGTCTCCCGTCCCACTGGGAGACCCAGGCATCCTACCTGCATGGCCGCCGAACAGATAACCCGATCAAAGCCGCATTCAGCTCTGATCGGGTCTCCATGTAAAAAACCCGGAAATGATGTCATGACATCACTTCTGGGTACTCGGCAGCAAATTCAAAAAAATGCCAGCATTCAAAACAGCCAAACTTGGCATTTTTAATGCTTTTAAGTGCAGAGGAGGGGTTTCCCTCCACCAGAGTACCTGTAAAAAAAAAATTCTTAAATGTCCGAAAATATCGGCCAATACTGATATCCGATGACCAAAATATCGATATCGGCACTAAAAAAAACTATATCAGTCGATCACTAGTTTCTAGCGGCCTTGGTCTGTCAATCAGAGAGCAAGCTTCTCCGGACCTGCCTGACAGGACCTCTTGGCATGATGGTTTGCACACATCCATATCTGGAGTGCGGGAATGTCTTCGCTGGTTCCGGGGGCCATGGACCTTCTGGGTCAGCAAGCAGTGGGTTCAGGAGGTGATTGTATCCGGTTTCAAGATGGAATTCCTATTCTTCTTCCTATTTGCATCCAGCATCAGTGTTTCCTCTGCTTTGCTCTGAGAAAGGAGCACTATCAGTTTGTGGTGTTACCCTTTGGTCTAGCCTCCACTCTTCGGTTCCTCACAAAAGTGTTGGCCCCGCTTGCTGCGTCAGTGGGTGATTGCTGTGCTGGGGTACCTGGACGACCTCTTCTTGCAAGCAGGGTTTCCGTCAGCTGACGGATGATATGAAAATTAGTCTCCATACTTTGCGGGAGATCAGGTGGCTCCTGAATTTCAGAAGTCTGCCCTGGTTCCTGTCAGGAGATTGGATTATCTGGGGCTGACTCTGGATTCAGCTCTAGCCAGAGGACGAAAAAAAGTTCTCTGGTCTGGTGGCTGTGCTCTCCAACCTTGCTACAGGGCAAGTCCTTTCTCCCCTTGTACCGGACAGTGGTCACAATGGATGCCAGCCTGTCCAGGTGGGGAGGGGTCCTGGGACTGAACTTGACCTAGGTTGTCTTTGTCAGATTGCCCGTCGATGTCTTGGAACTTCAAGCGATCCGACTTTGCCTGAATCATTGGGTGGAGCAGCCCTGGGGGCTCCCGGTGCACATTCAGTCGGACAACACCATGGCTGTGGCTTTTGTGTCCACTAGCAGCCCTGGAGGTATCCTGCATTTTCCGGTGGGCAGATTGTTCTTGCCCTCTCTGCTGTGCCCATTTCCGGCGTGGAAAATTGGCAGGCAGATTACCTCAGTCATCAGGCGTTGGACTAGGGGGAATGTTCCCTTCATTCAGACGTGTTTTATCAGAAATGTCTGCGGTCGGGCACCCCCGAGATGGCTCAGTTGGCGTCCTGGCTCAACAGAAAGGTGCCAATGTTCGTGACCAGGTCGCAAGATCATCTGGCAGACGCCACGGATGCTCTAGTGGCTCCATGGAGTCGGTACTATCTGATTTACGCCTTTCCTTCACTCCCGCTTGTTCTGCGACGTCTATGCAGGATCGAGGATGAAGGGATTCTGGTAGCTCTGGACTGGCCTTTCCGGTCTTGATACGCTGATCAGAACGAGGCCTTGAACTCACGCCGCCGCCATCTTGGATGAATAGGCGGAAGTAAGGCTTAATACAACACATGTCAGAAACCATGCACACCTCTTTATGGATTATATAAATACTAGTGATTCCTCAATTATATCTGGGCTACATCCTTTGATAATGTTTGATACAACGAAACACGTCCAAATACATCATATTGGCCTGTTTTGAACCTCATTACAATGTTTACTTGTGGATGTTTGTAAGTACATTTCTACCTTTCAATAAAACGTATTATATCAGTTTTACACTATGTACTTCTATTTGGCTTACTTACATGGTCACTGAATGCGGGGCTTACCAATCCACATCCATCCCTGTCTGTGAGTGTCTATGAATATCGCCTGTGAGCATCCTATCAGAGGAATCCAAGATTTACCTGCTATGCTTTGATGACCTGTTTATTGTATAATAATACAGGTCCATACTATTTGGTAAGAGTGTTTAGACCTTATTCTATTTGGTGATGGCGCATCACGCATTCTGGTTGATTACCCTCTCACCGATTCCACTTTTCCTGCATGTGGATGTTATCTGCAAAGTTTGTTTTAGCCTATATGCTATAAGGTATTCTAGGCTCATATTATCTGGTAAGGGTACACATTATTGGCATTTTCCCAATGGTGATGGGACCCAGCTGTTAAAGATTCGTTGGTGGATCCTAATATTCTCACAGGACGATTAATTTTGTCTGGTCATTTCATCTATATGCTGTATAGCCATGTTATTTCTGGTAAATGCACACCTTAACTATTTCACCTGGTGATGGGTTGATCTGAACACTGCATTGTAGTTCACATCTTTTTACATTTTTTTTGTATTTTTTATTATATTTCTTTTCTGGTTCTTTGGAGCATTCATAATCCCAGAATTCACATTCTCCTATACACTTGTCTGGTGTTTGGAGAATATATTTGCATGCCCCTTTTTTAATACATTTTTGTAAGCGGTATCACATTATATATATATATATATATATATATATATATATATATATTTTTTTTTTTTTTCTTTTTCTGGCTGCCTACAACATCTCGTTTTGAATAAGGGACCCCTCCTCCTTCTTCTTCTGAAGATCATACAAATATGAGCAAAAGTTTGGCGACACCTTCTCTAGAGACACCCTACATTTTTTTTTCTGGTCCAATTGACTTGCTTACCGTAAGGTAGTGTAAGTCCACTTGTTCTGGTAAGCGTGTATATATATATACCATTATAAACGGATGGCAAGATTTGAATATCTTTCTTAATCTTCTACATACATGTTTGGACTTTACCCTTTCTACAGATTTCTTGGTTTATGAAGTCTTTAAAGATTTTATGCCATCACAGACTTATTCTGTCTGATCAATACAGATTTCTTCCACTCCATGGACAGTTTTGATTAGACATTTTCACATATGGACTCTATCTTCACATGGGACTCACTTCATTTATTATTCATCTTTTTGATTTTGTTTAGAGTTATTGTGTTTATTTACAATTAATTCTTATACACCCAACACATGAAGGCCCCTCGGAGCGGCCGCCACGGACTTCATAACATTGAAGTCTATGGCGGTCGCCTCCTGGTCGCCCCAAAGAAGCTCCGGACCCTTTTTCTAAGTCGGAGCGACTTGTGTCGCTCCTATTAGAACGGGTCCGCAGCTTCCCTATGGGAGGCGACCTACGGCGACCTGTGAGGCGACCAGGTCGCCTCACAGGTCGCCTCAGTGTGAACCGGGGCGAACAGTCACAGTTCACTTTTTTATTATTAGCGCTGCACTTTTTTACACTATATTTTTTACCAATTTTTTGTCAGTTGGCAGTGCCAGCAGCTTTTTTAGGGTTAGCGCGATATTTATACTTTTTTTCATTTTTTTTTTTTTTTCATTTTGGTACACTGACCTGGTGCGACTGGTTGTAGACGTCCCCTGGAGGCTTCCTCTCAGGGATGATCTGTTGTCTCAAGGACTGATCTTCCATCCTGTTTTACAGTCGCTGGCTTTGACAGCCTGTCTGTTGAGAGTCAGGTGCTGAAGGACAGGGTCTTGTCTGGCTTGGGGATTCCAACCCTGTTGAAGGTGAGGAAATCTACATCATGAAAGCTTTATCATCGGATGTGGAAAGCTTACATTTCCTGGTGTGGGGTCCGAGGAGTCCATCCTCGTTCCTTCGAATTCCGAATTCCTCAGATTCTGGCCTTTCTTCAGTGGGGTTGTATCAGAAACTGGCTTTGAGCATCGTGAAAGGCCAACTGTCTGCCTTGGCATTCTTTCTTCAAAGACCTTTGGCTTCCTATTTATTGGGGCGTACATACCTTAGGGGGTTCATCATTTTACTCCGCCTGTAAGTTCACCTTTGCCACCATGGCATTTGAACCTGGTTCGGTCGGTTCTTCAAAACCTCCCTTTGAAAACATACTGGAGATCCCTTTCCTTACGTTGTCACAAAAGGTGTTTTTTTTTTTTGTGGCTATCACCACTGCTCGCAGGGTGTCAGAGTTTACGGCTTTGTTTTGTTGTTCTCTCTATCTGGTGGTTCACATGGACATGGTGGATAAGGTGGTCCTGTGACCAGTGCTGTATTTTGGCCAAGGCCAACAAGGCCCAGGCCTAGGGCGGCACTTTACAGGGGGGCAGCAAAATAGCAGCTTCCACCTCCATCTGAGACTCTATTGGCCACTGGTTGCTAGAGCTGCCTGTCGTCTAGCAACCAGTGGCGTCATGGCCGTGACTCCCTGGCCCTGCCCATAATTCAAAGTGGAGGAGGATTTAACTTCCTCCTACTCTGTGCCCAGAGCTCCCCCCCACCCCCTCTCCCTCTCTTTCCCACTCCCTTCTTTCTCTCCCACTCCCTTCTTCCTCTCTCTCCCACCCCCCTTCTCTCTCCCCCACCCCCCTCTCTCTCTCTCCCCCACCCCCCTCTCTCTTCCATCCACACCCTCTCTCGCGCTCTCTCCTACCCCCCTCTCTCTCTCCATTCCCCCCCTCTCTCTCACTCCCCTCTGTCTCTCTCTCATCCCCCCTCTCTCTCTCTCTCCCACCATGATCTCTCCCTCTCTATCTCCCACTCACCCTCCCTTACCCCTCCCCTCTCTCTCTCCCATCCCCTCTAACCCCCCCCTCGTGAGATCTCAGGGGTCCTTGCTGGGACTTGGAGTCCTTCAATTTTGGAGGGAGTCACATCCGTTAAACAGGAAGGGGTGGGACAAATTTACATAGGAGGAGGGGGGGCGCCCAATTTTAGTCTTGCCTAGGGCAGCACAAAACCAAAATACACCACTGCCTGTGACCACATCGGTCGTTCCTCTCAAAGGTTGTCTCTGATTTCCATTTGAATGAGGACACTGTGCTGCTGGCCTTGTGTCCCAGGCCGGCTCATCCCAGGGTATTTGCCTTTTATAATTTGAAAGATGTTCAAGCTATTTGGCAGCCACTGAGTCCCTTTGGGGGTCAGACTCACTCTTTTTGTGATTATGGACGGGCAGCGGAAGGGGCTTCCTGCTTCTTCTGCTACCATTTCCAGGTGGATCAGACAGACGGTGACCCAGGCTTATTCTCTTACGGGTCGGGTTCCCCCCTTTTCCAGTGATGGCACATTATACTCGGGCATTTAGTTCTTCTTGGGCCTTCTGTCATCAGGCGTCAGTGGCACAGGTGTGCATGACGGTCAATTGGTCGTCGGTGTGTACTTTTCAAAGTTTTACAAAGTGGATGTTTTGGCATCTGTGGTTGCCTCCTTTGGCTGCAAAGTTTTTGTGGGCTGCAGTTTAGAGGATCCGTCTTGAGGTTGTATTTCAGGTTGGGCTCCTGTTCTAGTTGAGCTACTATTACCTGGATTGACTTGTGTTTAGCCTTGGGTTTGTTATTCCCACCCCTCATGTTTGGCACTGCTTTGGGTCATCCCTATAGTGAAGAATATGGAGCTGTGTCTGTCAATGAACGGAAAAGAAAATAGGATTTTTGTACTCACTGTAAAATCCTTTTCTCTGAGTTCATTGACAGACACAGCACCCACCCCTCTAAGAATTTTTTATGCTTCTGTTACTGCTTGTTACAAAACTGAGTATCTCTAAGCTGAGAGGGGGTTATGCCAGGTGAGGACGGCCCACATGGCAAAGCCAAGTTTTTGTGTTGTCTGCCTAGTCCTACTCCTGTAGAGAGCAGCATAACCCTATGGTGAAGAATATGGAGCTGTGTCTGTCAATGAACTCAGAGAAAGGAGTTTACGGTGAGTACAAAAATCCTATTTTTCCAGTTTCATCCTTGGCGAGATACCTGGCAAAATTAACAAGACATTGGCTGAGGCAGAGCTATTAATGGCTATCACCAGCCAAAAGTTTTATAATTGCGCTGAGTGTAGCATGTCTGTAGATTTGGATTGATGTCTGTGTACCTATTTTGGGAGATTTCGCAGAGTGACAGATGTTAGAATAGGACGTGAGGGAAAATTCCCTAACTTCTGCTTGATAGGTGTCAAATAAAACAGGAAGTGGGGCAAAATGTATGCAGAAGTGACACAGAAGTAAAATACAGTATCTCACAAAAGTGAGTACACCCCTCACATTTTTGTAAATATTTTAACATATCTTTTCATGTGACAACATCGAAGAAATATGACACCTTGCTACAGTATAAAGTAGTGAGTGTACAGCTTGTATAACAGTGTAAATTTGCTGTCCTCTCAAAATAACTCAACACACAGCCATTAATGTCTAAACCGTTTGCAGTAAAAGGGAGTACACCCCTAATTGTAAAAGTCCACATTGGGCCCAATTAGCCATTTTCCCTCCCCGGTGTCATGTGACTCGTTAGTGTTACAAGGTCTCAGGTGTGAATGGGGATCAGGTGTGTTAAATTTGGTGTTATCGCTCTCAGTCTGTCATACTTGTCACTGGCAGTTCAACATGGCACCTCATGGCAAAGACTTGCCTGAGGATCTGAAAAAAAGAATTGTTGCTTTACCTAAAGATGGCCTAGGCTATAAGAAGATTACCAAGACCCTGAAACTGAGCTGCAGCACGGTGGCCAAGAACATACAGTGGTTTTACACGGCAGGTTCCACTCAGAACAGGCCTCGCCATGGTCAACCAAAGACGTTGAGTGCACATGCTCAACGTCATATCCAGAGGTCGTCTTTGGGAAATAGACGTGTGAGTGCTGCCTGCATTGCTGCCGAGATTGAAGGGGTGGGGGGTCAGCCTGTTAGTGCTCAGATCATACATCACACACCACATCACCAAATTGGAAGGAATCCTCTTCTTAATGCCCCATACACACGTGCAGATTATCTGCAGACTTTTGTCTGCAGACTTACCTTTTCTATGTAGTACAAGGGCCTGCCGGATTGCATACAAATTGAAAATGTTTAGGTTTGACCTCATATTATATGGTTTTGGTAAGTCTGCAGACAAAAGTCTGCAGATAATCTGCATGTGTGTATGGGGCATAAGACGATGCACAAAACAGCCAGCAAACAGTTTGCTCAAGACAATCAGACTGAGGACATGGATTACTGGAACCATGTCCCGTGGTCTGATGAGACCAAGATAAACTTATTGGGTCAAGATGGTGTCAAGCGTGTGTTGCGGCAACCAGGTGAGGAGTACAAAAACAAGTGTGTCTTGCCTACAGTCAAGCATGGTAGTGGGAGTGTCACGGTCTGGGGCTGCATGAGTGCTTCTGGCACTGGGGAGCTACAGTTCATTGAGGGAACCATGAATGCCAACATGAACTGTGACATACTGAAGCAGAGCATGATCCCCTTCCTTCAGAGACTGGGCCGCTGGACAGTATTCCAACATGATAATGACCCAAAACACACCTCCAAGATGACCACTGCCTTGCTAAAGAAGCTGAGGGTAAAGGTGATGGACTGGCAGAGGATGTCTCCAGACCTAAACCCTATTGAGCATCTGCGGGGCATCCTCAAATGGAAGGTGGAGGAGCGCAAGGTCTCTAACATCCACCAGCTTCATGATGTCGTCATGGAGGAGTGAAAGAGGACTCCAGTAGCAACCTGTGAAGCTCTGGTGGACTCCTTGCTCAAGAGGGTTAAGGCAGTGCTGGAAAATAATGGTGGCCACACAAAACATTGACACTTTGGGCCCTATTTGGACATTGTCACTTAGGGGTGTACTCAGTTTTGTTACCAGCAGTTTAGACATTAATAGCTGTGTGTTGAGTTATTTTGAGGGGACAGCAAAATTGCACTGTTATACAAGCTGTACACTCACTACTTTACATTGTAGCAAAGTGTCATTTCTTCAGTGTTGTCACATGAAAAGATATAATAAAATATTTACAAAACTGTGAGGGGTGTACTCACTTGTGAGATACTGTACATTTTCCAGTAGTGCAATGGAGGTTTATATTTAGAACCACTGCCAGGATTTTTAAGTTGTCTTTGTCACTAATTTCCTGTCCAAGTGGTAAGTGTCAGACAGAACAGGAAGATAAATCTCCTTCATGGGTACACAAAGAATATTTAGGTTCTGGTAGAAAAATTGCTTCAGCAGGGACAGAGACAGAATTTAAATCCCAGAAGGGGTTAAATACATTTTCCACTTCTACAGCTGTAAATTGTTGGGGACCTAGGTTCTGAGCTTCTGTTCTTCACTCATAGAAAAGTAGTCCAGCATTGAGCTTCTTAACCAATGTATAGTTACTAGAGCTATGGATTTCTGTAGTGGCTTCTAATTAAGAAAGTGTCTTATCAATGGTGTTCTCTTACTACTAACACAAGCTAATGTTAACCATAAGTCCAACAGTTCTTTTACCTTAATGCATTCCCTGCGTTAAGGTAAAAAAACACCCCACTAACCCACTCCCCCCCACTGCAGCTATAGCACATGGCTTTGACAGCATTGGCTGCGAACTCCTGTAGAGGAGATAGGGGACTGCTCTGTAAAAAATCTAAGTGTAGATACAGGGATCTCCCCCGCTGTTCTAATGTATTCTGCCCTCCTCCATCAGAATACACAAATCAGTGCTGTAGCCATTAGCTGCATTTGCTGATTGAATGTTGGTTTTTTTTAGGACCATTTGACTGACTGGCTTCTGTTGACTGGGGTACACTTGGACCGAAATTTAGCTGATACCTGCTGAATCGGCCGAATATCTGTATGTGTATACCCAGCTTAAAGTGGTACTAAACCCAGGACCCTGCATTCACTGGATCTGGTCTCCCACAGTACACAGAACATGGCAATGCAATTATTTTAGTAAATAAAAGACTGCTAAAAACCTTTTCTCATCAGCAGTATATAGCAGTCTTATTACTTCTATCAGTGTCGAGAACTGGTTAAAGCTTGTAGGAGGAGTTTTCATTCTCCTCTGTTCTCCTCCTCATTTTCCTGTGAGGCTGCATGATCCCTGACCCTCTGTCTGGACAGTGCTGATTGGCCCTGTGCTGATCATGTGCACCCTCTCAAGAAAAAAAAAAACTCTCTAGCAATACACACCAAACTGAGAATATGCAGAGTGACTCTGTACTATCAGGAGATGGATTGGGGACAGTAAAAGAAGGGGAGGATCAGAGAAGACAGGATCAAACTGCCTTTTTACAAAAGGCAAAGGATTGACCCCTAAGGTTCCACAGTGAGTATAACAAGCATGCTTTACTGCATTTACAGACTGATTTTACTGTTATGGGTTTAGTAACACTTTAGGAATATGCACATGTCCTGTACTGTACTCCAAGAAGTCAAAAACTGTTTTTCTTTGCTATCAACTGCCATTTTTTTTTTAAGTTTGTGACAGGTTCTGTTTAACCTGCTTAGTAATAATTTTATCATGGAAAACAAGCAAAAACTCTATCTGTTTTTTTTTCAACACGTTCAATTGTGCTTGATAATGACTTAAACGCCTAAAACATTATATATTTTTGTAAAGCAGAGAGCCTGCAGAAAAAAAAAGTTGATAGTTGCAAATTTTTATGTCCCATGATATATTTCAGTAAGATTGCACTAAAATGATTAAAGTGCATACAAACTCAATTTAAATTTCCATTTTGTTTGCTAAGTTTAAAAAATGAGAGTGTGTTGAGTAAATATACCAAATATGTCAAGCCTTAAAATTGCATGTAGCCATAAAATGGTAAAAATGTCAGTACTCAAACAGGCGATGTTTTAAAAACCTTTATAGCTCTGCAGTTTAGAGTTATTCATAAACAATGTATCTAGCATTATTCCTCTAACTCCAGCGTGCACGGTGATAACCGATATGCCTTACACAATTGATATATATTTTGTCCTGGGGTTAGACATGTGTACATATGTGCATGGGGGCAAGGACGTGGGTTCCTTAAATTTTTTATTATTTTTTACTTCACATTATTACCATAACAAGGGGTATATTTGCCCCCCTATGCGATAGTATTTTGCAATGGCAAGTCCCCTTTATAGAGACCTCTGATTTCTCTCCTGTACTGTGCCTGAGCTGATCAAAGGTATAGACCCTGATCAGCTCCTATAATGGCCACTACCAGTCATATCCAGATGCTAACCTGGATATGCTTAGAGTGCTTTTAAGCTTACAACAGAGAAGGAAGATCCGTGAATGAGTGTTCACTAATCTTCCACCGCTCTGTCATCCTGAATGCCTGGCATTAACCCTGAACATTACTTGGGTTTAAAGTTCAATCTTAAGGCAGTTAGAGTAATCTCTAACCCCAAGTAATGCTTGAAATTTATGCCAGGGAAGGCTAAAAGTACATAGTAAAAGAAAACCTATACTGAGGTGAAAAGGTTGGCATTGCTCTATTTTCCCGCTGAATATTCTAGTTACATGGCTATCTTGCTAATAAAATAAAATCATTTTATCGATTGGATGAACTGGAAAAAGTATTCAAAGCAGATGTTCTGATGTAAGTACTTGTTTCAGGTCCAAAACTCAGAAAGTATTGCAGTCATTGGTTTAATAGCCAGTAAATGAAAGTCATAAATAGACTTTTCCTTTAAAAGATCTCTAAATAGTGATGCCAACTGCAGCATTAACTGTGGCCACATATTCTTTATGGGCAAGTTTCTTTTTCATATAGTCTTATGTCAATTTGCTTTTTTTTAGACTGCTTGTAAACAAAAAAGAATTCAAGGAAGAAGAAATGTCTATTAAAAAGATGTTAACGCCTGTCTGGAAAATTATAGCTACTCACAGGTATTTAAACAGGAAAGGCAAGCTATATTGTTTTGTGTATTCAATTTTTTTAAGTGTATGCAAATGCTTAAAGTGGAACGCCAGACAAAATCTTTTTTGTTTTTGATAGAGTTGAGTTTGAACATTTAGTCAATCTATTTGTATTAGAATTTCAATAAAATTGTCTGGTCCTGCTCGTATATTCAAACTTTTTGGCTAGCAGTGGTCGCTGACATGAATGCGGTTAGTGCGGTCCATATTACCTTAGATCCCTTCATTCTCCTGCTTGGTATAACTGACAATCTGTAACTGATTTTTACCTACAGGTAAGCCTATAATAAGGCTTACCTGTAGGTAAAATGAATACCCGTTTAGGAGATATTCACACTGGATGCAGCCGGTGACGTCCCTGAAGGTCCGCCATACCGTGCCGGATCTTCAAAGCACCGTGCCAAAACTGAGGGCTTCCACGCACGTGCACGGGAGTGACATCATCGTGGCTCAGGCCACTCACACAGCCGGAGTCTGCAAACTCGGAAGAAAGACTGAGGGAGGATGGAAACCCTGTCAGTGGTGACAGCACACTCCTGGAGGGCTTTGCTCTAAGGTAAGTATTTCATAATGAGCGAATATGCAATGCATACTAGCAAATTATGCAATTGTCTTACAGGGGAAATTTTTTTTTTCACTGCAGTGGTTTACAACTGCTTTAACCACTTCAGCTCTGGAAGGTTTTACCACCCTCCTGACCAGGCCATTTTGTAAGATCCAGCACTGCATTTCTTTAACTGACAATTGCGCGGTCGTGCGACGCTGTACCCAAATCAAATTTATGTATTTTTTTTCCACAAAAAAAGCCTTCTTTTGGTGGTATTTGATCACCTCTGCAGCTTTTATTTTTTGCGCTATAAGCAAAAAAAGAACCATCATTTTGAATAAAAAACAATATTTTTTTACTTTCTGCTATAAAACATACCAAATAAAAAAAATGTAAAAAATCTAATTTTTTTCATCAATTTAGGCCAATATGTATTCTGCTACATATTGTTAAAAAAATCCTAATAAGTGTAAATTGATTGGTTTGCGCAAAAGTTATAGCGTCTACAAACTAGGGGATACATTCTGGGACTTTTTATTGTTTTTACTAGTAATGGCGGCGATCAGCAATTTTTAGCGGGACTGCGACATTGCAGCGGACAAATCTGACACTTTTTGGGGACCAGTGACATCAATACAGTGATCAGTGCTAAAACAAAATGCACTGTTACTGTATAAATGACACTGGCAGGGAAGGGGCTAACACCAGGGACGATCAAGGGATTAAGTGTGCTACTAGGGAGTGCTTTCTAACTGTGAAGGGAGTGGATGCACTAGAGGAAAAGAGAGATCTGATTTTCAGCTTAGCTAAAAAACAAGATCTCTCTTTTACTCCCTGACAGAACAGCGGTCTTCCTTGTTTACATAGGCAGACCGCCATGCTGTCATTCCTTCGAACAATCGGCAGGTCCCGGTGTCCAGTCAAAGCGGGAGCGGCATTCTGGCGGTGCACGCATGCCCCCAACATCTCCTGCACAAAATCAAGTACATGTACGTGATTTTGCGCAGCTGGGTCGCTCTGCCACAGTATATGTGCGGTTGGCAATCCGGAACTGGTTAAGCTATCCACAATTATAAAAAAAAATGGCTGGACGTACACTTTACATGGCTTCCTATTACTTCCCGTAATGTATCCATGTTGTATAAAAGGCCAAAAGGTTTGGAGAACTTGGTGTAGCCCCCTTTATCATGGCTTATGATGGTGGATAGACCAATCACAAGGTGTGTTTGTCACATGTTGACAGTTGACAGGTTTAAAGGGGTTGTAAAGGCAGAAGGTTTTTTATCTTAACGCATTCTATGCATTAAGATAAAAAGCCTTCTGTGTGCAGCAGCTGCCCTCATCCCCCCCTGTCCAGCGATCTCCACGAGTGTGTCAGCTGTCCAAGATTCTCCCTCCTGATCTGCTGAGACACACTAGTAGGGCCATTAGCTGCCACTACTGTCAATCAAAGCCAGATAGCCAATCAGAAGAGAGAGGGGGTGGAGCCAGGTTGGGGCTCTGTGTCTGAATGGGCACAGGGAGCTGTGACTCGTCTCAGGTGCCCCAATAGCAGGCTGCTTGCTGTGGGGACACTTAACAGGAGGGAGGGGCCAGGATCACAGAAGAGGGAACCAAGAAGAAGAGGATTGGGGCTGCTCTGTGCAAATCCACTGTACAGAGCAGGTAAGTATAACATAGTTGTTATTTTTATAGAAAAAAAAAACTAAACTTTACAATCTCTTTAAATGTACTTTGTATACTGTACACAGTGAAACAGACAGGCTCATCAGCTGGTGAGCTGGAATTTTTCAGTTTGTAAATAGTTTCCCGTTGGGGTGTTCATTTACCTAATGTACAGTAAATACTAATCAAATGGAAACTGCATCATTCACAAATTTGCTTTTGTTGTAGAGATAATTGCTTTCTGAAAGCTTGAATGATTTTTCAGGATATTGGGATATCAGTCATTAACTTAGTAATATATATATTTATATACAGTATATATAGTAGTATACACAGAAAATGTGGCGCTGACCATTTGCAAACCTTTCCACATACAGCGTTTTAGTTGGGTAAGGAATACCAACACAGCCAAAATACAGTTGAGACAGACAGTTTAGAAAGCAGTATAGAGGAGTGGAGATATAGCAGCCATACCACTGAAATTAGCGTTTTTTAACTTGTCTACAGTATAGTGATCAGTAGTTCTATGCTTATTTGCTAACCTCCTAGGAACATTTCCATTTTATTGCAGATATGCAGGACCATTCTTGAAGCCAGTGAAGGAAGCACAGGCTCCAGGATATACAGACATAGTTAAACGGTCAGTTTAGTTACAACTTTATATCATTAATGCATCATCTCAGAACTTTTAAAAAATGATACATTTCAAGAACCTTTAGAGGGTCAGTAAATCTAACAAAGTCCAAAGTCTTGAAGAAAGACAGCTTTTCTTCATACTGAAATATCTAATAAAATGAATAGGGCAGTAGGTTGCTTTGGGGTCAATTCACTAACATTTACCGCTTGCGATAACACAGTCACGTCACTCATTTTCATATATTATCACAGAGTTCCCCGCTGACAGCTGAATGTAAAAAAAACTCGCTGGCAACAAAAATTACGAAAAAAAAAAAGTGTGGGGTTCCACCCCCACGGCAAAAAAAAAAAAAAAAAAGGCATATAGAGCATGCAGCCCAGCAGGAAAAGAGAATGCCCCCCCCTCCTGAACCATACCAGGTCACATGCCCTCAACATGGGGGGGGGGTGCTTTGAGACAGGGGGGCTCTGCCCACCACCCCAAAACATCTCGCCCCATGTTGATGGGGAGAAGGGCCTCTTGCCCACAACCCTGAGCTGTGGTTGTCTGGGTCAGCGGGCGGGGAGCTTATCAGAATCAGGAAGACCCCTTTAACAAGGGGGCCCCCAGTTCCCGCCCCCCATGTGAATGAGCATGGAGTATATCGTACCCATTCCCTAAAAAAGTGGAAAGACAGGAGCCAGTTTTTGACAATGCCTTTAACAAAAAATAAAACAATGTCCCCGATGTACAGTAGATCCATCGTCAGTAACGACGTCCGCTGCACCGCCCAAAAAAAGAAGCTTGCTCCCGACGAACGATTACACGGTCTACCTGCTCCCCCATGTGATAATTCTTAAATAGGTAAGGGGCAGTGCCACCAGGTGACGTCACTGGGTGGCCCTGCCCCTTGTCTATTTAAGAACTGTCACACGGTGTAGCAGGCAGACCGCGGAGACGTTCGTCACAAACGGAGCTTTTTTTTTGCCTCCTTTTTTCGGGTCTGGCGGTGGACATTGTGATTGATAATGGATCTACATCAGGGGACATTTTTTTTTTTTTTTTTAATATAGGAATTGTCAAAAAACTGTGTTTTTTTTTCTTTTTGACACTTTTTTTGGTGAATGAGTAGGGGTACAATGTACCCCTACTCATTCACATAAGAGGGGCCAGGATCTGGGGGTCCCCTTGTTAAAGGGGTCTTCCAGATTCCGATAAGCCCCCTGCCAGCAGACCCCCACAACCCTCAGCCCAAGGGTGTGGGGAAGAGGCCTTGATAAAGGTGCTCTTGGGCAAGGGCCCAGATCTCCCCCTGCCCCAATATACACCTTATGTTGAGGGCATGGGGCCTGGTGTAGTTCAGGAGTGGGGGGCGCTCGCTTGTCGTCCCCCCTTTCCTGAAGGGTCTGTTTTTTTTAACTTTTGGTGTGGGGTTCTCCTTAAAACCCATACCAGACCCGAAGGGCCTGGTATGCATTGGGGGGGGGGACCCCGCACTATATTTTTTTTCATAATTTTAAATTGCTGCCATGTTTTTTTATACATTTAGCTGTCAGTGAGTAACCCTCTGACAGTTGATGAGTCATTTGCTGTTAAGGACACGGCAGCCGGCTTCCCGGCCTGCTCCTTAGCAACCAGTGCAATGCGATAAATTACTGCATTAAATATTGTGGTAATTACCGCTAAATCAAACAAACACCGCATTCGGTATTCAACGCAAAATTCTTAGTGAATTGCAGTGCACCTTCAAAACTGATTTGCTGCAAGGGTTATTTTACTGCATTTTTTTGGCCGTTTTTAACTCTTAGTGAATTGACCCCTTTGTCTTTAAATATATAGTATTCAACCTATCGAAGAGTCCTTATTCTTAATTGCTAATTTTTAAGTGTAGTAACCCATAGCAACTAATCAGAACCAATTGTGTTTTTGTGTGACTTTATCAGAGGGAACTATAATTGGTTGCTTAAATTAAAATTTAACAATATGAGTTCTTTATAGAACAGAGCCACAAATCATACTATGAACAAAAGTAAAATTGTCCTGTAAGGGTCATATTAGACAAGTGCAGAACAAAAAGATTTCGTTTTTTTTTTTTTTTTTTTTTTACGGCATAATGAAAAATCTGTCCGACTTTCAATTCAGAACAAAATGAATTGCACATGTCTAGGTCATATAAAGGCAGCTTTTTCACTGAGAACAACAGACAGGAAGTCTGTCCCCAAACCTCAACTTGAGTGAAAAAGAACATCCATCTCTTTTTTCTGTGACAAATGCAATTTATTTTTCAGCAATTCAGAGATTGTGTGTGTGTGTGATAACAGCCACTTCCAACAACTAGTAGTCCTGTATGTAAAGCAGGAATCTATATAGCCCATTTAGTTCTTTGTAATGATATTTTTACAGCCCTGATAAGTGTACTAGAGGTTAACAAGCATATACTTTATGTGACAGATATGAAGAAAAAGTGACATTTTGCTTTACATTTTACAAAATATAATCTGAGTTTGTAAATAACACAGCTGATAAAAAAAGAAATTATGGTTGGGTCCCCTGACCTATATGGCCTACCAGTAGTTGAATACTGTGCATTCTTTATCTTTACACCTTAGGCTGAAAACAGTAATTTTATGAGTAGTTTACTATTATTATCTAAATATGTATATGTTGAAAAATTCTACAATTTTAGGCCTATGGACCTCAAAACAATAAAACTTCAATTATCGCAAGGAACAATTAAGACAAAAGCAGAATTCCAGAGAGACGTCTTGCTAATGCTTCAGAACTGCATTATGTACAATAATGTACAATATACACTACACCAAAAAACGCTGGAGATGCAAAAGGATGTAGTGGAACTTCTACAGGTAGGCTGATAAAATAGTTTGCTCGTCCCACACAAAAGTTTTTTAATTTATGTCAAGTGCCTATTGCTTTTCACTGATGGGCGTATATACTGTAGTAAAATACCTGAATGCAAGTTGTAAATATAACTATAAATTAAAATGGGATTATACCCAAAACCAAAAATGTAATATTTTGCAGCCTACCGATCATTAGATGTGGTGGCTGTATTCGATTTCTTTGCCTTTTTTCCATTGTTTTCACCTGGTGATCTGGCCAGTAACACCACCTGTAATATCATGCCCCCACTCTGGATGAATGAGCACAGGGAGCACCTTTGGACGGTAGCATTGTCAGTCTGGGGGAAGTGTTAGATGAACTAGCAGATTTATGTACCCTAACAAATTGAAGCCAAACTTCAGCTAATACTTTATAAGTAGTTACAGCAAACAGGTAAACAAGCCACTTTAAATCTGTCTCTGAGCTATAGAACAGAGGTTGTTGTTGCACAGGTATTGCCAGGGTCAGTAATCATTTGCAAAGCTTGTCTATTATCCTAACTACCCCTCTGTTTTTGGCTTTATGTTGGGTGTGATATGCATTGCAATAACGTGAGGTGTAACACATTACCTCAACACACTATACCGCATGGCAATTTGTACAGTGAACAGCTATACTGTACATATACCATACATTGTGGTGCACTGGGACACAAATGGCGCAGGTCCATTAAAACATGCATTGTGGTGCGTGGCTGCCCATTCACTGCAGTGGAAAAGTGTAAAGGGCACGAAAACAATACCTGTAATAAGATCATTTTGAGAAGTATGCTATTATTGCAGGCTTACGCCTGAAAATATTCACTGTCTTTAGCTTCAGTAATTTCTGATTTACTGACCTCCTGCAACCATGCAACAAATAGCCATTATCTCTGTGTTTTTTTCTGGGTCAGTGGCAAAGAACTAAAGTCAAAGCATCAAGATGGCAGCCAGGGTGCGAGTGTTTTCAGGAGGATAAATGAGCAATAGCAGGATAGATACTTCTGTCATAACAGGTTACCTTTAATAACCACATCAGTACCACTGTGGACTACAACATTAAACACACACCGGCTGGCAATGCGCCTGTGAATGGCTGTGATCAAGCTATAATTAAACAGTTCAAATCACAGTCACAATATACAGAACAAATCAGAGTGATACTCTGTATCTTGTGATCTCTATATGCCAATCACAGCATCACAAATGTAAACACAGCCAGTTTTTACAAACATTCAAGCCATTTACAGCAGAGTAAGTGCCGGTTCACACTATTGCGATGCGGGAACAATGCGAATCTACTGCATGTTCCCGCATCGCATTCGCAGCACAGGCAGTTCACACTGCCATATGCGAATCGCTGAGGGTGTCAATTCAAGGTTAACGACACCCCCAGATCAGATCGCATATCGCAGTGCGATCTGACAGTTTGCACATAAATCGGATCACACTGGTGTGAACCACCATGCGATTCGATTCTGCTGCGGACCAAAAAAAGGGTCCTGTGCAAGTTCACTGCGATTGCGGTGCGAATTCAGCCATACAAACTGTATGGCTGAATTTGCACCGCACAGATATCGCATGTGATTTTAGGAGCAGTGCACTCCGAATCACATGAGATGTCTGCCATCACTATAGTGTGAACCAGCACTAAGGCTGGCCATACATTATACAATTTTCTTTAGATTTAACTTCAACTATGTAGTACAAAGGCCTGCCTATTTGGATACAAGTGTTGTTTAGTTTTGACCTCATATTATATGGTTTTTGGTAAATCTAACAGAAAATTGTCCAAGAAAATTGAACATGTATGGCCAACCTAAAGCTGCTTTCACACTTTTTTTGAAGCAGTTTTTGAAGCAATTTTGCATTAAAAAACGCAAAATTAAAATTCTTTGTATGTCTTCACAGTGATCTATTGGGCAACCGTTGTGGTAAAAAAAAAATCCAACCACATCAAAAACGCACCTGCCTATTGATATGCATTGAAAACACGGCAAAATAACAGCCGTGTTGCATTTTGTATGCAGTTTTTGAGTCACATGTCCTGGGTAAACCGCACCGCAAAAGCGGTAAAATCTACGGATCAGTTTGAAAGTAGCCTAAGGGCTCTTTCACACGGTCCGCCTCTGTAGGTGGATCCGTGCTGCTCAGCGAGGATCGATCCGCCAATCCCCGCTGAGCCGGCGGATGAGAGCTCCGTCTCCGCTTGCAGTGCAGAGAGGGAGGTGTCACAGCTCCCGCTGCTCTCTATGGGGGATCGGATGAGAGCGGACCGCCTGTCCGCTCTCATCTGATCCGATCCCTGGACGGATGGAAAAATAGGGTTTCCATCCGTCCGGATTTCACGGACAGGATCGGATACGGATGGCAGAGGGTGTCAGCAGAGATGTCTCCGCTGACATTCGCTGCCCCATAGAGCTGCATGGAGGATCCGATCAGATCCGCCTAAAAACTGACAGGTGGATCTGATCGGATCGCCCGTGTGAAAGAGCCCTTAGGGCAGCGCTGAATGTTTATAAACACAGCAGGAAGAACGATTTCAGCAGATCAAAGGTGAAAATGGGTGTTTTATAGTGTCACTGACCATTAAAGTTCATTTTGAATAAGGCAAGGAAATAAAAGGTATATGAAAGCAATCCCACATTTTTGGAGTTTCTTCCTTTATATGGTAATAAAATCACAGTGGTTAAATACCAACAAATGAAAGATCTATCCGTTTCAAAAAATAATATAAAGTTTTTTTGGATACAGTGCTGTATGATTGAGTAATTGTCAGTGAAATTAAAAACTAAAAAAAATTGCCTCATAATGAGGGGGCATATACAGGCTAGTACCCAAGTGGGTAAGAAAGCACACTGTATTTTGCAGTGCTTTAGAGGAAAGGATTTTTTCAGTTTTGTTTGGGCCAGAGCTAACTAATGCCTCGTTTCCACTGAGCGGATCGGTTCGGGTCGGTTCGGTACGGTACGCTAATTTAAGTGTTTCCATTGTGAAAGTGGCCCATACAACCGAACCAAACCGCACCATTCCTGGTCCTGCTTCAGATGTAGGGCCATAGGAAATGGTACGGTATGGTTAGGGCGGAGCTACTGGCGTCACACGATATATTCCACTGATTGGCGGACAGGAAAACTTCAATGCTCACGTCAAACGAAAGAGCAAAACAAACGCCTCATTTGGTGTAAACCCCGCATGGTCACTGGTGGCCCGACTTGCAGTGGAAACGCTCACCTGAATAGACCGGACCATTCTAACCCTTCCAAACTGTACCGACCCGAACCGTTCCGCTCAGTGGAAACGAGGCAGAATTGTCATTGTTGAGTAACCCCAACCCTACTGTGGTCTACTTTTTAATTTAGCCATGCAGTGGGGTTCCTCATACTGCATAGGTTAAATGCTTTTTTGGCTATGGGGGAAAGGAATAAAATGAAATATTTACCTTATTCCTTACTCCCACAAGCTTCCTCGTCTGAGTGCAGCTGGTCATAGCCAACTTCATCATGTACAATGTAGGACCAGCGCACTGCATTAAACAGGGAGATGCCAAGGACCTGCCCAGATTCCAGAGCCTCGGACAGTGGCTGTCCGAGGACAGGAGAGTGCTGGCTACCAGGGAAGTGAAGAATAAGGTAGATATTTATACTTCCTTTCCCTCCCAGCCAAATGAGCATTTAACACATGCAAGGCAAGGGTGACACCCTACTGCATTCGTAAATTTCACAACAGCCAGATTTTGGGCTATAATATATTTCATACCTTGCAGTAAGGAGGGTGAGAAAGCTGCAAACTGCTTCCAATAGTGATTTGGAAAAGATGAATGTTGCGTCTGTGGTTTGAACTAATAGGATGCACAAAGAGTGGACCCTTCCTTTTTGGGAATAGTGCTAGAAGTGCTGACACGTAAATACCTCCTGTTTCAAGTAGTTATATTGTACTTTGCGAGATGGGCAGTTTAGCAGAATGCAATATTGCAGTTGTAGAATTGTGTCTCTCACTTACCCCAATTGTTTTTTTCCCTATTTGTGTTACAGGTTCTAAATCTCCAAAGGTATAAGCCCAAGTAACTGACAATGGATTAAGAAACCATATTTTTGAATTCTCTTTCATGCATAATTCTTAATTCTTCATCCTGAATGTAACTAATCTGAGCTGATTTCTGCATCCATCCAGATCTCCTGCTGCAGATATCATATGCCAGTTTACACAGTTACAACGTTGTTCATTTTTTACTATTTTTTTATTTATTTTTTTCTGTAAAAAAAGTGAGTAAGCTGCTCACTGCAATAAACATATACAGTATATGTGTTGCCATTCATTCAGAAATTCACAACACACTTATACAGTATAAAGAAATCTCCTACACTTCAGCAAAATGCACTGTGCGTTGCAGTGCGCTGCACCAGCCAACAGTGTTTATGTCTGGAAATTCTTTAAAGTCCATGTTTCCTGACATGGACTTTAGTCTGGGACTTCCTGTACTGCTGATGATACAGAATCAAATGGGGCTGAGTGCTTCTCAGCCATTTTGTATAAGCCTTGTATTTTTACAAATTAATTCAAGGCTTCCTCTGATTGGCTGAAGTGGAGATTGTGACATCATCCACCCACCTCTCCATCTTGAGCAATCAGAGGAAGTTTTGTATCCATTCATAAAAATACAAGGCTTCCTCTGAATAGCTGAGAAGCCTTCATCCCCACTTCATTTTGCTCACAAACAAGAAACAAATTAGAAAACAATTTCAGCTCTTTCATGCTCTGTCTGAAAGTAAGGAAAATGTCCAAAGTTAGGCTTAGCCCAAACTAATTATTTAAAAAAATCATAAAACATAGACTTAGGCTTCAGGTTCCATTCAAATAGAATGGGCTTCTGTAGTGTAACACCCGTCAATGCACAACAATATACACATAGATGTGAATGAAGCTTTAGACATTTTCTTTGATCTTAGTGTTTATTGATATTTGTTAGAAAAAATTCATGACTGTAATTTAGAATTCATTTTGAAAGTTTGTTATTTGTTAAAACATTGTTAACCGAAACAAAGTTCTTGATTTCAACTAAATGGATGCAGTGTTTTTATTTTTTTTTTATTTTAATAAAGTGGTTCACGTAAAGAACATTGTGATTGCAGCCATAAAGTCTTATGGTATCTCCGAGCAGATGTTCCAGAATTCAAAGTAGGCTGAGAATGCCATTATATCCAAACACAGTTTCAACTCTGGGAGGGCCAATTATTGCAAAATGCTGAATGTATTCACTTTTTAGCACCCTAGACAAAGCTTTTTATTCGTTTTTTAAAGTGGAAAAATGGTAGATCCTCCGTCATCTGTCACATGGTCTGTCACAGTAGTCACATGATCAGAAAGCTCCTGATCGCAAGTATGCATCAGGAATTTTCCGGTACCCCCCAGTAACTGCTCAGGGCACATGTTCTCAGCACAGAAAAGTGTTTACATAGGGCCACATAAATGCGGCCTCTCCTGGTGTTAAAGCCCACCCGCCGAGAGGCAGCATATATGCGTACCATCAGCGGAAAGAGGATTAAAAAAAAAAAAGTTGGTTTACGAAAGTTCAGGGTGAAATTTAGAGATTAAGCTGAAAGCCTTAGGAGTTTTTTTACTTTTAAATGGAGCATGGAAGAGTTAGGATTTCTTTCAAGTTTGTATTCTGTTTATGACCCTACTGGGAAAACTTGTGAACAGGACAGGAGGTCAGAAACAGCAATAAAAACAATGTCAGCATTTCTAAACAGGGGCATAACTACAGGGGTTGCAATTGCAACTGGGCATCATGCTCCAGGGGGCCTGTGCGGCTCCCCTGTACACCTGGATAGGAGGGGCGGCAGGGGCAGCATGTAGAGAAATCACTGTCCTCACTTTTCCTTCCGTAGCTGCAGGAGGAAAATGGAGGAGATTGGTTCCTCTGTATGCTGCCCCTGCCACTCCTCCTATCCAGTTCACTTGTGTTCTGTCTCTGGGACCCTGTGTGCTCCCCTTGTCTCCCCCCCCCCCCCCACTGTGCTCCCTCCCCTTTCCTGGCAGCTGCTGCAGGGGATCACAATAGAGAATCAGGAAGGGGTCGGTAAATATGTAATTTACCAGCTCCTTCCTTTTCTGAATGGACAGAGTCATAGTCAATGACATTGTGAAAAAAAAAAATAATAAAAAATAACACAGTTAAAATACCAAAAAATAAAAACTACTCACACCAGTGGGTGAACTTCCAGGATTGCAAAGGTCACATTTGTAACCGGGCCCTAGCATGCCACCACTGTGGGGAGGCCCCAAGATGGCAGGAAGGGGGCCCACTGCAGAACTTTTGAAAGGGTCCCGCTGCGGGACCATAATAAAGAGCACCCCCGCAACGAGAGTAAAGGGCCCCAGGATCAGTGGGAAGAGCCCCAGGCTTGAAGGGAAGGGCCCCAGCCAGGGGTCCGGGGGGGCCCTTCATGGTTTCTTGCTCTGGGGCCCTGAAGGTTCTAGTTACGCCTATGTTTCTAAACCTTCTCTCACTCAATAAAAGAAAGTTTTAATTTTTGTCTGTCTTTGTTTAAGAGAATTCCAATCATTTCCTGCCTTGACAAACTTCCCCAAAAGAGACACAGACAGCCATAAAAATCCTGACAGGTGCTTTAACCCTTCTCTGCTCTAAACAAAACTAAACAAAACATTTGGCTGTAGTTAGACTTGAATGGTTTAGTGTGGTGATTTATCATTTACTACAAAGTTCTTTGTCTAAAGTTTTAGAGGGAGAGAGCTCGATCAACAGAGATAGAGAGAGATCCTACCTGAAATGAACTATTTATGCTATATCACTTTTTTTAACTTGGCTAATCCATAGTGCTCTGGGAAGCCATTGCTATGTATAAAATGTTAATTTTTCAATAGAAGAATATGTGTATAAAACATCATTAAAGTTGAACTCCAAGAACTCAGCCACTTTCTAAAATGTTCTGGATTACTAGGGGTTAAGTCATGTTTTCCAGGTCTCATGCTCCCATTGGTGGACCTGGGACTGGATTTCTAGGTGCCTCTGGGTAGACATGAAGGAGATCCAATGTGATGAAAAATAAAGTTTTAGTAAAAAGTGTAACAAAATTAAAGTTTCCCAAGCACTTTCCCAAAAGAGTTACTTTCAAGGCATGCCTGAATGATAGCTATCACAGTTGCTTGTTCTCTCAACTGAACTGTAAGGCCATTAAATGTCTGGGTCAGACCTGATCACACCATAGCAACTACATTTCAAACAGAGACCAATATGGCAAATCTCTTGGCTGTAAAGCATAGGAGGGTTTAGTTCCATTGTAGGCAGTTGCAAAAACATTTTTTTTTTCCTTTTGGGATAAAGGTTTTACATAAAGGAATAAAAGCTGACCATTGTAAGCACCCCTGCCCATAATAATGGTTTATTTGAACCCTCAAACTGACATCTTTGTTGGTCAGCTTAGTCTCTTAAAATGAAGGTGGAAAATCACAGACTTATTGGCAGGATATACAAGTAATAAAACTTATGTTATGGGGTGATTCAGAAAAACAAAGACTGATGTCTTAATGGTAATGAAAACCTGCATCATATTTATATGTTATTTTTCATTTTGCCCATAGTTACACTTCAAGCGGTCAGTAGCACCTACATGCCCCTTCATTTGGCTGTTGGGCTGTCTATTTGATAGGCAGCCCAACGGCCAACTGAAGTAGCTCACATGGCAGGCTGACAACCCTGATGGTAGTTGCTAGACAGTGACTTAGCATTTTCAGTCTGTAATAGGAAGTGCTGTTACTGGCAGGATATCCAGGTAAGAAACATACTGCAGGGTCACGACCTCCACCGTCATGCATCTCCTGGTCGGTATAAGAAGGCATTGAGCCCCTACTCATGAGTAGTCATGCCTACATGTAAGATATTTCTACCCATAAATGCAAGCATACCAAAAGGCATTTCAAAGTGTTTTCAGATAGAAAAGGGGACACAAGCAGTGTCGCAGAAATGAGCTGAGATGAGAAGGAGAGGAAGTGGGAAGAAAAAAGGAAGGGGGGGGGGGAGAGAAAGAGGGCAATAGGAAAGAAAAAAAAGGGGGGGGATGTGAGCTGCCGGCATGACAAGAGAGGGAAGAGTCGATCTGTCAGGCCGCCATCATCCCTGAATGCCTCGGGACCACCTCTGAACTCCTCCAGGTAGAAGCCAATTTACGACATGATCTTTTTGTATTCCTCAAAGTTACCAAACTCGTGCCAATAATACCACCGTTCAGGAAACTGCTCCCGCATGCCTTTCTCTGTGGCCACGAGATAATTTCATTTATATTAGCCATTTTTTTTTAACCACACGGCCACTGAGGGAGGCTGTGATTGCATCTAGAACAGAGAGATACAGTTCTTTGCTGTCAAAATCAGTAGGGGCAGGAGGATTTCCTATAGGATGAACCCGGAAACCGGTGATGGTGCAACAGGAAATGAGCTGGGTCCAAAGTGATTGTATGATTTGTGAATTTTTGGGTAATCTTCATGACCTTGGCCCAATAGGACCGCATAAGCTGGCAGCACCAGAAGACGTGAAGAAGAGAGCCCGGTTCCTCTCCACATCTCCAGCACAGGTCTGAGCAATGTGGGAACATATTTTTTTTTCGTCGGGGTGTGGTACCATCTTGTTAAGATTTTATATCTTGATTCTTGATGTTTGGAGCACATGGATAAACAAGTTTATGTCCACCTGTGCGTCCGTGAAAGACAATTCCAGGTCCTGCTCCCAGCTGGTAATATATGGGGGTCTGTATGCAGGAGACAGGCTTGTCAGCATTTGGTAAGTCTGACACACTACATGATGCAGGGAGGAGTGGTCTGTGCACAAGGTCTCAAAAGTGGTGAGTCACCTCCCGAAGGCCTCTGCAGGCGGCAGAGAGCCAAGAAAGTGTGTTAATTGAATTTTCTGCCAAAAGGAGATTTTTTAAGAAGGCTGTCCTAAATTTGCTGTCTGGTGAGCAACTGACCATTTGCAATAAAGTGCCGGGTTTGATATACCCCTGTCGTTTTTAAGTCCTGGAAGCGGGGATCCCTCATCACAGGCTCAAAGGCCGGATTGCCTATCACCAGGGAGAGCGGTGAAGGCGCTTGGGCAATCAAGCAGTCTTGGCATGCCTTCTTGCAAATTTTCTTCGTTGTACCCACCGTGAGATGTGAGGTAATCCCCGTAGATAGGTTGGAATGGCACCAAAGAAATGTCTCCAATGGGACTCCTACTAAGGATTGTTCAATCTGTACCCGTTGTTTGAGAGAGCTATGTCGGCACCAGTCAAATACTCTGGTCAGATGGCAGGCCGTGTGATATAGAATAGCGTCTGGAAGGGCTATCCCTCCCTTTATCTTTGGCATCCTCAGAACCCTCTGAGCCAGACGGGGTGGGCTCTGAACCCAAAGGAAATCACCAAAGATCCAGTTGATCCTTTTCAGAAAGGTACCTGGTACATGTACTGGCAGGGCTTGGAACACGTAAAACCGACGGGGCATTATATTCATCTTGATTATACTACAAGGGCCGAACCAAGAAAACAGTCCCTGCTGCCAGTCTGACAGGTCCTACTTAATCTTAGCTATGAGAGGGGGAAAGTTACAATCAAAAATATTTTCAATTCTGCCCGGTAAATGTAATGTAGCTCTTATGGGCTTCCCATATCATCAGAGGTGAGCTGTCTGAAGTTATATTAGAGGTAAAAAATTAATGAGCTCTTTTGAGATTTCGGTCTATACCATCCAATCTTGGATCAAGGAATCATTTAATTTCCATCTCCACTGTTTCCGTATTGGCGGCCATAAGTCCAGATCCATCAGGACTGGAGCGTGATCAGAGTAAGTGATAGATCCAATAGATGCTGAAAGGACCCTGGACAGAAGTAATTGCGGAAGCAAAAATAGATTGATTCAAGTTTAAGATTCATGAGGAGGAGAGTAGAAGGTATAGTCTCTCCTGTTCGGATGGAGTATCCTCCATACATCCATTAATTGGAATGCCTGGAAATTTTTCCTGAACCGTTTCAGGGCTGCAAAGGAGAGATGCGACACACCGCTCGAGGCGTCATGGGTGGGGTCCATGGTAACGTTCATGTCCCCACCCACAATCTCTGCGCCCTCCACGAAGTCTCTTAATTTGGTCATGATCGGCTCTAGGAAATCAATCTGGTTCGAGTTTGGTAGGTAGAGGTTAACCTATGTGACAATGTTGGATCCTATAGAACCCTTAACAAAGATAGCATGCCCTGTTCCATCGCACCACTGGTCCAAGTACACCCAAGGAGCTGAGTTGCTAATCAAAATGCTTACCCCCTTAGACCTGGAGTCATACGAACAGCCATGATATACCATCGGAAATCTGCAATCTGGAAATTTGGGGATTCCATCTGCACGAAAATACTTCTCCTGCAGGAAGCAGATATGAGCTTTTAGTTGTTTCAAATTGGTCAGCACTATGGAGCGCTTCTTTGGTGTGTTCAGGCCTTTTACATTGATCAACACAAATCATACAGGATCTTTTTGTCCGGAGGTCAAATCTCAGGGAGAAGGAAAAAAAAAAAGGTTGGGGCCTTTTTGGTGGTGCACTAATGTTGATGCTGAGTGACTTCCATATACTCCCAGTTCAAGGAAGAGTAAGGTGAGGATTTGAGGAAGAGCTCTGGCAAAAAATAACTTGAACAAGGCTTAACAGGAATAAAAAGGGCAAGCAACAAATGCAGGGATTAGATAAGTGGATCTAAGCTACAGGGGTAATCCGGAACAGGTGATGTGGCACTGCTCAGTGGTTTGCATGGGTATGGTAATGTCTAAGGAGACTGATGGCAAACTGTGTAACAGGTCCCACTGGGTTTTGCGGTTCAAAGTGTTCGGTGGGTTGGTAACCCTTTTTCCAATCCTGCACTTAAGAGGTGTGTTCCAGAGGGGCCCCTCATGGATTGATGGCTCTGTACTGTGTACTGCTGCAGGAGAGGATGATAATCTATGAACCCGCTCTATCCGGCTGTGGATGCAGATAATGACTGGCTGGCCCACTCTGTAAGGCTGTGGATGCAGGTGAGTAGGCTGCTCTGGCTGGTGAGTGCCCTGGAGCTTAGCTCTCTCCCTGTATGTCTGCTCCCTTCTCCTGTCTGGCAGAAAAAGTTCCGCCCTTTCTCTGTGCAGACAGTAAAGAAATCATCTCTTCGAGTTCTTTAGCCTCTTGGGATCTATAGTTTCTGCAGCATCCCACACACAGTGCAGCACTCTCTCTCTGAAACTACATGCATTGCTACGGCTGTATCCTGACGCTTATTGGTCTGGGGAATGTCCACTGAAAAGCAGGAGTAGGGGAGCGGGCACACACACACTGACCTACTGCTCAAGGCAGAGCTGCTCTGGATTCCAGTGCAACAGTGTAAGTGGAGGGCAGCCTGCAGCACAACCACCTCTTGCCAGGTCCTTCATCACCCACAGGAGCGGAAAAAGGATTTCAGAAGAATTGGCAGCCAGCTACACTGCCTGACCTAGGTAAAAAAGATTTGCTTACCTATTTATTGTCTGCTCCTGTCCAGTCACATTATCCTGTGTCAGTGAGCAGCAGCTGCAGGGAAGAGGAGGGAGTGCCTTTATGGGACATGGGAGCCTAGGAGTGGCGTAATGGCTCCCAGAATGCCCAGCCATTGTTGAGTGCTCCCTTTTTTATACAGGGTATGCAGGATAGGTAGGGGAGGGGGGAATTTATCATTTTAAGCATTGTTATTGTTAGGCTGGAATTCTACTTTATTAAAAAAGTAAACAGTGAAGTATGACGCCATGTAGATTTTGTTTGGGACACTTTTCTTTGAAGAGTGACTTTTTTAAAATACAGAAACAGTTCTTCTTTAAAGCAAAACTAAATGCTCCTATCATTCACAGTTAAGGAAGCTTCTTGGCCGTTGAGCACAAGCATCATTCTTGAATGTACCGGTTTTGGGAAACTGTTAAGATAAATTCCGCTTTAACTCTTTTTTACCCCCATTCACATCACTAAAGCATAAAGGAATGGTTTTTATGGCTCCAGTCCACACACTATCCCCAGCTGATGAATGATGCCTCATTTTTTTTTTAAAGCGGAACATCATCCAAAGACAGAAGTTTCGCTTTTCTGCTTCCTCCCCCCTCCTCTTCAGTTTTTGGATATTTCTTTGTTTTTGGCTGAGTATTTTGATAGGTACTCGCTCCCACTTCCACTCATCGCGAGGTGATCGGCGCAGAAGTTTGACCCCACCCTCTGCCTGCAGCCTCTTGGGACATGTCATAGGTTCCAGAAGGCTGTAGGCCCCTTCCCACAGCGCAGCGTGACCTGCACTTGTGCAGCCACAAGGAGTCGCAGCCGACTTCCCACAGTTAGCATCAGGGGAACCAGGAACCTGAAGACCGACAAAGAATCATCCTGGGTGAGGACAGCACTGGATCCCTGGATAGGTAAGTGTCCTTTTATTAAAAGTCAGCAGCTACACAATGTTAATTACGTTGAGAAAAACATTTTCGTTAAAATTTTCGTCAGCAGCCTTTTTACAGTGACAAAAACTAAACGAAAAGTGCACCACATTTTTGTCTACTGATGAAAACTATGACGAAAATCAATTCTGTTTTATTAACAAATGAAAATGTAAAGGGAGGGATGTTTACTCTTGTGAACCTCCTTTTCCAAGCCCCCCCATCAGGGCTTCTGCTCCCAGCAAGCAAGCGGGTCCGCAGAGTGCTTAGCAATTAGCACTGTGCAGCATTACAGGCCTCCTCAGATGACAGTCCAGAGGAGCACTGTGTATTACAGGTCTTCTGATGAGAGTTCCGACTCATGACCGTCCAGAGCAGAGAACTGTGAGTGTGTACATTATAGGCATCCCCTCAGGCCACCGTCCAGAGCACTGTGTTTTACAGGCCTCCTCGAACCACCATCCAGCATACTGTGTGCATTACAAGCCTTCTCAGACCGTCCAGACCACTGTGTGCAATGCATTACAAGCCTCCTCCTCAGACTGTGAATGTCCAGAGCACTGTGCAGCATCACGGGCCTCGTCAGACCATCCAGAGCGGCTAAATCTGTGTCTGTGAGTTAGTTCAAACCTTAATACAATAAATAATAACATATTCGATTTTTTTTTACTACAGGAGTATATATAGCAAGTTTGGAAATTCTAGAAAAATGTCTAAATAATCCATTACAATTTAATTAAAACTATTAGATTTTAGTCGACTAAAATGTACTGGACATTTTAGTCCACTAAATACGACTAAAACTAAAACAATTGCAGATGATTAAAGTGGGACTAAAACTAAAATGGCATTTTAGTCAAAAGACTGACTAAAACGAAATTGAAATTTGATGCCAAAATTAACACTGTCTCTACAGTATTTGTAGCTGCTGACTTTTAAAGTGGAGGTAAACTCCACTTTTGAACTTGTACCTACAGGTAAGCCTATAAAAAGGCTTACCTGTAGGTACAGTAAATACCTCCTAAACCTGCACTGTTTATGAGATATTCACAAGGGATTCTGTTGGTGACATGATATCACCTGCACATGCGCTCTGAAGGGATGGTATCCTGTGCCGTACCTTTACAGCCCTGTCATGGAGCTGAAGCCAGTATAAGAGTGACGTCACTGCGGCCCTAGCCATTCATACAGCTTGAGCCCATGAACTCCGATGGAAGACCGGGTGAAGATGGCAGCTCTGGGTTTCAGTGACAGGGCTGCATGGGAGGGATCTGCTTTACAAGTAAATCTGTCATAATGTGCTAGTACTGCATACTAAAGGGCTGCATTGGGTTTGGGCTTCGTGGGACCCAATGCAAATCTTGCAGGAGCGGGCGGTTTTACCTATGCTGCGGGCGGCCCAAAAAGTTTGCGGAGACCCGCGGGTACCCATGGGGAACGGTGCAATTTGGTGTAACCTATTTTCCGGCGTCGTCGATTACTTTTTTTTATAATAAAAAAATACCCCAAAAATTGGGGGTCGTCTTATACGCCAGGTACTGTAGCTTCAGCTACGGTAGTTACAGAACATCCCTATTAAAAATGTTAGCCCGCTGGATGTGTATACAGTACCTTTGGCAACTTACAGAACGTCCCTGTAATACTCTATGTACCGTGCCAATACACAGCTTGCCGTGATTGGCTCAGAGTGGTATATAGAGTATTACAGCACAGGGACGTCCTGTAAGTAGCCAAAGCTTACTGTATACACATCCAGTGGGCTAAACTATTCATAATAGAGAAGTTCTGTATGTAGCAGAAGCTACAGTACATATTAGGGCAAATCCAGCGGGCTAAAATATTTAATAGGGACGTGATGGCTCCACTGATGTTATGAAATGGTGTTGCCTCTGAAGGGGTAGTCTTATACGGCGAGTATAGGGCAAAACCGCAGAAGTGGACACAAACATTGCGGGTGCGGACGGGAGTGGACACAAACATTGCGGGTGCGGGCGGTCCTGGTCATACATTCAGCGGGTGCAGGTTTAATAAAACAGTCCCGTGCAGGGCTCTACTGCATACTAGTCCATTATAATTTAACCCTACAAGGTGGCCCACTATATTTTTATGGTAGTAGTGGTTTACTACCGCTTTAATATTATTTTTTTTTACGTGTTACAAATGCACCGTTCCCCCACACCACCTCTCCCCCCTTCCCAAGTCCCCATTTTCACAGCGAGCTTGCAGGGCTCCATCCATGCCATCCGTGACTGGGAAAACTACAAGTCCCAACAGCCTTTGTGGCTGACGGTTTGTAGTTCTCAATGAGAACATCACAGGGTGCTGTTGATCTCTGGGGTAGTTGATCCACTTGCTGCAAAATCACGTATCTGGTTCGTCATTTGACTTTAAGTGGTTTTTCCTGCAGCTGCATCGCCCCGGTACCGTTTTTAGAGCCGACAGTCGCTTGTCTTGTAATAACAACCAGAGCGGCAAACCAGCTGTTCAGTTGTTATTACAAGCAGCGGGAGCCCCCCCCTCTCACGGCTCGCTCGGGCTCTCTCATTCCACTGGGAGACCCGAGCTACTAGCTGGCTCATCCGCTGGCTCGTCTGAGACCTGAAGAAAGCTGGGATCGGCTTTAATTGGGTTGCTGCTATGGTAACCCAGAAGCGATGACATGACATTGGTTCTGGTTTGCCAGCATGCTAACGGCGCCATTTTTGTAAAAAAAATGGAAAGTATTCAAAAATGCAGATTTTGGCGTTTTGAATGCTTTCAAGTGCAAAGGGGGGGGGGGGGATTTAGGGTCTTATAGACCCCAGATTCCTCCATATAGAGTACATGTCACGTGCCTATTGCTGTCACAAGGATATCTACATTGTTTGTGACAGCAATAAAAGTGTTTAAAAAAAAATGTAAAGCAACAGTGTAAAAATAAAATAAATTAATCATTAATAAAAAAAAAAGTAAAGTGTCCCCGCCTCTCAACGTGCTAGCGTGCAAAGGTGGATGCATGAGTCAGTCCCACATGTGAGGTATGGCCGCAAACATCTGATCATGGGCAGTAATTCTAGTACTAGACCTTCTCTGTACATCTAAAGTGGCAACCTGTAAAGGCTTTTCAAGCGTCGCCTATCGACAGTAAAATATACATAATTTTCTTGCTGTTGTGCAGGTGTGCGCAATTTTAAAGTGTGACATCTTTGGTATCTATGTACTGGGCGTGACATTATCTTTTATATTTTACAAAAAAAAACAAATTGGGTAATATGCTGTGTTTTTGTGTATTAAAAAGTGTATTTTCCCCCCCAAAAACTGTGTTTGAAAAACCTCTGCGCAAATACCATGTGACCGAAAAAATTGCAAAACCCATTAATTTATTCTATAGGGCCTCTGCTTTAAAAATATAATGTTTAGGGGTTCTAACTAATTTTCTAGCAAAAAAAACAGTTTTTCACATGTAAACAAAAAGTGCCAGAAAATGCCCAGTCTTCAAATGGTTATTGATTCTTCTGTCAGAGTATAACTGCCTGCCCGTATCAGAAGTATGGGCAAACAGCTACACAGAAAGTCTGCAGGACTGTTATTTTTTTTTCCGTTCGGGACCAGTAAAGCATTGCAAGAGTGCAATGCTTTACAGGTCCCTATAAAAAAAAAAAAATAATAAATGCATATTTTTTTAACCTGCAAATAAATGTGCATATATTTATTTATTTTTAGAAAACTGAATGTATCCATACCTACCAACTTTTTGAGATGGGAACGAGGAACACCTTTTAGCAAAAGAATGTAGGCATGCTACGACCCTTAAGGCTAGATTTACACTAATGCATTTTTTCATGTTTTTTGCAGAAATGCATTTAATTTTTTTAACATGGGTTCCTATTATAGAACACGTTCACATCAATGCATTTTTGTGCCTCTGCGTTTTTTGAAAGGGTCAGGGACTTTTTTTCCTGCAAAATGCAGGATTTTGCATGTAATAGACTTCAATGGACCTGCATCCAAAATGCAAGTATTTGCTTTTTTACCGAGATTTTGCCGCAATTTGCGTTTTGCATTTTTGAATCTGCCCAACAACAACATTTTCACAACAAAAAACATAAAAAAATGCAAAACAAAAAATCGTGGTAAAAAAAAGTTGAAAGCACAGCAAAAAGCACTACAGAAATACTCAAAACAGGCATATGTGTGAATTGAGCCTTAAAGAGGTTGTAAACCCGCTCTTGGAAGTTGTAGCTATAGGTAAGCACTTTCTGCAGCAGCTCTGACATAATCGGGGTAATTTTTAAGGAACCTCTGCACCACCAAATTCAGCACATGCGCCAGGCAAGGGATGTTCGTCAAACCGGCTAGGCCCAGAGCTGCTACGAGATTTCGCCCATTATCGCACACCACCAGGCCGGGCTTGAGGCTCACTGGCAACAACCACTCATCGGTCTGCTGTTCCATGCTCCTCCACAACTCCTGCACAGTGTGGGGTTTTTCCCCCAAACAGGCAAGTTTTAAAACTGCCTGCTGTCGTTTACCCCTGGCTGTGCTCAAGTTGGTGGTGAAGGTGTTACGCTGACCGGATGAGGAGGCGGTAGAGGATGAGGAAGCGGAGTAGGAGGAGTTAGGAACAGGAGGCAAACTGAAGCACCCTGCAATCCTCGGTGGTGGAAGGACATGCGCCAAACTGCTATCCGCCTCAGGCCCAGCCGCCACTGCATTTACCCAGTGTGCTGTTAGGGAGATATAACGTCCCTGACCGTGCTTACTGGTCCACGTATCCGTAGTTAGGTGGACCTTGCCACAGATGGCGTTGTGCAGTGCACACCTGATTTTGTCACCCACTTGGTTGTGCGGTGAAGGGATCGCTTGCCTGGAAAAGTAGTGGCGGCTAGGCACGACGTACTGTGGGACAGCCACCGCCATTAGGCTTTTAAAACTCTGCTGTCACGAGGCTTACCTTTGTTGGAGTCTGTAACGCAGAGATGTACGCTCACCCTTGCAGATATCCACAGTCCAAGGTGACCAGGTAAGAAAGCCACCTGGGCTGTGAATTTGTGCACGGGGGCTTGGCGGGGAAGGTGCTCCAATAAGCAGGACCAGCAGGAATACAATGGGAAGGGAAGTCCAGGAATAACTGTAGTCACTGGATGACACGAGTCCGGATAAGGATCGCAGGAACAACAAGGAGCAAAGGTAAGGTTGGAAGCCGGGGTCAGTCTGGAACACACACTTAGAAAACAGGAACACAGGACCAAAGGAACAAAGTCTGTCAAACAGGAACTATCTGAAACATAGATCAGCAACAAGGATCAGCAATGAACTGACAATGTTCTAAGTGAGAGACAGTGTTTTATAGCGTGCTTAATTGAGCAATTAGCTTCAGGTGGACATTGATAGACAAGAGCACACTCAGATGAAGTCCAGCCCCCTAGTGCTGCAGGCAATACCAGATTAACAAGACTGGATCCATATGAGCTGAAGTGTGGCTCAGAGGCAGGATAACAGGACAGAATGTCAAAGTACACAGGTTCAAATCCCATGTCAGGTACTTAACAGCGACCACGCCTGGCTATCTGTAAACCTTGGCGAGAACCGTGACAGTACCCCCCCTTTAAAGACACCCTCCGGACAGGAACAGGTTCTTTGCAGAGGTCTTTTACAGGATAGGCATTCGCAGCTTTTAATACTTCCTCAAACAACTTCAGGTCCTCCTTACGTACCACAATGCCATTAGAAGCATATGTGCAGTCCGGTGAAAGAACTTCGTTGTCAGGGCAGGATGTAATGAAGGTGCTTGCTAGAACAGGAGTTTCTTTGGAAAGAGGTACAGACTTTACTGGAGCTGGAGGAGGGGCTTCCACAGGGTTATTGGTTTCAACGATTGCCAAAGTCTGGGTGCCCTTTTCAGACACAGAACGGGGACAGGGCTGGCAGCAACCTTGGCAGTTTCCAGGCTGTTTTTTTGGGAAGACAGGACGGATCTGCATGGTATCCACTGGGAGATCCTTAGACCTGGATGGACGAGTTGGGCAAAATGTGATAAAATGTCCCCTCTCTCCACAATGGAAACAAAGGCCACTGTTTCTCCTACGGTCTCTTTCTTTGGAAGACAGCCTGGTGCGCACCGCGCCGATCTCCATGGGCTCCTCTTTAACCTCTGGAGGATCAAGGCATACTGGATTAGTGTCAGGGTGACAAGGCCGGCTGGTGCAGGCAGGCTTGTACCGTGACCAGGCAGAGTCATCATATTTGTATGGGTTTCCTTTTTCTCTAGGTACCCGAGGTCTGCGGGAGCCTGGAGTAGGCTTGGAAGTAGCTTTCTGGGAGGTAAGACACTGAGAATCCATGGCAGTTATAAATGACTCCCAATTGTCCAAGATAGGACTTTTCTCCTGCAGCTTCTGGTATGACCATGTCTTCATCCTTCCGGAAAGCAGATTAATAGCGGAATGAACCTTGATAAAGTCACTGTAATAGGTCTTGGGCTTAAGGACAAACAGGAGCTCACAATTCATTCGGAAGGTTGTAAATGAGGAACGGGAACCATCAAATCTGTCAGGTAACAGGACATAGGGTTCTGGATGTGCAGGTTCCAGGGCTGGGCATACTGTGCCTTTAAGTATCAGGACTCCTTGCTGCAATTCAGCCACAGTCTGGGCCAGGCTGGACACCTGCTGGGTGAGCTGCTTGCACATCCCTGCGGACTCACTATGGTCAGTTTATTATGTCACGAGGCTTACCTTTGTTGGAGTCTGTAACGCAGAGATGTACGCTCACCCTTGCAGATATCCACAGTCCAGGGTGACCAGGTAAGAAAGCCACCTGGGCTGTGAATTTGTGCACGGGGGCTTGGCAGGGAAGGTGCTCCAATAAGCAGGACTGGCAGGAATACAATGGGAAGGGAAGTCCAGGAATAACTGTAGTCACTGGATGACACGAGTCCGGATAAGGATCGCAGGAACAACAAGGAGCAAAGGTAAGGTTGGAAGCCGGGGTCAGTCTGGAACACACACTTAGGAAACAGGAACACAGGACCAAAGGAACAAAGTTTGTCAAACAGGAACTATCTGAAACATAGATCAGCAACAAGGATCAGCAATGAACTGACAATGCTCTAAGTGAGAGACAGTGTTTTATAGCGTGCTTAATTGAGCAATTAGCTTCAGGTGGACATTGATAGACAAGAGCACACTCAGATGAAGTCCAGCCCCCTAGTGCTGCAGGCAATACCAGATTAACAAGACTGGATGCATATGAGCTGAAGTGTGGCTCAGAGGCAGGATAAAAGGACAGAATGTCAAAGTACACAGGTTGAAATCCCATGTCAGGTACTTAACGGCGACCACGCCTGGCTGTCTGTAAACCTTGGCGAGAACCGTGACATCTGTGTCTCCAACAGACGGAATGACAGCATTTCAAAGGCCAGGAATTTTGAAACGCTCAGGGCCAGGGATCGTGGGTGGGTAGGGGGATACTTCCTCTTCCGCTCCAGTGTTTGGGAGATAGAAAGCTGAACTCTTCCACGGGACATTGTGTAGATGGTTGTTGGTGACCCAGGTGGTGGTGTTGCTGGCAGAGCTTCTGTTTGCGGGGTGGCAGGTGCCACTGTCACTACAGATGAACCTGGATGAAGAGGCCGAGACTGCAGCAGAAGAGGAAGCAGGAGGAGCCAGAGACCTTTCTTGGTTTTTGAGGTGTCTACTCCACTGCAGCTCGTGCTTTGCACTTAGATGCCTGGTCATGCAGGTTGTGCTCAGGTTGAGAAGGTGTCACGATCCGGGGTCAGGCTCGAAGACCAGTAGCTATAGCAGTCGCAGGTCACACAGGAACCAGCAGGATAGGAACACTGACAGGTCACCCAGGCAGATGACGCAGGCTCACCTGAGGTGCGGAGTCTAAGTACTAACCGGTCTTCACCAGCGCTCCTGAAGGTGGAGATGGATTTTGCTGCGTGTTAGCACCAGGTCGCGGTCCTCAAGATCGCCCCACCAGGAAGTGAGCAAGTCAGAGTCCAGTAGCAGATAGGGATTAAGCTGAAGCGTAGTCAAGGAGTAGCCAAAGGTCGGTAACCAGTAGTTGCAGGTTGGGATCAAACAGAAGAGTAGTCGAGGAACAAGCCAAGTGTCGATAACGGATGGTAGCAAAGATACAGACGGCAGCAGGAGAGACAAGCGAGATATCGGCTGTTTAAGGCACAATATTCTGGCGACCAGGAAGTGCAAAGACATGGTTTATAACAGGAAGTTCATGGGAGGAGCAAAGGGTTCAAGGTTCAAGGCAATAAAGATTCACAGCAGGATCATTCAAGGATTTGTCCAGGGAGCTGTCCAGCATTCCAGGTAGCTCAGTGAGTAGAGTCATTGCCAGACACCATGGAGGTCCCAGGTTCAAGTCCGGGTCCTGACAGTACTCCCCTCCTCCTAGGACGTCCGCTGGACGTCTTAGGACCAGGTTTAAGGGGAAACCTCTGGTGGAACTCCTTTGTTAATCTAGGGGCATGAACATTTTCTTCTGGCTCTCAGGAATTTTCTTCTGGTCCATATCCTTCCCATTGAACCAGATATTGTAATTTATTCCTAAACATCCTGGAATCAAGAATTCTCTCCACTACAAATTCTTCTTCACCCTGTACTTCAACAGGTGGAGGAGGCGGAAGAATTCTTCCAGGAAAGGGATTTTCCTTAAATGGCTTGAGCAGTGATATGTGAAAAACTGGGTGAATTCTCATACTGTCGGGAAGTTTTAAACGGAAAGTGACTGGGTTGACCTGAGCAGAAATCTGGAAAGGTCCCACAAACTTTTGTCCCAACTTTGCAGATGGAACATGGACCTTCAAATTTTTGGTTGATAACCAAACCTTGTCACCCACTTGAAAGGTAGGAAGTGATCGGCGATGTCTATCAGCAGCCTTCTTGTAACATTCCTGAGCCTCCTTTAAAGTCTCAATTAATTTCTCCTGAATCTCTTGCAACATAGTTAATCTGTTGGCTACAGCAGGAATTGGAGTTGAGATAGGGAGATCAGGAATAAAAACTGGATGATAACCATTGTTTAAGAAAAACGGGCTTTGAGAGGTTGAGCTATGTCTAGAATTGTTGTAAGAAAACTCTGCCGTGGGAAGATAGTCCACCCAGTCATCCTGAAGATAACTAACAAAACATCGAAGGTACTGTTCTAAAGTTTGATTGGTCCTCTCAGTCTGACCATTAGACTGAGGATGAAAAGCAGAAGACAGGTTGATTGCTACTCCTAAAGCTGAGCAAAAGCTTTTCCAAAACTTTGAAGTAAACTGTACTCCTCGATCTGACACAACGTCTTCAGGAATTCCATGTAGTCTGAAGATTTCTCGAACCATCAACTCTGCAGTTTGTTCCGAAGAGGGTACCCCCTTAACTGGTATAAAGTGAGCCATCTTGGTGAGGCGGTCAACGACCACCAAGATAGTGGTCATTCCTTTTGAGGGGGGTAAATCAACCACAAAGTCCATAGAAATTGACCCCCATGGTCTTGATGGGATAGGGAGTGGTTGGAGCAACCCCAAAGGAGAAGCTCGGGGTGTCTTATTGCGTGCACAGGTCAGGCACGAGGCTACATACCTTTTAACATCTTTCTTGTACCCAGGCCACCAAAAGGAGCGTGATAAAAGTTCCTCTGTTTTAGAAACTCCAAAATGTCCAGCAAGTTTTGAGTCATGACTCAACCGGAGGACTTCAACCCGAGCAGACTCAGGTACATAGAGGCGATGCGTTTTAATCCAAAAGCCATTCTTGAACTCAAGACTGATGTCCATAGGAGGATTATTGAGGAGTGAGTCATTCTCGTAACCTTCTTTGAGGAGACTCAAGAATGCCTTTGAACTTGTGACACCTAGGAAGTTCTTTTGAGACAGGATTGTGCATTCAGCATTGTTCTCCTGGGAAGGCCCAGACAACATCCGTGATAAGGCATCAGCCTTACCATTTCTTGACCCAGGTCTATATGAGATAATAAAATTAAATCTAGAAAAGAACAGTGACCAACGTGCTTGTCTAGAAGACAATCTTTTGGCCGAACAAATGAATTCTAGATTTCTGTGATCAGTGAGAACAGTCACAGGATGCTTAGTACCTTCCAGCAAATGCCTCCATTCAGAAAAGGCTTCCTTAATTGCCAGTAACTCCTTATTCCCTATGTCATAATTCCTCTCGGCTGAAGACATTAAACGAGAAAAGTAAGCACAAGGATGAAGCTGCATCTTTTCACCGCTTCGTTGTGAAAGGATAGCTCCCACAGCAGAGTCAGAAGCATCCACTTCCACTACAAACGGTAGCTCAGGATTGGGATGTACCAATACTGGTGCAGAAGTGAACAGAGTCTTTAACTTATCAAAAGCAGCCTGAGCATTAGATGACCACACAAAGGGCACCCCTTTCTTTGTCAGCTGTGTAATCGGAGCTATCACCTTAGAGAAATTTCTGATGAATTTCCTGTAGAAATTGGCAAACCCGATGAATCTTTGAATTTCCTTAACGTTTGCAGGGACAGGCCAATCTACTACTGCTCTAATCTTCTCAGGATCCATGCTTACTCCATCTGGTGAAATAATATACCCCAGAAACTGGATCTGGGTTTGTTCAAACTCACATTTCTCCAATTTGATATAAAGTCGATTCTGCCTTAATCTTTCAAGGACAGTGCAAACATGCTTGCGATGCTCCTCTAGGTTATTGGAAAAAATGAGGATGTCATCCAAATAAGCAACTACAAATTGGTCCAACAGATCTCGAAAAACATCGTTGATGAAGTGTTGAAAGGTTGCAGGGGCATTACAAAGACCAAAAGGCATAACCAAGGACTCGAAGTGTCCGTATCTGGTTCTAAAGGCGGTTTTCCATTCATCTCCTTGGCGGATACGAACAAGGTTATAAGCCCCCCGCAAGTCAAGCTTTGTGAAAATCTTGGCAGAACGAAGTCTTTCCAACATTTCAGAGATCAACGGGAGAGGATAACGGTTTTTAATAGTAACTTTATTCATGTGCCTGTAATCAATGCAAGGACGTAAGGTAGAGTCTTTCTTTTCAACAAAGAACAAGGCTGCTCCAGCAGGGGATGTTGAGTGTCTAATAAACCCCTTCTCTAAATTCTCATCAAGCCACTCCCTGAGCACCTTTAATTCAGGTTCTGATAAATTGAATAGGCGGCCGAAAGGTATTTCTGCACCAGGGAGTAGCTCAATGGGGCAATCATATGGGCGATGAGGAGGTAACTGGTCGGCGTTCTTCTTATCACAGACATCCTGAAACTCATGGTATTGTGGAGGCAGTTTGAGATATGACTGTGCTGTAACCACATCCAACTGCGTTTCCTTAATCTGTGGAGAACTAATTGGACAAGGCTCTCTACAGTATTCCTCACAATGGGGGGATGTAAAATTTATAACGCGTGCTTCCCAATTGATTGAGGGATTATGGGTGGAAAACCAAGGGATGCCCAAGATCACAGGAAATTTAGGTGACGTAATCAGCTGAAAACTGATGGTCTCACGATGGTTAGCCTCAAATTGGAGAACCAAAGGGACTGTTTCATGGGTAACAGGTCCTGAAGTTAAGGGTGATCCATCCACTGTCTCCATATCGACTGGGGCTAATTTATTTCTTGTCTGAATCATATTGTTTTTGGCAAAGTCTATGTCCATAAAGTTCCCCCCTGCACCAGAGTCCAGCATAGCAGAGCAAGGAATCTCAATGCCCTCAGAGATAAGTTTAATAGGGAGGACAAAATGAGGTAGTGAAGAATTTACTTTATTTTCTTCCTGGACCAACGGGGAGATGGACTGGCTAATGGAGTTTATTTGTTCAGGCGTGATCACATCAACCGATGCAATTGTTCTTCTAACCTTGTTAGGGCAGTTAATTGCATAATGACCAGAATCTCCACAGTAAAGACATAGGTTCTCAGAACGTCTTCTTTCTTTCTCCTGAATGGAAATGGATCTCTTAATTGCATCTACCTGCATTGGCTCAGGAGTGTTAGAATTAGGAGCAACTTTGAAATCCTGCTGAACAAATGGAGTAGCAGAGAAACGCATGCCACTCTTACTTGCAAACATTCCCAGCCTCTCCTTCCTCCTTTCTGTAAGTCTCTGATCAATTTTGATACATAATTGGATGAAGGCATCAAGATCATCAGGAGTCTCAACTCTAGCGAGCTCATCCTTTACCTGTTCAGAAAGCCCTCGGCGGAACTGACTCTTTTGCGCAGCAGGGTTCCAAGTAGTATCTGCAACCCAACATCTGAATTCTGCTGTGTACTCAGCGACAGAGCGTCTTCCCTGCCTCATACTATGCAGCTTTGCTTCAGCAGTAGCACAGCGGTTGGGATCATCAAAAACCTGATCCATTGCGGTCAAAAAGGTCTGCAGATTATTTAAAATAGCACTGTCCTGCTCAATATATGGGGAGGCCCAAGCTAGAGCTTCTCCAGTCAGAAGTTCGAGAATCAAGGTTACCTTTCTCTTCTCAGAAGGAAATGCAGCAGGGTGTGTTTGAAAATATAAACGACACTGATTTAGGAAACCCCTGTAATGATGGCGGTCTCCATTAAACTTGGATGGTAAAGGCTGAGGCATATGTGTGATAGTATCACCTCGGTCCAGTAGTAGTCTCTGCAGAGCATGAATCTCCTTCTGTTGTCTTTCCAATAGACTTTCTAGTTTATTAACTTTTTCTTGGCAGGTAACACCAAATTCTTGCAGCTCAGCAATTTGTTGCCTAAGAGGAGTCACGATGCTTGCTATAGCGGCCTCCATATTTTGGGCCAGAATATTCTGTCACGATCCGGGGTCAGGCTCGAAGACCAGTAGCTATAGCAGTCGCAGGTCACACAGGAACCAGCAGGATAGGAACACTGACAGGTCACCCAGGCAGATGACGCAGGCTCACCTGAGGTGCGGAGTCTAAGTACTAACCGGTCTTCACCAGCGCTCCTGAAGGTGGAGATGGATTTTGCTGCGTGTTAGCACCAGGTCGCGGTCCTCAAGATCGCCCCACCAGGAAGTGAGCAAGTCAGAGTCCAGTAGCAGATAGGGATTAAGCTGAAGCGTAGTCAAGGAGTAGCCAAAGGTCGGTAACCAGTAGTTGCAGGTTGGGATCAAACAGAAGAGTAGTCGAGGAACAAGCCAAGTGTCGATAACGGATGGTAGCAAAGATACAGACGGCAGCAGGAGAGACAAGCGAGATATCGGCTGTTTAAGGCACAATATTCTGGCGACCAGGAAGTGCAAAGACATGGTTTATAACAGGAAGTTCATGGGAGGAGCAAAGGGTTCAAGGTTCAAGGCAATAAAGATTCACAGCAGGATCATTCAAGGATTTGTCCAGGGAGCTGTCCAGCATTCCAGGTAGCTCAGTGAGTAGAGTCATTGCCAGACACCATGGAGGTCCCAGGTTCAAGTCCGGGTCCTGACAGAAGGTTTATGCCTCGCTTCAGGCTCTGATTGCACAGCGTGCAAACCACTTCTGTCCTGTCATCATCACATTGTCTGAAGAACTGCCACGCTAGGGAACTCCATTGAGCTGGCTTTGGTGTGCTTGGTCCCTTCCTGCGTTGGGCAGTAGCAGGCGTCTAGGGCACGGCCGCTACGCTTTTGCACCCTGCTCCCTCTTCTGCTGTGCTGGTGGCTCTGTGCGACCACCGCCTCTTCCTCCAAACTACTCAGGTCACCTGCATGACCTTCATTCCATGTGGGCTTGAGGACCTCATCGTCTTCCACCCAGTCTTCCCCCCTGCCCTCCTTGTCGGTCTCCACAATTCGGAATTCCACAGCAGTTGGCACCTGTGTTTCATCATCATCCGAGACGGGCTGCGATGGTCCTCCCATGTACTCATCTTGAGACATAAGTAGTTGGGCATCGGTGCACTCAATCTCTTCCACTTCTGGGGCAGGGCTAGGTGGATGGCCCTGGGAAACCATGCTAACAGAGTCATCAAAAAGAAGAAGAGACTGCTGCATGACTTGGGGCTCAGACTGCTTGGCTGATTTGCAAGGGGGTGAGGTGAAAGATTGATGGACATCGGCTGCAGGTGCCAACTCTGACCTTTCAGTAGAAGACTGGGTGGGAGACAATGTGAAGGAACTGGAGGCACTGTCAGCAACCCAATCTACTGTACAATCGCCTGTACTTGTTCTGGTCTCAACATTTGTAGAGGTGCATTAGGCCCTGCCAAATACTGCTTCAGGTTCTGTCGCCTACTCGCAGCTGAGAAAGGTGTTTCACTTGTGCGTGTAGCTGGCACAGATCGACCACGTCCTCTCCTTGCAACAGGAGCTCCACCAGCAGCACCACGACCCAGCACTAACATGGTGGAGCAGTATGTGTGCACACGCCTAGACGTACTGAATGACAGGTCTGCCCCCTTCAACTTCTGGGTCTCCAAGTTGGGCACATGGCCTGAGCTTGCCCTTTACGCCTTAGAGGTGCTGGCCTGCCCTGCAGCCAGTGTATTATCTGAATGGGTATTTAGCACGGCTGGGGGGATTATCACAGACAAGCGCAGCCGCCTGTCCAGAGCCAATGTGGACAAGCTCACGTTCATTAAAATGAACCAGGTATGGATCCCACAGGACTTGTCCGTACCTTGTGCAGAATAGACATGTATACCGGCCTTACCCAGCCATTGTTGTATTTGATCTTTCTTACTCTTTTGGGGTGTACCCTAATTTAAAAAGAAATTAAATTAAAAACCAAAACCAGTTTTGGCTACCTCGTCACCGTCGCTGCCGCTTCCACCTACACCGCCATATACACCGCCACCTCAACCTCCTACTCCATATATGCCTTGTCCTCCTCCTACATCATTCAAGATTATTATTTTTTATTTTTATGTATTTTATGTATTTTATGTTATTTTAAGTTATTTCCCTATCCACATTTGTTTGCAGAGCACTTGCCATGCTCTTAAGAAGATGTTGCTGCCATTTGCAGCCCTCTAGCCTTTTCCATGTTTGTTTTAGAGCCATTTTAGTGCTCAAAAGTTTGGGTCACCATTGACTTCAATTGGGTTCGGGATCAGGGTAAAGTTCGGGTTAAGTCCGGGTCACGAACCCAGACTTTTTTTTCCAAGTTCGGCCGGACCCGCCGAACTCGGACGACGGACATCCAGGTGTTCGATCAACTCTATTTACAATCACTTTAAAGGAGAATTTTACAAAAAAAATGATTAGTTAAACCCACAAGTGCTTCTTTACCACTACTATTTTTTTATTTTGGCTTTTGAAGTTTTCCAAATGCAGCCATTTAGAAATTGGATGAAAGGTTTAGCACTGGGAAACACTTTTTGAAAGTTAGCCAATACATTTTATATACAACTTTATTGATTAGACCAAAATGTGGGACAAATGCGGACGAAAGAGGGACAGAGGGACTTTGTTCCAAACGAGGGGCAGTCCCTCTAAATCAGGGACAGTTGGGAGCTATGCTTATCCTCTAAAGTGGAGTTCCAGCCACACAAAAAAGTGTAGCTGCTGACTTTTAATAAACACACACTCACCTGTCCCACGATCCAGCGATGCGGCCACCCAACCCGGTCCCTTGGTTCTCTCCCTTGGCTCCCCCCCCCCCCCTGCGCCAGCATTACAAGTGTGGGCACCCGGCTGTGACAGCTTGGGGCCCCACAGCCGGGTGCGAACTGTGCATGTGCGAATTGCGCTGCGCCTCCTTAATGGCTGGCAATCTTCTGGAACCTGTCCCAGAAGATTGCAGGGAGGGAGAGGAGAACTTCCGCTCGGCGGCCTGAGCAGAAGTGGGAGCGCGGTACCTTTCAAAACTAGGTATCCCCCCCCCAAAATAAAAATGACATGCCAAATGAGGCATAGAAGGGGCATACCTCCCAACTTTCTGAGATGGGAACGAGGGACACCTATTAGCAAAAGAATGTAGGCATAGGACATGCCCCCCTTAAAGGAGAATTGTACAAAAACAAATGATTGGTTAAGCCCACAAGTGTTTTTATACCACTACTATTCCTTTATAGCAGTAGTATTATATGGAATTTACAAATGCAGAAATTTAGAAATTGGATGAAAGGTTTAGTACTGGGAAACACTTCTTGATAGATAAAAAGTGCATTTTATTTACCACTATATAGATCAGATCAAAATGAGGGAGAAATGAGGAGGAAAGAGGGACACAGGAAGTTTGTTCCAAATCAGGGACAGTTGGGGGGTAAGTTGGGAGGTATGGAGGGGGGTAAGGAAAGCATAACTTCCACTTTTTGGAACTCTGCTTTAAAGAGGTTGTAAACCTCAGATTTTTTTTTTTTTAAAGACGAACACCTGAAAGAAAAACACATAATGAGCTAGTATGCAACGCATACTAGCTCATTATGAAATACTTACCTAAGAATGAAGCCCCTGCAGTCCGGCCGCTTACCTGTCCATGGGCGACACGTTCTGTCGCCCTTCTTCCGGGTTTGCGGCATCCGGCCATCTGATTGCGCGGGAGCCGACGGTAACGGCACAGGGCTCTGAAGGAACGGCACGAGCGGCCGTTCCTTCAGAGCGCATGCGCCAGTAATGTCACTGGCTGCAGCTGTCAGGTTCCCTTAGCGTCTCATCAGGCACTGTGAGTGGATGGAGCCGCGGTGACGTCACTCCAAGTCCCGCGCATGCGCGCGGGGAGTTCGCTTTCCGGTGTTCCGTGAGAATTACCTACCCCGTGAGAAAAACCTACCCTCGTCACTTCCGGCCAGGAAAAGCTGAGCAGCGCAGCAGTACGCATGCTCACAGCCCCGGATACGTAATGGAACAGCTGAGGAGCTGACTAGTGCGCATGCGCACTAGTATGAAATGATCACGGTGTGCCGTGAAAAAAACCTACCCACGTGGCGGTTACATTAAAACAGCTGTGCTGCAATACGAGTCATCTCCGCTCCTGTCCCTGTCACTTCCCTGATCTTGCCTAGTAAATATAAAAGTGGCTCTCGGCTCCGTGATTTATGTTTTCATACACCCGCTGCCACTTTTATATTTACTAGCCCAGATCAGGGAAGTGACAGGGACAGGAGCGGAGATGACTCGTATTGCAGCACAGCTGTTTTAATGTAACCGCCGCGTTACGCACACTGCCGTGCACCGGCAGTGACGAGGGTAGGTTTTTCTCACGGGGTAGGTAATTCTCACGGAACACCGGCAAGCAACTCTGAAGGTCTAGCCGCTGCTAGAGTCAGCGGCTTCATGCAGTTCGAATATATCCTAAACCGTGCAAGTTTAGGAGATATTAATTGTACCTACAGGTAAGCCTTATTATAGGCTTACCTGTAGGTAAAAGTTAAGTATACTCCGATACTACCACTTTAAGTGACAGATGCAGATGCCTTGTTTTAGAGTTAGACGGCTCTGCTCTTCTATGCACATTTTTAACTCATCTCACCCTAATCTGGTTCTGGACAAATATCCTGTGTTATTGCTAAGTCTATAACTGTAGCCAATAATTGATTAATATATTTCACTATCACGTTCTGATTACTGACATCTTCCATCAGTCAGATCTCCGTATAGCCGCTGCATATTTCACTTCCTCTATACTCTATATAGTAATATACAGTAGAGGCGCTGACGTCAAATGACTGCCCCTTCCGCAATCCGCTGCTATTGGACAGTTCAGAGTCGGTGGCTCTACGATTGGCTGCCATGTGCAAAGTTCGCTGTGAATGGCTGGAGAGCTTTGCGCCTGGTTTGAATGCAGCAGTTACTAACAGGCGGGGAGCCAGGAGAGTGGAGGTAGCAGCGTACCGGTGCGGGGACTCGGTGAGTGATTGTAGACTGAGGGAATGCCGCTACTTCATATAGAATATTGTATAGTATGCTGGTTATGTATAGTGTGTATTATTCTACCATAGACGGCGTTCTGAATTTAGTCCATGCACACAGCCACCGCGTGTATGAATATATTCCATGTATTGCTGGGTGGTGTATCATTGTACTAGTCTGCTGGGTTTACAGCCTATCTGTCTCTCCTATGTCTCCTTGCTTTGACGAGGTCTCTGCATGAAGTGTGCTCCCATACCCAGCCAGCTACATAAAACCCCAGCATGCTGCACTTTATCTCTTCTTTTATTGATTATTTCACCTTCCTGTTGCTGGGTCTCTCCACATCATATGTGCTAATGAATTCTGCTTTATTAACCCCCCCCCCCCCCCTTCATGAACAGGCCATTTTTTTTGTGATATGGCACTGCGTTATTTTAAAGCGGAAGTAAACTCTTCCTGTTTTTTTCCCCTGCAAAATAAATGCATGATGTGCTAGTATACATTGCATACTAGCACATTATGTGACACCTGCAAACAAAGCCAGAGTTCTCCCCGCTGGTGGCCGCATCCATCCTCGCCAATCTTCTTTCCAGATCTGCGGACTCCGGCTGTATTACTGGCCGGAGCCATGTGACGTCACTACTGCACATGCGCGTGGGGGCGGCCGTTTCTTCAGAGCGCATGCGCCGATGACATCGGCTGCATGCAATGTAAATCTCTCCTAAGTGGTGCAAGTTTATGAGATATTTACAGTACCTATAGGTAAGCCTTATTAAAGGCTTACCTGTAGATAAAAGTTATAAAGGTGGGTTTACAACCACTTTAAAGCGGAGTTCCACCCAAAAGTGGAACTTCCGCTCTTTTGCTTCCTATCCCCCACCGGTGCCACATTTGGCACCTTTCAAGGGGGAATGGGTACCTGTTTTTGACAGGTACCCTTCCCCCACTTCTGGGATACGGCGCCGCGGTCCCTTGGAAGCTCGGCCCCCTCTGCCGTGCATTTTTTTTTTTTTTAACAAACATATGTAGCAGAAAACAAATTGGCCTAAAGTGTTAAATTTTGATTTTTTTTTTTTTTTTTTTTGGAATGTTGTATAGCAGAATGTGAAAAATGACAGAAAATATGTGGGGGTGCCCCGCGCTATGGACCAACCTGTGTACCAACTATTAAATATTTAAAAATGTTTCAAAGAGTTTCCACGGGGCGGATGCGAAGAAAATAACCCAGATCCAATGGTGGAAGACGCCAATCCACCCTATGGTGAATGGGCCATCGCATCCGCAACGCGGAAGGTCAAAGAAACAGGTAGGAGGGGCTGGCGGGATTTTTATGGTGTCCTACAAAAACGTATAGAAACAAACGTATAAAAACTAGAAAATGTATTATCAAGACAGACATTTCATTAAAAAAATACTCAAACTGAATAAATACATACATTCAGAGAACACATGATACAGCAAATGAAGATGTGTTATAACAACTATTAAATATTGGGTAGTGTGGCTGCTACCCTCACTTTAGTCAGCCACTGAAGTGGTGTCAAAAAGATGCTGGTGAGCAAGTGAGTGCTTAGAGTAAATTACCAGTGATTGAACTTTTTTTAAAAAACTAACCAGGTATAGCACCTGTATGTGAGTGGACTAAGCCACTAAATCCAGTAAAATAGGCTGCTGCCCTCACTCCAGACAGCTACTAAGAAGTGATGTCCAAAAATAAAAAATTCCTAAAGCGCAAGTGAGGAAATGGCATTGCCTAAAAGAAATAAAATTGTGTGATTGAAAAATGTATATGGTGGCAAACTAGGTATTACACCTATATGTGAGTTGGCTGAGTCACTAGATCCAACAGTGTATGTGATTGGTGTTTATGTGCTAAATCTAAATACCTGTGGTAACACGAGCATCACATACATATAATAAATTTAAATATTAGTAAATAACAAAAACCAAAAGTGCATGTGCTCCAATCATGAAATGTGAAAATCAAAAGTGCAGAAGTACTAGGGCTGCATGATATTGAAAAAAAAAATCACGTGATATTTTTTTTCCCCAACGATGTATATTGCAATATTTTTTTGCGGCGGATCCTTCTTTGCGCATTTTTAGTAGTGATGAATGTTAGCTGTGACTGAGCGGTGAGCAGCGGCACAGCAAACCAATCACGTCGTGAGCAGCGGCACAGCGAACCAATCACGTGTGCAGGCACGCGTTATTGGCAGTGGCGGCTGGTGCTCAAAATTTTTTGGGGGGCGCAAACAGAAAAATGTAATAGGCATTGCTTTGTGGCAAAAAACGCTATAAAAAATTGCTTGACTTTGAGGTCACAAAAGTGTGAAAGGGGCCTTCAGTAATCAATGTGTAGCGTGCCCCCTTTCAATGCAGAGTGACCAGCGTGCCCCCTATCAATGCAGAGAGACCAGTGCACTTACCTGCAGCGGAGGCTTCTCCTCAGTCTCCCGCATCTGCTCGAGTCCTCCCGCCTCCTCCTCGGTCAATGGCATGGGTACGCCTTTCGGCCAATCGGGAAGCAGGTCTTCCTGATTGGCCAGGAGGAGGATCCGTCTGACAATAGCGAATTTTCATTCGCTATTGTCACACAAATGGGTGGGCTAGGGCGCAGTGCTCTGCACCCCGGGTCCACCTTTTTCTGAAGCATATTAGAGCCTGTGGCTCTAATCAGGTGATTCAGAAAAAAAACCCCCATTGAACTCCATGCGCCCCGCATGTAGATTAGGGGGCTGGACGCATGGATAGGGGGGGCGGCGCCCCCAACGCACCAGCCGATTGGTTCGCTGTGCCGCTGCTCACCGCTCAGTCAGGAGAACTAGCTGCAGGGTGGACTTCTACTCACTGTGAGTCCCGAATTCTCTGCCTTCCACACTGTCTTCAATCGCATGTTCCGGCGATGTGACTATCGCTCAGGCTCACCGCACGATGTCGATGTGAACATTGAATATCTTTCAGTCCTAGTATGTACCCAATCCCTATAAAAAAAGAAAGGGACCACGGGAGAACCCCGGGTCACTATATGCTAGTGATGGTGCAATTGGTGACAGTCCATATGATGGTAACTAAGTGACTTTGGCCAGGTGAATACAGTCCGTCCTGTTGTGGTATACTTGAGAGACCCTCGGTCCCGGAACACAGCACCCGGTGTGCGGCAGTGCGGTCGGGCCTCCCCCCTATGGGTGAGCACTCACCAGAGAGATGGGTCCCCTGGGTAGGGGTAAATGCCTTGTATACTGGTGCTAACCTGTGGGTGGCTCCTCTCTCCCGCAATCTACCTCGGGTGATGGTTCCTCAGGGATGTAAGAACAGAGTACCCATAGCGTAGTATGCTCAAAAAAGGTTAATGCTTTATTGAATAAATACATCGCTTATATCAGAACAGTTAATAGCAGCGTAGTACAGTCTTATCTGCGCCGTTCGGAACTCTTCCTGCATTCCACGGGCGAAAATCGGAAGTCTCCCGTGGACACTTTTTTTTTAATAGGGATTGGGTACATACATTTGCACTTCTGATTTTCATTGTCTGTATATCATATGCACTTTTGGAATTGCATGAATTTTTTCACATTTCATGATTGTAGCACATGCACTTTTGGTTTGTGTTATTTACTAATATTTAAATGTATTATATGTATGTGATGCTCGTGTTACCACAGGTATTTAGATTTAGCACATAAACACCAATCACATACACACCATTGGATCTAGTGGCTAAGTCCACTCACATATAGGTGTAATACCTATTTTGCCACCATATACATATAGATTTGTCAATCACACAATTTTATTTATTTTAGGCAGTGCCATTTCCTCACTTGCACTTTAGGAATTTTTTAAGAATGTAAAAAATATAATTTTTTTATTTTTTTTTTCCAGAATTGTTGCTCTTTTTTTGTTTATAGTGCAACAAATAAAAATCACACAGGTGATCAAATACCACCAAAAGAAAGCTCTATTTGTGGGGAAAAAAAGGACATCAATTTTATTTGGGTACAGTGTTGCACAACTGCGCAATTGTCCGTTAGTAATGCAGTGCCAAATCGTAAAATATGGCCTGGTCATTAACCACTTGCCTACTGTGCACTTAAACACCCTTCCCATCCAGGCCAATTTTCAGCTTTCAGCGCTGTCACACTTTGAATGACAATTGCGCGGTCGTGCTACACTGTACCCATTTGAAATTTTTATCATTTTTTTCACACAAATAGAGCTTTCTTTTGGTGGTATTTAATCATCTCTGGGTTTTTTATTTTTTACAAAAAAAAAGAATAAAGACAGAAAATTTTGAAAAAAAAAAAAAGTTTTTCTTATTTTCTGTGAGTAAATTTTGAAAATAAATTTTTCTCCTTCACTGAAGGGCGCTGATGAGGCGGCACTGATGGGCACTGATAGGCTGCACTGATGGGCACTGATGAGGTGGCACTTATGGGCACTGATGAGGTGGCACTTATGGGCACTGATGAGGTGGCACTTATGGGCACTGATGAGGAGGTACTAATATGCCGCAATGATGAGCACTGATAGGCGGCATTGATAGGTGGCACTGATAGGCGGCACTGAGAGGTGGCACTGCTGGGCACTGAGAGGTGGCACTGCTGGGCACTGAGAGGTGGCACTGCTGGGCACTGAGAGGTGGCACTGCTGGGCACTGAGAGGTGGCACTGCTGGGCACTGAGAGGTGGCACTGCTGGGCACTGAGAGGCGGCACTGGCGGGCACTGAGAGGCGGCACTGGCGGGCGGCACTGATGGGCACTGGCGGATGGCACTGATGGGCACTGACGGGTGGCACTGATGAGCACTGATGGGCAGAACTGATGAGCACTGATGGGCAGCACCATCAGTGCCCACACTCAGTGCCCATAGTGCTGCCAGTCAGTGCTTATCAGTGCCTAGATGAGCAGGCACTGACTGGCAGCACTATGGGCACTGATTGTGGGCATTGATGGGGGACACTGATGGAGGGCACTGATGGGGGGGCACTGTGTATGTTTTTTACCTTTTAGTAATCAGGGCACTGGTAATCAGTGCCCTGATTACATGTCTCTTTGTCCCTGGCGCTGTGCAGCTCTCCCTCCTTCCTCACACTGCAGGCTCCGTGTGAGGAAGGAGCGCCGGCGATGAGAGATGATCTCATATGTTTACATATGAGATCATCTCTCATTGGATGATCCGATCACGTGGTGAATGGCCGCTGTGATTGGCCATTCACCACGATCTGTGATCGGCTGTGTCCAAGGGACACGGCCGACACAGATTCTCCCCGATGCGCGCTCGCGGGAGCGCGCGGGGGGCGTGTCACTGGGAGGCCGTTTTTAAACGGCCTCCCGAAAATTCGAGTCCGCGCTGCAGCCGTATATAGGCTGTAGCGCGGATGGGAACTGGTTAAGCAGGAAAATCTTCCGGTCCAGAAGTGGGTAAAGAAGAAAATAAATTTTTTCTCACTTTGTGCTATAAAACCTATCCAAAAATAAAATCTATAAAAAATAAAATTTCTTCATAAATTTAGGCCAATATGTATTCTGCCACATGTTTTTGGTAAAAAAAAAATTTCCCAAAGAGCGTATATTGATTGCTTTGTGCACAAGTTATAGCTTCTACAAACTATGGGATATTTTTATTCATTTTTATTTTTTTACTAGTAATGGCAGCAATCAGCACCTTCTAGCGGGACTTCCGATATTGCGGTAGACAAATTGGACTCTTTAGTGACACTTTTTTTTTGGAGACCAGTGACACCAATACAGTGATCAGTGCTAAAAAAATATGCAGTCACTGTACTAATGACTCTGGTAGGAAAGGGGTTAACATCGGGGCGATGAAAGGGTTAAATGTGTTCCCTGGGAGTGCTTTCCAACTGTGTAGGGGGCGCTTGTACTGTGGGAAGACAGAAATCTGTGTTCCTGCTTAGCAGAAACACGGATCTCTATCCTCCCTTGTCACAGAACAGCGTTCTGCCTTGTTTACATAGGCAAACCGCCGTTCTGCCTCTCTCGGGAACTGGTCTGGTGGACCTGCCGATTGGCTCCCACTGTGTCCAAACAGAGCAGGAGCAAGTTGCCGGCGGTGCGCATGCTTGCCGTAGACCTGGAAGCACAAGATGACGTACCTGTACGTGATTTCCTGTAGAAGAGCCATCGTCCCGCAGCATATGTATGTGGGGTGGTTGGCAAGTGGTTAAAGCTCCTCTAAAAACATGTAATATATGGCAGCTTAGCATTCCTTGGCTATTGAGGCTGCTTTAGTTGAATTTTAAGGCTCCCCAACCCCCCTTATTTTCACCGGGTGATCCTGTAGATTCATGTCTACACGTTTTTCTCCATTCTGTCTTGGATGGGAGAAAAAAAAAGTTTTATATTTAAGTGGTTGTTAAGCCACTGCCTATAAAATCATCGAATCCACTCTGTAATATAACACTAATGTAAGTGCTGCTGTGCCTGTTTTTATAAAAAAAATTTGCTGATCTGTACCTATAATCGGTGCGGCTCCCAGTGATCAGCTGATCCCTCCACTCTCTTCTCTGGCTGGGTGACAGCTTCAGTGGGCGGGCCTAAGCAATGCTGAGGGGAAGGGAGGAGAGAGAGTAGAGCTGTCACGTGATCGCTGGGAGCAGCTCTGATATGGGTACAGATTGGCATGCTTTTTTTCTATATAACAGGCACAGGAGAACTTAGTGTTAGATTACAGAGTGAAAGGGATTATTTTGTATTCCATATGAGAGCAGCAGGAGTGGAGTGGCGGGCGCTGACACAGCAGGCAGGGAAGGGGAGAGGAGGACACAAGAGTGAAGGGCTGCAGATGGGAGGCACATACCTTGACCATGGTGTCAGGGCTCAGCAGCCATGATACACTGTGGTCAGTTTACAGGGGGGGGGGTAGAAACTGGCAGGATTATCCAGGTTTTTTAGGTGATACAAATGACACAGTATCTTTTTTTTTTTTTTTTTTTTTTTTCCCCCCTCTCTCTAATCGTCTTCCAGGGTAGCACCTGTGAGATGGGCTTCTCCCACCTGAAACAGGAAACATATTAGTCCACCATTTTAAAAATGCCAGTCATGCCTTCAGCCTCAGTTTGATTGTGTTTCCTCCGGACCCACAGGAGCTGCATTAGTTTGTTTTTTTATTTTTTGTATTTTTCAGTCTCTGTGCTATTTGCAGAAGGCTCCCTGACCAGCCTCCCATCCAGCTCAGTGAGCCTTGGGCAGTGCGGCTCAGGGGCAGCACATTGAGGCAAGCAGTCCCCTACCTGAGGTTTCACCCTGCTGAGAGGTATGCAACCACCCCCCGAGCTGTCATGATGCCCCCCCCCCCCTTAGACCTTACCTGGTCATGGCCTCAAAGAGCTTTCAGGCTGGTCCCACGATCCCTCCGGACCTCGCGCCTGTACGGCGGGCTGCGCCTCATCCCCCCCCCCCCCCCGCCACACATGGCAGCCTCGCCTATTGGGCACCCCTTCCTGTCCAGGCTGACTACGTCGGCAGCACGGACAGAGTCTTTGGCTTTCTGGAGCTCCTTGCAGTTTGGAGGAGCAAGATGGCGGCGGGACCGAAACGTTGCATCACTTTGGTCGGCTCTGTCGACACCTCCCATGGTGTTATTGTAGTCTTATAACTACTTGTGGCTTCACAATTTCTTTCCCTCCTTTTGTGTGTCCCATAACAGTGGAGGTATTATGAACTGTACTTATTAGACACACATCTTTCTTGCCTCGGCATCGCAGTGCCATCACTTTGCCTTTCTGCCAGGCAACCATTTCTCCAGTCTTCAGCTCCTTATTGCCAAGCGTTGGTGGCATGTTGCGCCGGTTAATCCTACCTAGGGATAGACCGATTATCGGCAAGGCTGACAGGCTCTTTCCCCAATGTATCGGCCCCAGAACTGGCTGATATTGCCGATTTATTTTTGTGAAGTCATTCTGCCTTCTTAGGAGGCCTCCCTTGCCTTGGACAGACTCATCTGGTGTCGGGACTAGTTTAGCGGGAGTGTATCACAGCCAGTCAGCCACCCACATCCACAGGCCCTGTACCAGTCAGCCAGCCACCCACCACAGGGTGCCAACAAGCCAGCCATTAAGCATTAAACAAAAATTAACATATTCAGTACCAGATTTGTGTCAAAAATTGTGTTATTTTTCAAGACTTTAAATGTACAAAAGATTGGCCTATATTGGCCGATACCGATACGTTGTGACCAAAATATCGTTATCGGCCCTGAAAAAAACATATCAGTCTATCACTAGTCCTAACAGTTCCATAGGCATCTGTTTTGTTTTGCAGAAGAAACTCAAAGTTCAGGAGATGTTTAAAAGTTGTCAGTTGTTACACAATAGCCCTGATTTTAGCAATGGCTCAATGAGTGAAAGAACGGAAGATGTTGCCATTCCATAGTTGCTGTATTTTGTATTGAATTTTGTTCCTTTTCCAGTGTATATCACTGAATTCCAAATGTAGCCAGTTGATGATTCGCATAGCCTGCAGTAGGGCTGAACGATAGTCGATGTGCGATAGTCACATCGCCGAACATACGATATGGAAGGCAGAGCAGTCGGGGACTCAGTGGTGGTAGGACACAGCCTGACATCCGTCCCACATGTAGTCTGCCCTGCAGCTAGATCTCCTGATTGACCGGTGAGCAGCGAACCAATCACGCGTGCCTGCACACCTGATTGGTTCGCTGTGCCGCTACTCACGAGGTGATTGGTTCACTATGCTGTGGGGCGGAAGTGTGTTGTGGGGAGTGATTCTGATGCGTAGGGGCCTCCCGGGGGGAGAGGACTAAAACTCCCAGCGTTACCCCCCCCCCACTTCCCGCGTTTGTTTGCACCCAGCCAGGGAGATCCCTCCCCTCCCTCCAGGAGAACCGACTTCACACCCCGATCATGAGGGACAAACAGAAGAGGCAGAGGGAGCGCACGTGGGCCGAGGCCGCCAAGATGGTACCAAATACAGGGGGGGAGCGACTGTACCATGTACACTGGGAAGAGGGAGAGGGGCGGAGAGGTCTATATAGCGATATGTGAGGGGGGGGGGGTCTATAGCAAAAATGATCGCGATATATATCGTTGGGGAAAAAAATATCGCAATGTGATTTTTTTTTTTTTTTTTTTTTTTTTTTTTTTTTTAATATCGTGCAGCCCTAGCATGTAGGATTTTACACCAAATCGTGCCCTCTTTGATGCAATGTATTGTACCCAGCTGAGCCTTTCCTTTGTAGGCCATTATACTTTAATCTATGCTGATATCTCCTTCTGGCACATAGCTCCTATGGAAATTCTTTAGAATCATTTGAGAAACTTCCCAAATTTTCTTTAGTATTGGTGCAGGATTAAAACTGAAGTGAAATGGTTTCACACAGTAATGTAATCATGACAGATTACAATGCGTTATTATAGTGTGTGTGTGTGTGTGTGTGTGTGTGTTTTTTTTTTTTTAATTCCCGACGGGCTCTGCTTCAGTATGTCACAGTACATGTTGGCATTCATGGTTCCCGCAATGATCTGTAGCTCCCCAGTGCCGGCAGCACTCATGCAGCCCCAGACTATGACACTCCCACCACCATGCTTGATTGTTGGCAAGATGCACTTGTCTCTGTACTCGCCTGGTTGCCGCCACACAGGCTTGACACCATCTGAACCAAATAAGTTTATTTTGGTCTTATCAGACCACATGACACAATTCCAGTATTCCATGTCTGCTTGTCTTCATGACGACAGCCATGCAGACCAATTTGATGCAATGTGCGGCGTATGGTCTGAGCACTGACAGGCTGACCCCCCCCACCCCTTCAACCTCTGCAGCAATGCTGGCAGCACTCATACGTCTATTTCCCAAAGACAACCTCTGGCTATGACGCTGAGCACTTGCATTCAACTTCTTTGGTCGACCATGGCAAGGCCTGTTCGGAGTGGAACTTGTTCTGGTAAACCACTGTATGGTCTTGGTCACCATGCTGCAGCTCAGTTTCTGGGTCTTGGCAATCATCTTATAGCCTAGGCCATCTTTATGTAGAGCAGCAATTCTTTTTTTTTTTTTTCCCAGGACCCGTGTAGGGTCTGATAATGGGTCCAAGGATTTCATCCTGATACCTAATGGCAGTCGGGTTGCCATTGTCTAGCTTGTAGAGGTCTGTGCATCCCTTAATGGATATGCTTCCCCAGACCATCACTGACCCACCACCAAACCGTTCATGCTGAACGATGTTACAATTAGCATAACATTCTCCATGGCTTCTCCAGATCCATTCACATCTGTCACAGGGTGAACCTGCTCATCTGTGAGAAGCACAGGGTGCCAGTGGAGGACCTGCCAAGTCTGGTGTTCATAGAAACATAGAATGTGTCGGCAGATAAGAACCATTTGGCCCATCTAGTCTGCCCAATATATCTGAATCCTATGAATAGTCCCTGGCCCTATCTTGTATGAAGGATAGCCTTATGCCTATCCCATGCATGCTTAAACTCCTTCACTGTATTTGCAGCTACCACTTCTGCAGGAAGGTTATTCCATGCATCCACTACTCTCTCAGTAAAGTAATACTTCCTCATATTACTTTTAAACCTTTGCCCCTCTAATTTAAAACTGTGTCCTCTTGTGGTAGTTTTTCTTCTTTTAAATATGCTCTCCTCCTTTACAGAGTTGATTCCCTTTATGTATTTAAAAGTTTCTATCATATCCCCTCTGTCTCTTCTTTCTTCCAAGCTATACATGTTAAGATCCTTTAACCTTTCCTGGTAAGTTTTTTTCCTGCAATCCATGTACTAGTTTAGTAGCTCTTCTCTGAACTCTCTCTAGAGTATCTATATCCTTCTGGAGATATGGCCTCCAGTACTGCGCACAATACTCCAAGTGAGGTCTCACCAGTGTTCTGTACAGCGGCATAAGCACTTCTCTCTTTCTACTGCTTATACCTCTCCCTATACATCCAAGCATTCTGCTGGCATTTCGTGCTGCTCTATTACATTGTCTTCCCACTTTTAAGTCTTCTGAAATAATTACTCCTAAATTCCTTTCCTCAGATACTGAGGTCAGGACTGTGTCAAATATTCTATATTCTGCCCTTGGGTTTTTATGCCCCAGGTGCATTATCTTGCACTTATCCACATTAAATTTCAGTTGCCAGAGTTCTGACCATTCTTCTAGTTTTCCTAAATCCTTTTCCATTTGGCGTTTCCCTCCAGGAACATCAACCCTGTTACATATCTTTGTGTCATCAGCAAAAAGACAAAAAGATATGTTCAATGGCAGTCGAGCTCCACGGTGCCAGGCAGTGAGCAACAGGGCCCACTAGAGGACATTGGGCTTTCAGGCCACCCTCATGAAGTCTGTTTCTGATTGTTTGGTCAGACATTCACACCTGTGGCCTGCTGGAGGCCTTTTTGTAGGGCTCTGGCAGTGCTCATACTGTTCCTTTCACAAAGGGGCAGATACCGGTCCTGTTGAAGGGTTAAGGACCTTCTATGGCCCTGTCCAGCCCTCCTAGAGTAACTGCCTGTCTCCTGGAATCTCCTCCATGCTCTTGAGACTGTGCTGGGAGACGCAGCACACCTGGCAATGGCATGTATTGATGTTTCATCCTGGAGCAGTTGGACTGCCTGTGCATCTGCTATAGGGTCCAGGTTTCGCCTCATGCTACCAGTAGTGACACTGATCCTAGCCAAATGCAAAACTTGTGAAAACAATGTCAGTGGCCTCCACCTGCAAACCATTCCTGTTTTTGGAGGTCATCTCATTGTTGCCCATCTAGTGCACCTGTTAATAGCACCAAAGCAGCTTAAACTGATTATCAACCCCCTCTGCTACTTAACTGACCAAATCATTATCCCAGGAGTTTCATTGAATTGATGCTATACTCCGATTAAAAAGTGTTCCTTTAATTTTTTTTGTGTATATATAATATATATATTTTACATTAACTTGTAATTTATTTCCAAAAGGGGGGAAAAAAACAAGAACACCGCTCAACATGGCAACCAGTGTAATTTCTCCTGGTCTCGGGGTGCTGTCCGATGATGAGTCTCCTGTTTTTGAATCTACAGCTGCTGATTTTGCAGCAGGGATCCGCAAAGAGCTTCTTGGTGAATTCTCTGTCATTTCACCAGGACTAGGACACCCTTCTCAGGTAAGTGGGAATATTTATCTCACACCTACAAATGTCTTTTCCTGTCTTTGGTTGATTGACTTGTGGGGTGTTTTGATTGTTTGTTTGTTTTTTTTGCATGATATGGCAAGTGGTTGCCTGCATGATGTGGCCAAATAGATTTAAGGGCAGATTACTTTTGGAAAAAAAAAAAGCTGACCATTGTAGCATATTTAACCAAGTATTCCTCCACTGGATAGAGAAATATTTACTACTAAAAACTAGGGGTGCACCGATCCGACTTTTCTAGTCCCGATACCTGACTTTGTGTATCTACCGATCTGGAAAACTACACACTCATATCATATCATATCATATAATATATATATATATATATATATATATTTACAGTAATAGAAATAAGGGTACTTGCAGGGATTTTCTTGTAGGCACTGTGTCTGTCTGTGGCTGGCCCGGGAAGCATGCGGCTGCAGTACAGAGCAAAGCCTCGGCTTCATGTGTATGGCTCCTCCATTCACCGGCGGAGTGCATCTGATGTCACTCTGCCTGTGAGCCGGACCTATACAGGAAGTAGCGGCTCCGTGCTAATAAGGGACGGCTGAGCCGGCACTCGGCAGACACAGCGGTAGGTACTGCTGCGACAAAACTGGATCGGCCCGTGGACCTGTTCATTTTACAGATCCAGCTATTCAGGCAGTATAGAGGCCGCTAGCCGATCCGAATATTGCATCGGTGCATCCCTAATCAAAACCATTGACGTGTTGTGTGTGTTTTTTTTTTTTTTTTTTTTTTGAATTACAACAAACTATTTCCTATAGGGCTATTCCATATTCATCTGCCACAGTTCTCAAAGATGAGTAGTGAAATCCTGGTTCTTTAGACTTGATATGATTTTCCTGATGTCCTTTAAGGAGGAACTAAACTTTGTAAACCGTGCTGACTCACTTGGCCATCTTGAGATGGGGGCATGGCTTTTGCTTCCTTCTGTCAGAGGTTCCAGTAAGTAGAACCGTGAGAAACACAGTAGGAAATTGGCAAAATGCCTGACACATCAGTCGCAAGCATTAGGGCCCTAGTTTCTCATTGCAGGCATACAGCTATGAGACACTGCTGTTCTTTTAGGAAGAATTCCAGAAAAAGGGTACTCACCCCCCCCCCCCCCCCCGAGTGCTGCATAGGTACAATTAAAATTCGATTTCTCTTACGTCCTCCGACAGTCGCCGCCCCTTCATATTCGTCACTAATGGGGTTATTGACCTTTGCTCCGTAGGAGTAGCTAGGCAACAGAATATATTAATATCAAAGCTTTTAGCATATCCCACACCCAGGGGGTGGTCCCCTCAGTCAATACCTCCCTGCTTCCTTCATACCAACTCAGTTTCATATGCCTAGCTCAGGAGTATGCAGGCTGTTCCTGTGCTGGGGCTCTTGGTCTCAGCCACTTTTCTCTTTTTTTGATTTCATTTGAAGTTTTTTCTCTTTCTTTTACTTAGCTGTTTATTTTCAGCGTTAGTTCTGATAAAGATGTTCGTGCGGCGCTGGGTCTCAGTCTGGCCACCCTGGATCCCAGGGCTCAGGGCCAGGGGCTTCCCAGCCTGCCATCGAGCGTTCAGCTTAGGTTTTGCCCTGGCACATTGAACGACCCATCCCTGTTCGCTGCTGGGATGCTATCGGTGAGGTGGCTACCTCACTGGACGCCATTGCGGTTTCGCACCGCAACTCCACTGCGTCAGGCTTGCGACACTCCCTGTCCTCAGTACTGCGGTTTGGTCGCTGGAGCAGGCTCCCCACGCCATCCGGACTGGTAAGTGTAACTCTATGTGGGGACCTGTCTTTTTTGGGTGTCAGTCTGGGACTGTGTGACCCTGCATGTCTGTGTGGCTGCTGTGTTCCCTGTCAGCTCCTGTGTGCCCTTGCTGCCTGTGTGTGGGCTGTGAGGGGGGGGGCTCTCCCGCTCTGCTGGGTGTCATATGAAGCAGTCAGATTTTCAGCATGCTGTGCGGCGATCCGCCATTTTTCTGGGGCAAAAGTTATGGTGGCAGGTCCTGTGAGGTACTGCACAGCGTTTTTGGCGCCAAACGCCGCCATTTTGAGCGGCGATCGATCACCACGTCAGCGCCATGTTCTCTTTGCCCAGGGTTTTTTCCTCAGCCGAGCGGCCATGTTTGTGTAGCCTTGCAGAGGCTTCATAGGGGCGGTCAGTCTTGCATCACTTCCTTTTCCTCTGGGACAGCGATCGGTGCAGCAGCCTGTGTGAGCTCTCCAGGTTTTAAATCTCCTTTTTCTCCTTTCATCCTTCCAGGACGGCCTACATTTGGGAGATTGTGGCTCTGCCTCACAGGAAACACAACTAATTTGCAGCTGTTTAAAAGGGTCCCACCCATCCTTAGCTCCAGTTCAGTTGTTGTGTTTCCAACCTCACATCGGAACGTTTGTTTTTTTACTAACCTGAGGCAAATAGCTGGCCAAGACGGTACTCCTGGAAGGCAGCTTCGGTCGGCCTAATAGCAGGTTCCTCCCTAGCTGTGTCCTTGGAAAAAGGAGCTTTCAGGTCGCCAAACATACCAGGTAGTGCGGTTTGCCTTGTGGTGAAGGTCCCTCATACCTGAAGTCCTGCTGGTCTCTGCAGGAAGTCTCCTCCATTCACTTAGGCGGTAAGGATTTTGAATTTCCTGCCGAGCGGTGAGCCCCAAGCCTCGCTATGGAGACAGGAAGTTCCGGCGGAAGGGGCGGAGCGGCTGACTCCCGGAAGAAACCCAGCGTGGAGGAGACGCCGGATCGGAGCGAACTCGGTACTACCATGGCTGACTCTCCGACTCCGAGAGGGCGGAAGCCCCAGAAAGAGACACGAGCAGCCGCAATCCTTACAGGGGAGAACGCGGCAATGCAGGTGGCGACAGGATCGGGTAAGTGATACCGATGGCGGCCGACTGCTGTCTATTATGTGACAGGTATGCCATGCCATGCTTTTTCCTGTATATTGCCGTAGTGGTAGGCAAGAAGGTTATGTCGCTTCATGGTGTCCTCTCTTCTTGTCTTGTCATGTGTTGTCACAGGAAGCCCCTGCCAGACCCCTATCCTCAACTAAAAAATGTGGGGAATGCGGGGTTAGGTTGTCTAAATCTTACACAAAGCCCTTATGCCAGACCTGCATTAATAAATTGGCAGGGCAGGACCTAATGAAAGATTTGCTTAAATCTATGAGGGAGGAAATGGTAGCTACAGTACAGTCCTTTAAGGCTACAGCAGCTATCCCTCTAGTCCCAGCAGTGGAAGGAGCAGATAATGCGTCCTCCCAAGACGGTGGGTGGTCAAGGGGACCCCCATCCCTCTGGGAAGATTCTCTATCCATTCCCTCAACTCAAGTTAGGGAACAAGAGGATCCAGAAGAAGGTTCTAGTTATTTAAGAGACCCTTCTAGTTCAGAGGAGGACTCAGAAAATAACAGTGAAAGGGAAAAAAGTTAAAAATCTTTTTTCCTTGGAATATATGCAGGGTCTTCTTAAAGTGGTATATGACACTGAAGAAATTCCTATCCCGGCAAAGAAGTCTTCTTGTAAAGACAAAGTGTACAAGGGCTTGGGAAAAGCCCAGTACAGAACCATTCCCATTCACCAGTCATTAAAAGACATAATACACCAGGAATGGAAAGTGCCTACACATGCCTTTTCCAGACCAAAAAAAACTGGAAAAGAAGGTTTCCCTTTGAGCCTCAAGAATTGGAGGTATTCACAGAAAATCCTAAACTTGATGCTCCCCTGGCAGTTATCAAAAGGAACAGATTTATCCTTTGAAAATGCCGGGCATATTACAGATCCCGTGGATCGCAGGATTGAATCCGCTTTAAGTAAAGCCTGGGATTCTAATGCATACAATACAACTATAGCCTTAGCTGATACCTGTATGGCCAGGAATACAGACTTTTGGCTTAAGGAACTGTTAAAACGTGTCCGCAGTATTGCAGGATCACAAGATCTGATAGATTCCTTTAAATATGATTAGTAAAAGAGGTTGTACACCAAGAAATTTTTTTTTTGTCTTCTTTACAACCTGAAAGAGAAACCCATAATGAGCTAGTATGCATCGCATACTAGCTCATTATGAAATACTTACCTTAGAACGAGCCCCCGCCGTGCCGTCCGCTTACCTGTATGACGGGCGACATGTATAGTCGCCCGTCTTCCGGGATCGCGGCATCCGGCCATCTGATTGGCCGGAGCCGCGGTGACGTCACTCCCGCGCACGCGCGCGGGAGCCGACGGTCACGGCACGGGGCTCTGAAGGAACGGCACGATCTGCCGTTCCTTCAGAGCGCATGCGCCAGTGACGTCACTGGCTGCATTAAAGGTAAATATCTCCTAAACGGTACATGTTTAGGAGATATTTACAGTACCTATAGGTAAGCCTATATTAAGGCTTACCTATAGGTACAACTTCCTGAGGAGGGTTTACTTCCTCTTAAAGCAGACGCAGCTGTGGAGTCATTAGCAGCATCTGCTAAAACAGCAGCATTAGTAAATTCTGCTAGAAGGGCGCTTTGGGTCAAAGCTTGAGAAGGTGATACAAACTCTAAAGTAAGACTTTGTGCCCTGCCCTTTGAAGGTTCATTACTGTTCGGTTCAGGACTTGATGATACCTTGTCCAGATCTGCAGAAAAGGGGAAAAAGTTCCCCACCAAGAGAAAGGACAAATCGGGAAGATATTCCTTTTGAAACTTCCAAGGCAAGAATCAAAAAAGACCATTTAAGGCCTGGAAGAAGGGCTCTGGAAAAGGAAAACAAGGGGACAATTTGTTGTTCCTTAAACCTAAAGAATCTAACTGACGTCAGCGTCAGTGTAGGGGGCAGACTGACCCATTTTTGCTTCCCAATGGGAAAACATCTCGGCCAGTCCCTACTTTCTGCATCGGGAAGGGTACCAATTGGAGTTGGTCTCGCAACTGGTATCAAATTTAACTATGACCTGTCCCTTAAAAATAGAACAGAAGTTCATGGTCAGAAAAAATCTGTACCAAAATGTCTGTATGACAATGTTGGGTGTAAGAAATGCTTACCTACATGTTCCAAGGTAGATATGTGGATTTGGATAAAACCAGCAGATCTACTGGGAATCAGTTACCATCTCATCCAACAGGTAGAATGGGAACTGAACCCCATAATTCTCTAACACCTGGTCCAATAAATTGTCAATCAGGAGTGGACGTGTTTGTCACGCAGCAGAGCCAAAAAGTAGAGCAGTTCTCCCTTCTGATAGTACAGAAGGATATGCTGGGCTTGGAGGCCCCAGTAATACCTGGGCCTTTCAAGCTAACCTATGCCTTTCCACTACAGAATCCAATATCAAGAGTTCAAGGATGGTCGCAACCACGCCTCATCCGAGTCACGCCTGGGTAGCCAAAAACAATGTGATTTGCAACCCTGGTGTATCTATTAGTGACAGTACCTCGGAAAATACTAGATCTATCACTACAAGGAACTCTGATTCACCCCCCAGATCAACAATCTGGATAGGGAACTGGAACTTAACGCTAGTACTAGAGGCATTATCTAAGGAAGCGTTTGAACCCTTAAACAAAATTAGTTTAGACATTTTGTCTATTAAGTTAACCTTTTTATTAGCAATCACCACAGCCAGGAGAGTGGGAGATTTGCAAAGCTTATCCATAAAGGAACCCTTTATGAGAATTCTCCAAGACAGGGTGATTCTTAAACCAGATCCACTGTACCTGCCCAAGGTAGTGTCATCTTTTCATAAGAATCAAGAGATGGTTCTCCCATCATTTTGTGAGAAACCTAAGTGTGCAAAAGAAGAAAAATTCCATTGCTTAGATGTTAGAAGATGCCTTCTAGCATATCTAGAAAGAACCAAGGGCTTTAGAAGATCTAGTCACTTGTTGGTTCTGCATTCTGGACCAAGGAAGGGTTTACAAGCATCAAAACCCTCAATCTCTAGGTGGATTAAACAAGCCATTAGTATGTCATATAAGGTGTCAGGTACCCCCACACCAACAACTCTAAAGGCACATTCCACAAAGGGCATGGCAACTTCCTGGGCCGAAAAAGCCGGAGCATCCTGGGAACAGATCCGCCATGCTGCCACTTGGTCCAGTCAAGATACCTTCCTAAAGCACTATCGTGTGGAAGTACTGTCTCAACAAGACCTTGCCTTTGGCAGAAAGGTTTTACAGGCAGTGGTCCCGCCCTAAGGTAGGCCAGTATGGATTCCTTTATTATCCTCCCAAATGTAGGCCGTCCTGGAAGGATGAAAGGAGAAAACTTACCGTTAGTTCACCGGTAACGGCTTTTCTCTTCAATCCTTCCAGGACGGCCGGCCTACTTCCCGCCCTATGTGGTGGTGAGTTCTAAAAGAATATGTATATATAAATGTATATGTATTTATATGTAGCTGTTTGATTGACTATATTCCTTAAAGTTCGGTTGAAAACTACTTACCTATTACTGGAGCGAAGGATGGGTGGGACCCTTTTAAACAGCTGCAAATTAGTTGTGTTTCCTGTGAGGCGGAGCCACAATCTCCCAAATGTAGGCCGTCCTGGAAGGATTGAAGAGAAAAGCCGTTACCGGTGAACTAACGGTAAGTTTTTCCTGTATTCCTTGCCCAGTTTCTTGTCCCTGTGGGGGTCAGTGTGTTCAGTGGGTGCGGTGGGCAGCGCTCGCCGTGATCTTAAAGGGGCAGTACCCTTTATTAATTACTTTGCTGGGGCATGGATTCTCAGGATTGCAAGTTTTCTCCCACCCTGGTGGGGGGGCCAAGGGGCTGCTGCTTCCCCCGAGGGGGCTGATCTGGCCACTATTGTGGCTAACTTAGCTGCTCAGGTGCAGATGCTGGTGGCTGATCGATCCACAAAACGGCCCAGATTGTCTATTTCCTCTGATTCAGAGGGCGATGGGGCTGCTATGGCTGGAGTGCCCTTCTCAGGGTCTCACTCATCCCTTGACCTTGTGGGGTCTGACGGGGAGGCTGAGGTGGAAGGGGTTGATAATTCTCCCCCTGGCTCATCTGAAGAGCTTGCACTCATGGATGAGTTGGTTGCTTCTATCAAGCAAACGCTGCATTTGCAGGATGAACCATGTCCTCCTGCTTTGATGTCCTCTTATGGGACGCAGAGGAAACGCAAAACATCGCAGGTTTTTCCTTGCTCTACGGAATTTCAGCACGCGGTTGATGAGCAATGGCGCAATTTAAAAAAGCCTTTTGCTATGCCGAGTAGGTTCAAGCTGCGTTATCCCTTTACACCGGCTACTGATGAGCGTTGGTGTGTACCGCCTCAGGTGGATCACGCGGTGGCGATTTTGAATAAATCAACTGCGATCCCTGCTGAGGATACCCCGGTGTTCCGGGACCCGACGGACAGGAGATTGGAATCTCTGGCCCGTCATGCCTATACGGTTGCTGGCTCTATGCTGAAGCCTATTTTTGCTTCCATTATGGCAGCCCAGGCTATTGCGGATTGGACGCAGGTGCTCAAGCGCACTCTGGTGGCTGACTCTGCCCCGCCGACAACTTTGGCTATGGTGGATCAGATTCATCAGGGTGTCATGTATTTGTGTGATGCGGACTTGGATTTAGTCCCTTTGGCGGCGCGCCTTTCTAGTGTGGCGGTCTTGAACCGTCGCCTGATATGGTTGAAATGTTGGTCGGTTGACCAATCTTCTCGCAAGACTCTGGCAAATTTGCCCTACGCGGGATCTCGCCTTTTCGGCGAATCTCTGGATACTCTGATAAAGGGTATTTCTGGGGGTAAGAGCACTCTCTTGCCCCAATCTCACAAGAATAAGTTTGTTCGTGGTAAGAAGAATGCCTCGTTTAGACCCTCTCAGGGGTCCTTTCGTGCCTTTCGGTCGCACTATAAGGGCAAGCCCTTCAAAGGCCAAGGCTCCCAGAAGAAGCCGTGGACGGGTAAGCAGAAGTCCGGCCAGTCCGGATCCGCTGCCCACAACAATGCGGCCTGAAGGGGCGCCCTCATCCGTTTCTGGGGTGGGGGGACGTTTGCTCGGTTTTCTTCGACCCTGGCTGGACCGTGTTCGGGACAGGTGGGTTCAGGAAATCGTTCGATCTGGATACAAGATCGAGTTTCTCTCTCGGCCGGCGGGCAGATTTTTCCCTTCAAACCTTCAGCTGACTCCGGAGCGCTTGCAGGATCTGCACCTGGCGGTGCGGGACCTGCGGACCCAGGGAGTGGTGGTTCCGGTGCCTCATCGGGACAGATTTCGGGGGTTCTATTCTAATCTGTTCACTGTGCCCAGAAAGGAGGGCAAGGTACATCCGATTCTGGACTTGAAAGCTCTGAACCGCTTTGTGCGGGTTCGCAAGTTCCGCATGGAATCCCTGCGATCGGTGGTGGCTGCCCTGGTTCCGGGGGAATTCATGGCCTCCATCGACTTGAAGGATGCGTACCTTCACATTCCCATTTTCGAGGGTCACCAGAGGTACCTTCGATTTGCCATTGCGGAGGATCATTACCAATTCGTGGCGTTGCCCTTTGGTCTCGCTTCGGCTCCGCGGGTTTTCACCAAGGTGCTTGCGCCGGTTCTGGCCTTGTTGAGGGCCCAGGGCATTTCTGTCCTGGGGTATCTGGACGATATCCTGATTCGGTCCGCGACCAGTCAGGGCCTGGTGAACGACCTTTCCATCACGATGCAGACTCTGCAGGAATTCGGCTGGACGATAAATTTTCCAAAGTCAACGTTGTGCCCGTCAGTTCGTCTTCCCTACTTGGGGATGATTCTGGACTCGGTTCAAGCGAAGGTCTTCCTGCCGGAAGACAAGCTTCGGACACTTCAGTGCGAAGTCAGGTCCCTCAGGGACAATCGGTGCTCGTCCCTCCGGACGTGTATGAGGTGTCTGGGATTGATGGTTTTGGCCTTCGAGGCGATTCCCTTCACCCAGTTTCACACACGGGAGCTTCAGGCGGAGGTCCTGGCCAAGTGGGACGGGCGTCCGCAATCTCTGGATCTGCGGCTGTCGTTGAGCCATCTCGCCCGAAGGGGTCTTGTGGTGGCTCCAGTCCCCGGCGGTGTCGGGGGGCAAGTCTTTTCGTCCTTTGTCATGGACGGTGGTCACCACGGACGCCAGCCTGTCGGGCTGGGGTGGTGTTCTGGGCGTTCTATCCGCCCAGGGAACTTGGACGGAGGAGGAATCCTCCCTTCCGATCAACATTCTGGAATTGCGAGCGTCTTCTGCGTTGGACGGACAGGCTTCAGGGCCGTCCAGTTCGGGTACAGACGGACAATGCCACAGCGGTGGCCTACATCAACCACCAAGGGGGCACCAGGAGTGCCCGAGCGGCTCGGGAAGTAGCCGACATTCTGTCTTGGGCCGAGACGCACGTCCCGGCGATATCTGCAGTTCACATTCCGGGGGTGGAGAACTGGCAGGCGGATTATCTGAGCCGCCAGACCCTGGACCAGGGAGAATGGTCCCTTCACCCGGATGTCTTCCAGATGTTGTGCGTGAAGTGGGGGTCCCCAGATGTGGACCTGTTCGCGTCTCGTCTAAACAACAAGGTGGAAAGGTTCGTGGCAAGGACACGCGATCATCGGGCAGACGCCTCGGACGCTTTAGTGACGCCCTGGCATCAGTATCGCCTGTTGTATGCCTTTCCACCGATTCAGCTGCTGTCCAGGTTCCTTCGCTGGTTGGCCTCGGAACCAAACGGTGATTCTGGTGGCACCAGACTGGCCTCGCCGGTCTTGGTACGCAGACCTCGTGAATCTGGCGGTCGACGCTCCGTGGCGTCTGCCACTTCGAGAAGATCTCCTGTCTCGAGGCCCGATCTTCCATCCTGCTTTACAGTCGCTGGCTTTAACGGCCTGGCTGTTGAAAGCCAGGTCCTGAAGGATAGGGGTCTTTCCCCTGAGGTCATTCCCACTTTGATCAAGGCTAGAAAAGCCTCTTCGGGGAAGATTTACTACCGTACTTGGAAGGCTTACTTTTGCCTGGTGTGAGTCCAGGGGGTATTCCCCTCGCTCGTACTCGGTGTCGAGAGTGTTGGCTTTCCTTCAAATGGGCGTGGACCAGCGTTTGGCGTTGGCCACGATTAAGGGTCAGATTTCTGCGCTGGCCGTTCTCTTTCAACGCCCTGTGGCGTCTAACTCTTTGGTTAGCACCTTTGTTCAAGGGGTGCGACATTTGGTCCCTCCTAGGAGGGAGCCTTTACCTCCATAGGATTTGAACCTTGTTCTGTCCGTGTTGCAACATGCTCCTTTTGAAAATATCAGGGAGATCTTGTTGTCATTGTTGTCCAAGAAGGTTGCCTTCTTAGTGGCGATCACTTCGGCTCGCAGGGTGTCGGAGCTGGCGGCCTTGTCCTGTAAATCTCCGTATTTGGTGGTTCACTTGGATAAGGTGGTCTTGCGACCTAACCCGTCTTTTCTTCCGAAGAGGATCTCGGATTTTCACCTCAATGAGGATGTTGTTCTGCCTTCGCTTTGCGCGAAGCCTAAGCATCGGAAGGAGGTGGCTTTGCATTCCTTGGATGTTGTTAGGGCGATCAGGGTTTACCTGTCATCGACTAAATCCTTTCGCAAGTCGGATTCTCTTTGTCCTTCCTGAGGGACCTCGGAAGGGCATGGCGGCGTCGGCTGCTACCATCGCCAAATGGATCAGACAGACCATTGTGCAAGCCTATGCTTTGAAGGGGAAGGTTCCTCCTTTTCCTGTGAAGGCGCACTCTACCAGGTCTCTAAGTACGTCTTGGGCCTATCGTCATCAGGCTTCTGTGGCCCAGGTGTGTAAGGCGGCGACTTGGTCGTCCGTTCACACCTTCTCAAAATTTTACAAAGTGGATGTTCAGGCATCGGCAGATGCTTCCTTTGGCCGCAAAGTTCTTAGTGCGGCAGTGCCTTAGGGTCCCTTGTTTGGGCCTTTGGCTGTTGGGGTGTTTTTACCCCTAGGTTACTTGTTTTTTCCTGGGTTGTTGCTCCTGTTGAGCACGTTTTCCTGTTGCCCAGTTGGTGCTCTTACTTTGGTAAGGTTCCTTTCTCTGATGTGGGTACTGCGTTGCTTTAGGCGCGGCTGCTTTTTTTTCCCACCCCTCATGTCTACACTGCTTTGGGACGTCCCCATTAGTGACGAATATGAAGAGGCGGCGACTGTCGGAGGACGTAAGAGAAAACAGAATTTTTGTAAAATCTTACCTGTAAAATTCCTTTCTCTGAGTCCTCCGACAGTCGCCGCCCCCGCCCCTCTTTTGGGGTTTATGTACTCTACTGCTATTCTACTGAAACTGAGTTGGTATGCAGGAAGCAGGGAGGTATTGACTGAGGGGACCACCCCCTGGGGGTGGGATATGCTAAAAGCTTTGATATTAATATATTCTGTTGCCTAGCTACTCCTACGGAGCAAAGGTCAATAACCCCATTAGTGACGAATATGAAGAGGCGGCGACTGTCGGAGGACTCAGAGAAAGGAATTTTACAGGTAAGATTTTACAAAAATTCAGTTTTTTCCCTTATCGTCTTTCAGGACAGGCACTTCTGAGAGAACCTGGCTCCTCCCTTCATAGGAAACACCGCCCCAATCAATTAGATTTAAAGCTCGCCTTCAGCTGGCTGCCTCGGTTCTGGTGTTTCCTCCAGCGGGTAGACACCGTCCAAAGAGGAGCCATAGCTGAGGCTGAAGCTACAGGGAGTCAGCTACTCTCGGAAGCGGCCAGAAAGACCGCACCGGGGGGGACCCGCCTACCTGTCGGCTGCAAAAAGACCTCTATCACCCCAGCCCCGCTCAGGGGGGCTTCCAGGCTGGGGGCCTGCTCTCCACGCTCGGGGAGAGCGTCTGGCGATTGTGCACCCCCCCGCTGTACGGCCGGCGTGGAGCTGCCGGGCCGGATGACGTGGGACATCACTTCCGGTAGGGGCGGGCACTTTGGTCGGCAACCGCGACTTCCGGGTCGCAGCGGTGAGCGGGCCAGATATGAATACTGGTGCTTTCAAACTGCTGGGGGACAGCTGCCTGAAGGTGACTGCTCCGGTGGAGAACAGCACCAGCCAACCTAAGGTAAGGAGACCTGGGGTGGTACTCCCTTACCTTCTCCCACTAGCTCCATTTCTTTTCCCCTAGAGGGCTCTATAAGGGGATCAGGGAGGCTTGAGGGTTACACTGTGGGATCTTTTGGTGATGGTCGTCCCTAGTAACACCCTCTGTTTCCGGTGCTCTAAAAAGGTTTCCTTTTTCCGAAGATGATGATTCGGCGGTTTGGAATAAATCACCTTAACTAGACACAGCCTTTTCACAAGTCTCCAGGCATATGGATCTGGCTTTTGAGGATATGGGGTCGCTTCCTGATCCCATGGATAAGCGAGCAGACTCCCTCCTCAAAAAAGCATGGGACTCCTCTTTAGGAAACCTAAAACCTGCTATGGCAATTACTGTGGTAGCCAGAAACACGGAGTATTTCTTAACACAGATAAAAGCGCACATTGAGGCGGGTACTGCCAAGGAGACCATATCGTCCTACTTTCCCATGCTGCTACGGGGAGTAGCATACATTGCGGATGCCTCCGCGGAGACGGTGCGCATGACAGCCAGGTCATCTGCCTTAACCAATTCGGCTAGGAGAGCTCTCTGGTTAAAAACTTGGCAGGGAGATGGGGGATCCAAAGCTAAGCTGTGTGGGATCCCATTTACAGGGGACCACCTATTTGGTCTAGGATTAGAGACCATCCTAGATCAAACGGCAGATCAGAAAAAATCCTTTCCAGTAAAACAGGGAAAGAAGGTGGGGTTCATAAAAGATCATATCCCCAAAAGAATTCTTCGGCTCCAAGAAAATCTGAAGGACAGAGGAAATCCTGGAGTCAAAAAGGGAAGGGCCGTGGGGACTATTTTTCGCCGTCCTGAACAGCCCAGGAAGTCACAATGACAGCCTCACCACAGTGGGGGGAGACTGGGGACTTTTCTCCCACGGTGGGAAGGGATCACCTACAGCCATTTTATCCTGGAGATCGTAAGACGGGGCTATCAACTGGAGTTCTCAAGCCCTCCCCCTGCCAGGATGTTAATTGCCCATCTGCCAAGGTGCGAGAAGAAGGCCACGGCCATACTTTCCTCCCTCAAAGACCTAAAAAAACAGAAGGTCATCAGGAGGGTATCACCAGGGGAAGTAGAAGGGTTTTACTCCCACATTTTTGTGGTATTAAAGCCCTCAGGCAGTTACAGGTTGATCTTAAACCTAAAGCCCCTGAATCGTTCAATCAGATACAGGAAGTTCAGGATGGACTCTTATCTATTCGATAAGAGCTATCCTTCCCCCCACATTGTTATATGGCCTCGATAGACCTCGAGGATGCCTACCTGCACATTCCCATTGCAGAGAAAAGCCAAAAGTTCCTAAGGTTAGCCGTAAGAACAAGGGAGGACATACAGCATTGACAATTTCAAGCCCTCCCGTTTGGTCTATCCTCTCTCCCCCCCCCCCAAAATATTTGCCAAGGTCATGGCAGAGACCTTGTCATTCATGCGCCTACAGGGGTTGTCGGTCGTTGCCTACCTAGACAACCTGCTACTTTTTGCCCACTCCCGAGAGCAATTGTCCAAGGACCTCCGAGATGCAACACTGGTTCTGGAAAGTTTGGGTTGGCTTCTAAATCTAGAAATATCCTCCCTAGTACCAACACAAAGGATATTGTTCTTGGGCTAGGAGATAGACTCCACTGTCCAGAAAGTCTTCTTACCTCTGGACAAGAAGCCGAAGATAGACAAGTCGGTAGGGCAGTTAAAATCCAACCAAGCAATCTCAGTCAGACAGTCCATGTCTATACTGGGGTTGCTAACAGCCGCCATCCCAGCAGTTCAGTGGGCAGGCCTTCATTTTCGTCCCTTGCAGCTGTTCATTCTGGAAGCTTGGGACCGCAGTCAGGAATCCCTGGATGCTCTAATCCACATCCCAACCGGAGTAAAAAGATCTCTGTGGTGGTGAAGAAAGGCCTCAAACCTATCGCAGGGCCTCTATTGGGTTCAGATAGCTTCCACCATTATCACCACGGATACAAGCGGCACAGGCTAGCTCAGGGGGCTTGGGGACCGGAAGAAGCAAAACAATCCTCCAACTGGAGGGAATTGAGGGCAGTAGAGCTGGCCCTCAGAGCCTTCCAGGAAGACTTGCAGGGACGCCGAATCCATGTTCGGTCGGACAATGCCACAGTGGTGGCATATACAAACCGAAGGGGCAACCAGGAGCAATCTCCTATGGGGATTGGCAAAAAGGATCTTTAAATGGGCCGAAGTCCAAGTTCTCTCTCTTTCGGCGGTCCATCTCAAGGGAGAGTTAAACCAACTAGCCGACTTTCTCAGCAAGGAGAACTGTAAGGGAAGGCAACTGGACTCTAAACCAGGAGGTGTTCAATGTGATTACCCAGAGACGGGGAATACCAAATATCGATCTGTTTGCCTTGCGGCAAAACAGTCACCTCAATTCTTTTCCCTGAACAGATGGGACGGAGCTCTAGGAGTAGATGCTCTGGCTCAACCTTGGGTTTTCCCCAGATCTTATGCCTTCCCTCCACCGGTGCTAATCCCAGCGGTCCTGAGGAAGTTTCAGGAGGAAAATACGACGCTAATCCTTATAGCGCCACTGGCCAAGGAGGCCATGGTTCTCGATCCTAAAGCACCTAGCGGTAGAACCCCCCCCTGGTGAGGGAAGATCTCCTCTATCAGGGCCCAGTACTCTGTCCTCTGACACAACTTTGGAGCCTTGCAGCCTGGCTTCTGAAGAACAACTGTTAAGGAGCAAGGGTTTCTCGGACCAACTGGTGCTAACTCTGCTAAGAAGCAGAAAGAAAGTGGCAATCACTACCGCTAGATGGGTTAGTGAGCTAGAGGCCCTTTCAGTTAAAGCACCTTTCTTACAGATTTTTGCAGATCAAATTATTTTTAAGACCGATCCAACCTTTCTCCTAAGGTGGTCTCGAAGTTCCATAGAGACCAGGAGATAGTGCTACCTACGTTTTGTTCAGATCCTGTGAAGGAACAGGAAATGAATTTTCAAAAGTTAGATGTCAGAAGATGTGTTCTGCAATACTTAACCATCGTGAAGGAGTTCAGGAAGTCAGATTCCTTTTTTGTTTTATTTACTAGTTCAAAAAAGGGTACTAAAGCGTCTAGACGCTCAATAGCCAGATGGCTTAGGCTAGCCATTAGTGAGGCTTATAGGCTTTCCGGGAAGGAGATTCCTATGGGTATCAAGGCGCATTCTACTAGGGCAATGGCGGCCTCTCAGGCGGAAAGATCTGGGGCTACCCTGGAGCAGATCTGTCGGACAGCAACCTTTTCCAGACACTACAGACTGGACCTACTATCCGCTAAGGATCAGGCTTTTGAGCGAAAAGTCCTGCAGGCGGTAGTCCCACCCTGAAGTAAGTACTCGCTTATCCTCTCAGAAGTGCCTGTCCTGAAAGACGATAAGGGAAAATAAAAGTTACTTACTGGTAACTTCTTTTCCAGTAGTCTTTCAGGACAGCACTAATACCCACCCGAAGAACGTCTAAATATAAGATGATCAGAGGATAGAGGTTAGTATGATCTATCTTTGTGTCTCCCCAGTGGCCGGAGGTACTCTTGAAGAACTGAGGCAGCCAGCTGGAAGGGAGCTTTAAATCTAATTGATTGGGGCGGTGTTTCCTATGAAGGGAGGAGCCAGGTTCTTTCAGAGTGCCTGTCCTGAAAGACTACTGGAGAAGACGTTACCAGTAAGTAACTTTAATGTTTTTCCCGTAGCATACAAATCCTCACTTTTTGAGCTCAGTTTGACTTGAAGCATAACCAGGTGTGATGTTTATCCTGGTCTTGACTGATTTTTGGTCAAATTTTAGTGCTGACTTGTTCTGCTTGCAGTATAATATGTTGTAAAAAAAACTTACATCTTTAATTCTACCCCCCTTCTTCTTTTTTTTTTTTTTCTTTATACCTTCTATAGACAATACTCGATGAAGGAACAGACAAAGTAATGGTGTATGTTAGGATCAGACCTTTTGTAGATGGAGAATTGGATAAGAAAGAGGACCAGGTAAGATAGAATAGATCAGCTCGTGTCCTGTTGTGTTTTCCACTATATGTATCTTGACTTCATGTGTCTTTGCAGGGATGTGTGGTGGTAGAAAATCAGGAGACTCTCATCTTGAGAGCACCAAAAGATTCTTTCACAATGAAGAACACTGAACGTGGAATGGGGCAGAGTGCTCACAAATTCACCTTCTCTCAGGTAATGCCCACTAGATGTGAAGTACATACTGCTTATGTCTATGTATTAAAACATTGTGTTTTAGTGTTGTGCACTAGTGCAGCAACTCCAGCCGCGCTCTCTGTTCTCATTTGACAGATTGATAGCAGGAGCCATTTGCTCCCGCTGCTGTCAAATCCAGTAATGTGGGGGGTGGGGCCGAGTCTTGCTGTCTTGCAAGACAGCAAGACATCGGATCCGCCGGTCACAAGTGTGGGGGGGTCCATGACCACGCGGGAGTGCGCGCTCGTTCGCTCCCTAGACCCTCACAGGCTAGGGACGTAGATCTACGTCACTCTGCTTGTGAGGGGCTGACTGCCGCAGTAAATATACTGTGAGCAGTCGGCAAGTGGTTAAGGATTATTTTTACAGTTAACCATGAAATGAGATTATTCCATTTCTTCTAACTTTTATGTACGGTAAAAGGCATCACTCTTACTGAAAAGTCAATTGCCGGCTTTAAAAAAAGGGTTGCAGTTTGTTTTAATCACTTGTTATCCCAGCCATTTATATATGGCCTTTGGGATGTGAACTTGTAAACTAATATACACCTCATTATGGTGCCCATACACTAGCCGAAAAATTGTTTGAAAATCTGTCATTTGAACAAATCTACTATAAAATAGGTTGACGTTTTTGAGCCTAAGTTTGGAGTGACAAGTTTTTTGAAATTTTCTGCCAAACGAATGATAAATTGAAAGGTTCATGTGTTTCTCGTCTAAACTTTGCACTAGGTATATGTGAAAAACAAACAAAAAACAAAATCCTTTATGTCTAACAATTGATCGGTCATTACACAATGGCAAAATTGTTTGCTCTCACGGCCGAGTGTTTGTTTTTATAACAATTAGATTGAAAGATTTTTCATGTAGTGTATGGCCAGCATTAGACTTGTTTTTACACAGCAGAAAAAAAATTGTCTAAAGTTGTTTTATCTTAAACAATACAAGAAATATTTTAAAGGCAGCCCATAGTTTTTAATCTAACATAGTGAAAATTTATACAGCCCACTAAATCCTGCTGGGCCATGACTGGACTGCACTCAGCGTTTTCTGATCTGTCCAGGAGCTGTGTGGAGTACTTCTTGAACAGGTGTGCAGTTTTTCCAGTGGACAGCAAATGTCTCTTCCACTGAAATGTGGGCTACGCTATGCTCTCCCAGCATTTCCCAGGCTGACCTTTATATGCCACAGGGCTTTGTCACTGGGCTAGTGGCATCCAGCCAGGGGGGTCACTGCCTAAAGCAGTATTAAACCCAAACGCAAATATTAATTCTATTGCAGTTTACCAATTCTTATATGTGATGGCTGCATGACTATCATTTTTTTTCTCTTCTTTTTAGGCTTTGTCTTCTATTTTCACCTGGTGATCCAGCCAGTATGTCTGTCTGTTTTTCAAAAGAACAGGTTCTTCTGCAGATGTATCGGTTTACAGGGATGAGACAAACCATTTGCCACTGGCAAGGGTTTCCTACAGTGATCAGCTTTTATTCATGTTAGGCCCCATGCACACGGGGCGTTAGAAAAAACGTGCGTCAGAGCTAGTTTTGGCGCCGGAAAAAGCAGCTGTAAAAAACGTGCTTACAGTAGCTTTTTTCATTTGCGTTATTGCACATTTTGCCACGTTGCCTTTAGCAGCGTTTTTTTCTGCCTCCATTCAAAATCAATGGTTCCCTATGGGAGCCTATTGATTTGAATGGAAGTCGCACCGCAAGTCGGATCAGGATGATCCGACTTGCGCTGTGAGAATCTTGAGGGGGAACTCTATGCCAAAATGGGGAAAAAACAACGTGGGGGTCCCCCCAGGTTCCAAATCAGGCCCTTCGGTTCTGGTATGGAATTTGAGGGTAGCCCCACGCCGGGAAAAAACGGCGTGGGGTCCCCCCAAAATCCATACCAGACCCTTATCCGAGCATGCAGGAAAGGTGAGGGGACGAGCGAGCGGCCCCACCCCCACTGGACCACACCAGGCCACACGCCCTCAAACATGGGGGGGGGGGGGTGTGGGTGCTTTGGGGCAGGGGGAGCTCTGCACCCCCTACCCCAAAGCACCTTGCCCCCATGTTGATGAGGACAAGGGCCTCATCCCCACAACCCTGGCCGGTGGTTGTGGGGGTCTGCGGGCAGGGGGCTCAGCGGAATCTGGAAGCCCCCTTTAACAAGGGGGGCCCCCCAGATCCCGGACCCCCTCCCTATATGAATGGGTATGGGGTACATTGTACCCTTACCCATTCACCCCATAAAAGGCAGTGTATGTGAATAACAACAGGAGACGTTTTGGAAAGTTTATTAAAAATCTTCATCCGGTCTTCTCCTGCTCTGTTCTTCTCCCTCTCCGGTCTTCTGCTCTATTGCTGTCCGCTCTTCTGCTGTCCAATCTTCTGCTCTTTTGCCCTCGGCTCTTCTTCTTCTTCCTCCGGTCCTCCTCCGACGTCTCCGGTGATTATGCCGGTCTCTGAAGCTTATTATATAGCCATTAGGGGCGTGGCCGCCCGATGTCGTCTGACATAAGGGGGCGGGGCCTCCTTAGCGCATCCTAAGGAGATTGCCTTGCAGTCTCTGGATGTGGTTCAGGTGATCAAGGGTGTATCTGGCAGCAACCAAGTCGTTTAGGAAATCAGACTCACTTTTTGTCCTTACAGATGGACCTCGCAAGGGGTCGGCTGTGTTTTGCAGCGACAATTTCCAGTTGGATCAGACAGATAGTAGTGCAGGCCTATTCAATCAAGGGTCAGATTCCTCCTTTCCCTGTTAAGGCGCATTCTACACAGGCGCTTGGTGCCTCCTGGGCCTTCCGCCATCAGGCGTCAGTGATGCAGGTTTGCAAGACAGCCATCTGGTCGTCTGTGCACACTTTAACAAAATTTTGCAAAGTCGATGTGCTGGCATCTGCGAATGCTGCTTTTGGCCGCAAGGTTTTGCAGGCCACTGTTTGAGAGGACTTGATCCTCTTTTAGGGTGTATTGTTTTCAGGTGAGCTCCAGTTCTTGGTTGAGCTCAGTGTTACTTGGTTGGCTAAGGTTAGCCTTTGGGAATTTTTTTCTGCTGGTTTTTTTTTTTTTTCACTATCCCTCATGTTTGACACTGCTTTGGGACATCCCAATGGTCAAGAAGATTCTGGTGTTGAACGAAAGAGAAAATTGGATTTTTGTCTTACCGTAAAATCCTTTTCTCTAATGTTCATTGACACACAGCACTGCTTGCAACAAACTTAACGCCTATAGCAGGAAGTGGGAGTATACCCCCTGGGACTGCCCCATAGACGTGGTCTAGTTTTTTTTTTTTCCCTGCCTAATGTCCTACTCATGTAGGGGGCAGCATAACCCAATGGTCAAGAAGATTCTGAAGCTGTGTCGGTCAATGAACATCAGAGAAAAGGATTTTACGGTAAGAGAAAAATCCAATTTTTTTTTTTATTTTTATTTTTTTTTTTATTTTGGTATATGGAAGCCCCTTTGAAAGAATGCACCAAGGCTCAATATCATAATTTTAAATTGTCAGTTAAGAAAGGTGTTTTTCCTATAATAGATTTTCGGGCCGGAGGTTGACCAGAAACCGTTTTTTGATGGGACTATGAGGAGAGTGGTGAAGGATGCACTAAATGGACAAAACTGGCTGGTTTATACATATGGAGTCACCAATTCTGGCAAGACTTATACCATACAAGGTAGGATTATGTAAAAATAAATGTTGACTTTTTGGGCTTTTGCTTAATATACACATTTTGATGGAAGTTTCTGTTCCATTTTTCTTTTCAGGAACAAACAAAGATGGTGGCATTCTGCCTCGGTCCATTGCCCTCATCTTCAACAGTGCTCAGGACCGCCTGTACAAAAGCTCTGACCTCAAACCTCTCTCTAACGAAGTTATTTGGCTGGACAGCAAACAAGTGCGGCAGGAAGAGTTAAAGAAGATCTCCTTACTTTCTAATTTACGAGAGGTCAGTGTACTTAGAAAGTACCTAAAGCTTGACTTCATCCAAACGGGTGAATACAAAGAAAAAACTGTATAAAAAGAGAGCTGCCTTACCTGTCAAAGGATTTCCTGAGGTTTGCACAGCTCTGCCACACAGTACAGCAATGTCTGGCATAGCCAGAGACCTAATTTCTTTTGTTCACCGATGGACACAGTTCCATGTCTTCTAGGCCATTGAGCTTTATGCTGCTTTCTCTTCAGGAGTAGGACTAGGTGGAAACCTTTTGGTTATGCCTGTGAGGCAGTCCCATAAGGTATACCATCACTTCCTGTCTAGGACTTCGTTTTTTTTCTGCCTAGTCAGGAGTAAGGACCTGGCACTCTGCTGGGATCTGCCATTTATTCCCTTTTTTAAATGGAATTTTTTTACTTTATTTTGTTTCTGTGTGAACTACAGTCAACAGCCGTACTGGGCGATGCACTGGCTATCATGGATCCTTATGGTCTTCCGAGTTTGGCCTGCCAGCAAGGCCCAACTTTTAGCTCCGGGCTAGGTTGGCCGCGACATAGCCGCACTGGACGGGGGGCTGGCCGGCAAGTGAAACGCCTTGCAAGGTCCTGGCCACGACACCTCGCATAGCCCTGGTCACCACAGCAGTCATGATCGGAGATGCAGCGTACCTTAGGCTGCAGCACCCCCATTCAAAGATGTGTGGTAAGTAGTGCCCCCCCCCTTCTTACGGTATTGCTGGGGGGGTCACGGGTCACCCCCCACCTTAACGGCATGGGCAAAGATTTTATGCCAGGATCTGGAAGGGAGTCAACAACCTCCTGAGCTGACGGATCAGTTGATCCATGGGTTACAGTACATTTGTGATGCATCTTTGGATGCAGCCCTCTTGGAAGGCAGGGTATCTGTGTGACAGCAGTGATTCTTCGCCACATGGTATGGTTGTAGTACTGGTCGGCTGACCAGGCTTCTAAAAAGGTGCTGACTGATCTACTCTTTGTAGGTGACCGTTTGTTCGGGGCCTCTATGGAAGAGATCATGAAGGGTCTTACGGGAGGTAAGAGTACTTTACTTCAGCAGGTTGCTAGGGGCATGGAACCTCGTCCTAAACGTGGTCCTTTCTTCTCGGTTCACAAACGGCCCTTTCGTCCGTCTGGATCGCAGGAAAAGGGTTCGATATCCACCCGTAACTTTGCGGGAGGCTCGAAGAGACCCTGGAACGATACGTCCAAATTGGGCACTTCTGATCCCGCAGACAAGCCTTCACCAGCCTGAAGGGGACCCCTCACCCGCATCTGGGGTTGGGGGGACATCTTCGCCTTTTTCCGGATCCGTGGACTGTGCTCATTCAGGACAGATGGGTCCATGGGTTGGTTCGGTTACAAGATCGAGTTTCGGCCCTTGCCTCTGGCAAGGTTCTTTCCTTTCAACTTAGGCCTGTCTCACGAGAGGCTACAGGGCCTCTATGGGGCAGTGTAGGACTTGTTAGCACAAGGAGTTATTGTCGGTTCCAGAGTTGACACATTTTTAAGGATTTTATTCAAATCTGTTTCCAGGAAGGAAGGCAAAGTTTGTCTGATCTTGGATCTCAAGGCTCTGAACCACTTTGTGCGGGTTCAGAAATTTCGGATGGAGTCCATCTGCACAGTAGTAGCTTTCTTTCATCAAGGGGATCTTTTGGCTTCTATCGATCTCAAGGACGCTTACCTTCATATTCCAACATATGTCAGGCATTAGCGTTTTTTTCTTCTTTTTGCCGTGGGCGAGGAGCACTATCAATTTGTGGCGTTACCTTTTGATCTCTCTTCAGCTCCTCGGGTGTTCACAAAGGTTTTGGTCCCAGTTCTGGCCTTGCTACAACAGACGGGGATTGCGGTACTGGGTTACCTGGACAATCTGCTACTCGGCTCTAGAAGCCTACTTGAACATTACTCTACAGGAGTTCGGATGGAAGCTAAATTTTCAGAAATCTGTACTGACTCTGGATTAGTTGGGTCTGATGCTGGACTTAGCGTCAACCCAGGTGTTTCTTCCTCAGGTGACACTTATGAAGCTACAGGATGCTGTTCGGCTCCTGTTGTCCAACCATCGGACGTCGCTCAAAACTTGCATACAAGTGCTGGGTCTGATGGTTTCCACCTTCGAGGCAGTTCTGTTTGTGCAGTTCCATATCGGACCTCTGCAAAGGGAGATTTTGACCAAATGGAACAAGGATCTGCTTTCTTTGGACAATATGATCCTGTTGAGTCGGGGTTTGAGGGAGTCTCTGCTATGGTGGCTCAGCTCCCTTCGTCTGGGAAAATCCTTTCTTTCACTGTATTGGACTGTGTGATCACAACGGATGCCAGTCTGTCTGGATGGGGAGGTGTCTTGGGAGTGTACTCGGCCTAAGGTGTTTTTGACTCAAGACGAGTCCAGGCTGCCGATTCAACATCCTGGAAATTCGGGCGATCAGACTGTCTGTCTCAATGGACAGATCGTCTGCAGGGACGCCCTGTGCGGATACAATCGGACAATGCTGTGGCTTTGGCATATGTGAATCATCAAGGGGGCACAAAGGGTGCTGTGGCAGCCCGGGAAGTGGCCGGTATCTTGAGGTGGCGGCCCCTTAGTGTCAGTATCGTCTGATTTACGCCTTTCTTTCAATACAACTTCTGTCTAGACTGCTATGCAGAATTGAGGTAGAAGGGGATTCCAGTCGTTCTGGTGGCACCAGACTGGCCTCGCCGGTCTTGGTACGCAGGCCTGGTAAGGCTGGTAGCAGACGTCCCTTGGAAACTTCCTCTCAGGGAAGATATTCTGTCTCAGGGACCAATCTTCCATTCTGCTTGATGGTCACTGGCTATTGAAAACCAGGTGCTGAAGGACAGAGGGCTGTCTGGAGTCCGTGATTCCTACGCTGTTGAAAGCTAGGAAATCTACTTCCTGGAAGGGGGGTGGGGGGTGGGTTCCCTGTTCCTTGCCTGTTGGGAGTTTCTACAACTAGGTGTAGATCAACGTTTGGCTCTGGACACCATCAAGGGCCAGATTTCTCTTTTGGCCATATTTTTCCAAAGGCCGTGGGCAGCGAAGACCTTGGTTCACACTTTTGTGCAGGGAGTTTGCCCTCTGGTTATGCCGGTGAGATCCCTGGTGCCTCCATGGGACTTCAATTTGGTACTGTCGGTGCTTCAAAAGCCTCACTTTAAAAATATTTGAGAACTCACTCTGTCGCGGAAGGTGGCCTTCTTAGTCGCTATTACTTCCGCACGTAGGGTGTCGGAGTTGGCTGCCTTGTACTGTCGGTTACCTTACATGGTGATTCATAGGGACAAAGTGGTGCTGCGACCCTGGTGATTCATAGGGACAAAGTGGTGTTGCGACCCTATAAGGCGTTCCTTACTAAGGTGGTTATCTCGGGGGTTTAATTTGAATGAAGATATTGTTAACGTCCTTATGTCCTAAGCCCAAAAATCCTAAGGAAACTGCTTTACATTCCTTGGATGGTCAGGGCGATTCAGGTGTACCTGGCGGTGACTGAACCAATTTGAAAATCCGATTTTGTTTGTTCTTACGGGTGGACCTCGTAAGGGCCATGCCGCATCTGCTGCGCCCATTTCCCAAGTGGATCAGGCAGGCAGTAGTGCAGGCCTACTCTATTAAGGGACAGGTTTCTCTTTTCCCTGTTTAAGGCACGTTCTACGAGGGCGCCTAGTGCCTCCTTGGCCTTCCGTCATCAGGCGTCAGTGGTTCAGGTGTGCAAGGCAGCTATGTTGCTGTCTGTACACAATTCACAAATTTTATAAGGTGGATGTACTTGCATCTTTAGATGCGGCGTTCGGCCGCAAAGTTTTGCAGGCTGTGGTTGCAGAGGCTTCCACTTCTTGATGGTGTCCGTGTTTTTTTTTTTTTTTCTTCGTTATGGTGAGCTCCAGTTGTTGTGCTCCTGTTGTGGGTTTTTTTGTTTTTTTAACCTGGTTGGCTATGTCTAGCCTTGTTAGGAATTCTACGTATTGCTGTATTTTTCCCACCCCTCATATTGATACTGCTTTGGGACATCCCAGTGGTCTAGAACAGTGGTCCTCAACCCTGGTCCTCAGGGCCCACTAACAGGCCAGGTTTGCAAGATAACTGAAATACATCCCAGGTGATCTAATTTGCTGCTCAGTGATTGCAGTATACTAGTCTGCATCTCCCCAAGGTAATACTTAAAATCTGGCCTGTTAGTGTGCCCTGAGGACCAGAGTTGGGAAACACTGGTCTAGAAGACATGGAGCTGTGTCCGTCGGTGAACGAAAGAGAAAACTGGAATTTTGTCTTACTGTAAAAGCATCCCTTTTATTACACAGTTTGACAGCTGCTGTTGTGGCCTACAATGGTCTTCATTACATATATTATATTCTTGGTTTATAGATCTTTAAAATAAAGAGCTTGGATTTTTATTGGTATTGTGTTTTTGACTTGGCCTAAAGTAGGAAAAAAAGCTTTTGAGTTTTCTTTCCCTCTTCCAGTCTGTAAATAGAC